>NC_090931.1:810696703-811009515 GCF_040938575.1 Ambystoma mexicanum
TCAGGGGCACCCCTGCCTGTGGAGCGCAGGTTCCTCCCAGATCTACGTTGGGGGCTGCCCTGGACGGAACTTGCAACGGATGATGTCTCTGCCTGCTCACGTCCATGCATGTCCCTAAGGGTTTGTGAGAGCTCAGTGAGCACACGGCGCACTGCGGCAAGTTCGGCACATACGTCTTTGGACGTCGCATGCAGTTCCCCCCTCAGGCTCTCGGTGCTTCTCTCCATTTGTACTCTCAGGCTCTCGGTGCTTCTCTCCATTTCTACTCTCAGGCTCTCGGTGCTACTCTCCATTTGTGCCCTTAGTGTCTCTGTACTTCTCTCCATTTCTGCCCTAAGTGTCTCAGTTGATGTTTCTATGGCTGCCTTAGTGCCCCCACATTCATCGGCATGGTCCTTGAGGAGCGTGGCCAGTTGCTGCTGTTGCACGATTACCTGGTCGAGGGACTGTTGCCTCTGCTGGGCCATGGCTATTTTCGGTGGTGTCACAGAGGGGCTGATCACCTCATGTTGCCTTGCCACAGGGCTTGTGGGGGATGGCCAGTCGTCGTCTTGTGGGTGCCCCTGCGTGGTATCCTCATGGTGTACGGGATGGAACAGACAGGGGGATTGAGACAGGTCATGGATGGATCTAACTTCGACATCCCCGTTTTCTGTGTCGGAGCATGCTGCCATTAATGCAGTATCACCTATGGTGCTGCTGCCACCAGAAGCAGTGCCTACTGTGGCATCCATTGGGGGGACCTGTGGTGGTGTTGTTGTGGGCATGCTGGCTGCTGGGGTGCCTGTTGGAGTTCCCTCCTCTGTGCTGCCACTTGATTTGTGCTGCTGCCGTGTCTTGATGCGTGCAGCTGAGGTGGAGGGTCTTTGGCCGTTGGTCTTGGCCCTCTTTGCAGGTGTGCTGGTAGGGGTGTCCTGGAGCTCGTCGTTTGGATCGGACCCTGTGGTGGAGTAAAGGAGGGCGAGCGTTATTGATGGGTCTGTGGGAATTGGAATGGCAATGTATCACATGCATTGGGGTGGTACCTGAGGGTGATTTGGGTCGGGGCCTTGGAGGTGGTTTCATTTGTGTGTGGAGTGAGGGTGCAGTTGTTTGGCAGCCTGCAGTTAGGGTGTGCCTGCTGCACGTGTAGAGGGTGTTTTTAGGATTTTTAATTATTTATGTATTTGATGTGAGTTTTAAAGTGTGCTATCAGGCCTATGTATGTGGATGTTCTCCTGGACATGTGTTCCTGTTGCACTATGTGGGCACGTGGTACTTCACATGATTGTACATTGTGGTTTTGGCATTGTTTTATTTGGGACACCTACCTGAATCTTCGGATGTCTGCACTCCTTTCTCCATCCCTCCGACTCCCTCTATGCTCTCCATTCCAATGGTGGAGGCACAGATTTCTTCCCAGGGGGTCAACTTGATGGGTGATTCCGATCCTCCCCCGGTAGCTGTGGCAATGTTGTGGTTGGCAGAAAGTATGCTACGGACGCGTATCCGCAGGTCGTCCCATCGCTTTCTGCATTGCTGTGGGTTGCGGGGTGCGGTCCCCACCGCACTTACCCGCTGTGCCACCAGGGCCCATATGGCCTTCTTGTTCGCAAGTGCCGTCCTGGTCATTTGCGTGGAGAAGACGACGGCAGCATTCTCCTGGAGGGTCTCCGTGAGCACCGTGAGTTCCTCACGGGAGAAGTGGACCTGCCGCTTGCGGTCGCACGCTTTCTTCGCTACTTTTCCCATTTTTCTTGGTTTCACTAGGGTGGATGACGGGTTGGGATGTGTCTCAGGGTAGTATTTTTAATGGTTGTGTGGAATTTGTGGTTTTATAGGTGTACGGCGGGATGTTTCCCGTTCCGGGACCATGCTTTTACTTCCGTTTCCGTATATTTACGGTCACCGTACTTTCCGGTTGGCGCTCACTGCGGTGTCCGCTGAGATGGGTGGCGGTATTGCACCTAGGGCGCCGTACGGCGGCGGTGTGGGCCGTTTTGGGGTCATTTCCGCCATCGCGGACTTTCCACTTCCGCCATGGCGTGGTGCTCGTGCCCGATGGGTCGGAATGAGCCGCACTTTGCTCCATCGTGCAATGGCGGAAACGCTATTTACGCTATGGCGGTCCGGTCGGTTGATTTCCGCAAGGGTCGTAATGAGGGCCAGTTTGTCGTTTCTTTTCTATCCCATTTCCCTAACATTATGTATAGAGTTCCTCTAACATCATTATATAAAGTGCCAAATGCGACACAATGCTGAAGTTTCTCAATGTCCTCTTTGCACCCGCACAGAACCACCCTGGGCACTCTTCATCGATCTTGCCTGATCAGTCCAAAAGGGTAAAAGAGCAATCCTGAAACGAGTAAGAATTGCAACACGACGGTGGTGCTAGAGAGCCCGGCCAAGATGGCAGTCTCTTTGTGAGTTCCGTGCGGGGCTCCAATAAATCCTGCGAAAATCAGTCTTTGAGACAACCACAATCAAAGGCCTGAGGTGCCAGGAGAACGCTATAAGTCCCCTCTGCACCGTAGGATTCGGGGCATCTGAGGACCCTCTCACGCCCTTTTTGGCAGCTCAGCCGTGGCGCCGGCAGGAAGAAGAGCTGAGGGACTGCAGTGGCCACCCTCGGGGTGACTCCTGCCGCCGCAGCGACGCACCATAACACCCTTTGGGACAGAGCGCACCAGGACATTGCAGGGTGGAGTCGCTGGAGAATGGTGCAGCCGGCCTCTGGAACAGTAAGGGGGAAGCGCCGAAAACAACGTTGCCCAGCCCGGGTGGAGAGGCTGTTTGGAGCCCACCCCTGAGGCCATCGACTCGGACTGTGCTTCCCAGGCATTCCAACAGGGAAGGTAGGAAGTGGGGGAAGGCAGGCTGGGTGGGGGCTTGACCTCTCACCCCAGATGTGTGACTGAGCGGCACCTATTGCCCCCGGGGGAGCAGGATCGGACTGTGCCAGAGAAGGAGTCGGAAGGCAGGACAACTTGGCCCAGGAGCAGAGGCAGTTTGGAGCCCGCTCCCAATCTTAATAACATCATGTGGAGTGCCTGTGGGGCTGGGCAGACTAAGCGAGTGGAGAGGGGTCTCTGCCTGGGCAGTGGCTCGATTGGGCTGGAGGGACAGGAAGGCTGGTTTCTCCAGCGGGTCTGCTGGCCAGAGGGGAGGACAACAACAGCACAGTGCACAGGAGCATAGCTAGGAAGTGAAAGGCAGTTTGGAGCTGTCTCCCGGCATAAAGTAGCCCTAGCCAGGGCCTTTGACCAATGCAGCCATCAGGAGGAGGCACAGGGGACAGGAGCACCCGGCCTCCATCTGGACAACGGGCTAGGGAGTATCCACACCAGGGTGTATTGGGGTATCGCCCAATATGGATCCCAGTTGGCAGAGCTGCACAGAGTGGAGAGGGGCGCTGTGTGACCCCGTGGGAAGGGGCCTGGAGGGATCAAGGGCTGGAGGCTGGCCTGGCGCAACAGCAATGTCCTTGGGATGGACTCTCCACAACTCTCAGTTGATAGCAGTGGCACCCCTGCAGTCTGCCAGCCCCAGGGTGTGACTCAGCTGCCCCATTTGTCTTGAGAGGAGAGAGAACTTTGCTGTTGCTCTCCCCAGCTGCTTAGGGCCACATCACAACACTAGTGGTGATTGTGGGTCCCGTGATCCCACCAATCTGGCCCCACGTCTGCCTGATTGGAGTGCCCTGTGCAATCGGGGCCCCCAGTGTGTATTGCGGTGAGAACCCGATTAGCCCAAACACGGCATCCAACCTTGTGAGAGTCTGCAACTGCCCTGGAACTGGGCCCTCAGATGGAACACGCCCCACTAACTGTCTAGGACCAGAAGTGGCCCTCGCTCAGTATAGGAAAGTCTGATAAAATGCAGAGCAAACTCATCTTTGAAGGGCAGGCATCCTCCAGAACACCTAAACCACAGCACAAGACCGAGAGTCTGAACCAGCAGAGGCATTGATGGACTGAGCTGCTCAAATCCCGGAAGTGGACATCAGGGAAATTCTGCTGGATCTTAAGGTGGGCATTGGGCGTTTCAACTCCATGTTAGTTATACTCACTTTCCTCCCAGGTCCACCTAGTGCAACATCGGCTGGACAAACATGGCAATTGCTTAGACGAGGAGGAACAGAGGGTGTCCGGACTGTAGGATGGATCTACATCACTTGCCGCCAGGGTGTCATTTCTCGATGTCCAGATTAAGTCGGTGACTGCCAAAAATGAGGACTGGGAGGGAAGGTCCCACAGAAATAATATTAGTATGGTGGGAATTTGAGAACAGCAAGGACAGCTTAAGATGGAGGAATTTGTTGAAGCCCTTTACAAGGCACTCTTCGGAGGGTCTAAGCTCTCCCCGCCATTCGTGGTGTAGACAGCCCACCACTTACCAGCGACTCGTCCAATACCTAGGGGGGCCCCCCAACCCATCATCGCTCACCTCCTGAATTACAGCGACTTGGACATGATCCTCCATCTGGCAAGGTCGAAGGGAGATCTCCAGTACGATGGGGACAAAGTCCAGATATATCCTGACTTCTTGGCGGCAGTGCAGGTGTTACAACGGTCTTTTGCAGGGGTTAAGAGACGCCTGAGAGACTAAAGAATTCTGTACTCCATGATGTTCCTAGCAAAACTTTGAATCCAACACAATGGAAGACGCAGTTCTTTACCTCACCGGAGGCAGCAAGCTCTTATTTGGACCAGATCGGCAGGCGCCCTCCCCGGAATAATCCAAGACCCCAGGAGGACAAGCAAGACCGGGGCCGCGGGGTGGGAGGCACCCTGGATTACATAACTCAGAACAGTCACAAGGAGGGGGGGCAGTGTGTATAATAGCGAGATGATCGCTGGCACTTCATTTTTCTGAACTAGACTGCCTCAGATATGCATGTGCCACCTTAGGTGGAGGAGCCTTGCAGGCTTGGCCAGGGACTAGCTCCACTAGCACAGCACTGTCTTTTGTTTATGGTCTGGGGGAAGGAGGGGTTTTAATAGGCGGGTTGGGGGTTGCCCATGGGGGAGTGAGGTCTGGGAGGGTTGGGGATGGAGAGGGGTAGGGGGTCTGGGGCGGGAAAGGTTTGGAGGATTAATGGGGGAAGGTAGTCTTGGGTTTGTTTTGAGTGTTTGGAGTCCGATTCTCATCAGAGTGTATCACCTCTATCTCCTGTTAGACAGTAGGGTCAAGTTAATGGAAAGGAAAAAGTGGGAAGGAGAGGGTTGTCTCCAATGCCTGAGCACCCTGGGAACTAATGGGGTTTCGAGTAGTAAGATGGAATATTAGAGGGGGGAACAACCCCTCCAAGATCCGGAAGGCCATGCAATACCTTAGAAGGTACCAGATATATGTGCCCCTCATCCAGGAGACCCACCTCGCCCCCTCCTCCGAGCACAAATTGGGTATCAACTGGGGGTGCTACAGGTATTTCTCCTCCTACTCATTGTATGCCAGAGGGGTGGCCATCCTGATAGGCACGGGGTGAGGTTTCATCTGATTTCAACAGCAAGAGACAAGGCGGGGGGGGTTTTACTGGTGTATGGTGTTCTTGAAGGTGTACTGGTGGCCTTGGTGAACTCCTACGGTCCCGACATGAACAGCCCAAATGCATTTGATTGGATTATGGTGCAGCTAGCTCATTGTCAGGTTGCCACTATTGTGTGGAGTGGGAGATTTGAACACAGTGATGGATCCCCTTCAAGACAGATCTGGGGGCAAGGCAGGGCTGTGCGACTGAGGTAAGCTTAAAGGTGCAGGAAATATGCAAAACATACAGCCTTATTGATGCATGGAGGCTCCAGCACTGGGAGGAACGGGATTACACATATCACTCCTGGTTTCAGCTCTAGGTTGGATTATTTGCTGGTGTCCCATGTGGGGGGTTTCCAGTGGGGCGATAGTCAAATACTCCCACAAACTCTATCGGATCATTCTCCTGTGATCTTGGATTGTGGGCTGGGGAAGGCAGGGGGGGGGACTCTTGGCGATTAAAGATAGGCGCACTGTTGGATTCAATGTTCTGTCAAGAACTGCGGGGGGAAATCCAGTCCTACCTTCTGAGCAACGAGGGCTCTGTCTCCTCCGTGGGGCTACTATGGGAAAGCCTTAACTGCTACATTAGAGGGGTGTGTATGTCCAAAGAAAATGGAATTCTCTGGGTCATTAGGAGGGAACTCGCAGGAGGGAAATCTCGGATCAAGAATCTAGTTGTACAATATACAGCGACAACAGACCCCCAGACTCTTGCGCAACTTCGGCAGGAGCTAGATAGGTTGAGAGCTAACGCGGACTTGGAGATTCGGTTCCTAGCCCGCGGCCACCAGATACACCAATATGACGAAGGGCAAAAACCAGGGGCACTACTAGCATGACTAACAGCCGATGACAGGCGGCCCCCACAGGTGGAGTGTGTGAGTGATTCCCAGGGATGACCTGTGCATTCTAAAGAGGGCATTACAGCAGTGTTTGGGACTTTGTATGAGGAATTATATGGATCCAAGCCTTCAAGGGATCCGGAGGATTTGTGACAATATCTGGAAGAGGTGGAATTGTATTTGGTGGAGGCACATCTTTGCAAACCCCTCAATCGGGCGATTTCCTTGAAGGAAATTCTAACGGTAATCAAGGAGCTCCTGGGACAAAATCGTAGGGACCCATGGCTTAAGCCCCAATTCTTGCCCTGCTGCTCCTCTGAGTATATGAGGATTTGCTTGAGACTGGGACCCTCCCCCCTATGATGCGTGAGGCAAATATAGTAGTATTACATAAACAGAGGAAGCCACCTGAAGATTGCGCCTCGTATCGACCAATTTCCATAATCAACGTTGTTAATACCAATATTCGCCAAAATCCTTGCTAAGCGGCTACTCCCATTTATGCCTGGCCTGATGTTGGCGGATTAAGTGGGATTTATTCCCAGAAGGAACACCACTTTTGGTCTTCGTCGTCTCTTTGGGATCATTGAGGCGCTCGACCGTACGTTCCAGGCAATTGCGGGTTTTTTAGATGCTGAGAAAGCCTTCTACTCAGTTGAATGGACTTTCTTATTTGCAGTGCTCCAAAAGATGTTCTCTCTCCTGAATACGAATTCCTCAGCGGAAATTGGAGTGGGGCGAGCCCGTCAGCCGGCTTTGAAATGGCAAGGGGGACCAGGCAGGGATGCCCTCTCTCTCCGCTCCTATTTGCTCTCGCAATGGAGCCACTGGCGGCAATCCTGAGAGAGAGACACATCCAAGGGGACTTAATCATATGCAACACTGATACAGCCTATGACAAGATGGGGCTCGGCTCTGCCCGATCTGGAGCCTTATTACTGGGCGGCACAGGCACGATTTATCTACACTGGTACGCCACACACTTTGTGAGGCCGCATGTACCGTTCGAGAGGCGCTAGTTGCCCCCAACCTGTTGCCGATGGCGATTTTTGGGGAACACCGGCAATCGTCCAATATGCTAAACGTTGTCAAGATTACCTGCGCAGTCTGGGAAAAAATGCAGGGGAGGGCGGGCATCCCCTCGTTGTATTCACTTCTCCTTCCAGCACGGCACATACCCAGGTTGGCTATAACTAATGAGCATGTATATCCACAACGGGGAATAAAATTGGGTATTGAAATGCTTGGTGTTCTGTTCATAGACGGTGTGTTCCTTATGGTGTAGCAAGCGAGGGAAAGGGGGGCAGGTAGGAGCTAGATGTTTTTCTTCATTTCCAATTGCGGCATGCACTTAAAGCCCTCCTCAATACACTCCCAGTGCAGCCCCTGGTGTGACCATTGCTGCAAGGGGTGATCCATTCACATTGGGAGGGTCGCTTCGTCTCGCGGATTTACAATGGGTTGGTGGCAGACGCTCCATGGGAGGGAGAGGCCCCCGAGGAGGCGGTGGGAGGCAGTTATGGGTGAACCTGTCAGAAGCGACGACTGGACCTATGTGCTGAGACAAACTCAGAAAGTGTCCCTAAATTCCAAATACAAGCTAACACATTTACATTGCTTACACTGGGTCTATTACACCCCAGCCAGGCTCCACAAACACTTCCCCACCGCCCCAGTTGCATGTGTTAGGTGTGGGTTTGCACCGGCAGGGTTTCTTCATCTGGCATGGGAGTCAGGTCTCCAGGTTCTGGTCGGAGGTATTAACCAAAATCTCACTGATGCTTGGGTAAACATTGGCCCTCATTACAACCCAGGCGTTAAAGGGTTAACGGCCCCGTAAAAGGTGGCGGCGCCCCTAAACCCTTATCGCCTGATTACGAGGTCCCTTTGCGGTTTGGAGGATTTAACGCCTGCTTTTAGCAGGCGTTAAAAAACCAACCCGCAAAGAGACCTACGAGCTAATTACGGCACCGTAATTTACGGTGCCGTAATTAGCGCCTTCCCCATTCCCATTGAGCCCTATGGGGGCAAAAATGGGAATGGGGAAGGGCCCATGGTGAATGGGGAATTACCGCCCCGCCAACCTTGGAATGGGGCGGTAATTCCGCCATTCACCATGGTGGAGTTGGTAATTTACCGGCGTCAACCATGGCGCTAATAGCGCCATGGTTAATGCCAGGGTCGTAATGAGGCCCATTGAATCTAGATCCTATGGTGGTCTTGTTGGGATGTAGAAGGGCCCTGCAGCCCACGAGGAGACGTCTGGTGGGACTATTGCTTGTGATTGCACGCAGTTGGGTGGCCAAGGCCTTGAGGAGGGGTCACCATCCTAGCGCACAGGGGTGGGTCCAGGATGTTGCTTACTCTCATGACACTGAGACAGCCTTTATTCAGAATATACCTTTGCATGCTCGTCCTCCAGAAGTTTGGGGCCCATATATTCAATACTTGATTACAACTTTCATATTCTGTGAATGTATGTTTTTAAGTTGGGTGGGTGGTCGGGGGGAATCGGACTCCTTGTATGTTTTTGTTGTTGATAAAACAAAATAAAGTATAAAAATAAAGAATTGTAATATGTCTTTACCATGCTGACATTAGCGGCAGCTGCGGCGCGGGTATTCATTGCGCTGATTTTGCGATGCAGGTCTTTAAGGCATTGATAAAGACCGTGTCCGGGCTGGAAGGGAGTGGGGAAGTGCAGTGGATGGTGCGTGGAATGAGCAGAAGTGGGGCAGGGAACAGGGTCGGAATGGGACATACAATTGTCTCGGGCACCAATGAAAAAGTGGCGCACAGTTGCAAATGGCAATTCATTCCTTTGGTGACACTGTCTGAGTAGTACCCAAGGGGGATTTTTTTTGATAAAATGTGATGCAAATGGTGCATTTTAAGAATATTTATTCAGCAAAACTGGTCAAAACTGTTAGCCGCAGAGTGAATTAACTCATCAAACTGGTTCAAATTGACCATAAAAGTGGCCTACTTTGACCAAAAAAACTTGCCCACAGCAGCATTTTATGTTTTTGGTTCGGCCATGGGCCTATTGCCCTATAGTGAAGGGCAGGGGCGTTGCTAGGGGGGGGCTAAGGGGGCTGTAGCCCCTGATCTTTTGGTTGTAGCCCCTGATAGAATCTCTGGAGCTACAGCCAAAAGACTAGCTAGCCCCCAGTCCCAACAGTTCCGACATCAGCTTAGCCCCGGGTCTTTTCCAGACCTAGCAACTCCCCTGGTGAAGGGCCAGTGCCTGGATGGGGTGCTGGAAGAGAGAGCGTAGTGGAAAGATGGGTCCGGGTGGCGAAAGACAAAACAGCAGGGATTAGGGGGGCATTTTACTAAACATAAAGAGTGTGGATAAGGGGTGCATTGAGGGTCAGAGCCCCTCCACCCCCTTGAATGGAGGGAAGGCTGCAGCCCAGTAGCACGTAACAGACCATAGCACGATTGGAGCCTGCGCAATAGGGACCAGCGCTGTAGATGCTGCACTGTAGAAACATGAAACCGTAAGAATAAACCTGTTTTTCAATAGCTACATTTTCAGTTGAACGTGCAAGCTGGAGGTAGCCTTTTCAGAGCTCTTACTTTTCATTATTTTGTCACACTTTATATTAGCCTTAAAAAGATGTAGCGATTTGACAAGACCTTTTGTTCCTATCGGGATCTGGCTCATATGGTGAACCCAATGCTCAAGGTAGATTGATATAAGGTTACATCTAATCAAATTGACTATGGTATTCTGCTTCTTGGCGCATAGTTAGAGAAGCCTGGCTCTAATACAAAAGCAAAAACTCGTACTTTAATGGTTATACGGTAATTAAATCATTCACATTCGCATCCTTAATTTGAAAAGTATTTGCATGTCATAAAAAAAGGTGGGAGATACAAACGCCAACAAAAAGATATATATAGTCCTTCTGATGTGTGGTTGTGACGAATCAACTTCCGGGGCACCAGTAGTCCAGGGATGAATATCGATTTCTAAACCATCAATCAGCCCCACTCCCCTAGTACACCAGAAGGGATCCGAACAGATTGGAAACACAAGGAAATTATAAACCTCCTTCTCCAATTTTGGTAATGTGGCCCGAATGGTAGGATTATCTCCGAAAGGTCATGGATCGCTGGTTAGTTGCAACACAGCGAAAATACAATTATTACCCAATGATAAGAGGGACTAGCCATATAAGGTTGTATACAAATATCTACTTTATTATTATCACAACACACAGTTCTAGCAAGCTACTAAATACAACTCACTCTGTAAAGGAATTCAGAGGACAGACAGTTTCAAAGAAGGAAAAGGGATGCACTCTGGATATTGACAAGAGGGTGGTTGGTATACTAATTAATCGCAATAGTTCAGAGATACTTGGTTTCAACAGAAAGGGAGCAATGGGTCTTAAAATGTCACTGGGGGCCTTTGGAGAAGGACCAGGGGGACAGAACCACAATGTACTTTGTGCTGTAGGAGTTTTTGGTGCTCGGCAGGGTCGAGTCGGTTTCAGGGCGCTTTGCAGCTTCTGCAACAGAGTTCAAGATGGGAGACGGCTAAGGCGGCAGGCAGTTCGGCGAGTGAAGCTGGACAGATGGCTGCAGACTGGCGTACATGGCAGCTCAGGGTCAGGAATCATTGTCTCATTGGTGGGCGGTGGCTCTGAAGCACTGGTCGATGTGTCTCGGATGGCTTTAGTGACTGCAGCATAACAACAATCAACTGTGCAGTCAGTTGCTCCTCAAGGGCAAGGGGCATGATTGGCTCGAAAATGTCCTTTAAGGCAGATGTCAGTAGATGCTTGTCGATGCACTCCCCCTAGCTTCTTCACTGGACTTGTGTCATCCTTTAAGGCCGATGGCCCAAAGCTAAGGATAGTGTTGCAGGTAGCTGCCTTGTCCTTGGTTTGGTTCGAAGACTCTTTGGCACTTCCCACCTAGGAGGCTTGCTGCAGAGCCTAGCAGGGCACGCTGTGTCCTGGCTGGGTACCACTTTTGGAGCAGCTGGAAGGTCCTCTGGTTTCGGTATCTCCCTCTGTTCCCTAGGAGATGTTTAGGGAAGGAATCTTGCTTCCCTCTTTGAGATCCTGGCCTTCCTTCACTACCGGAAGATGTAAGGCAGACTCTATCTTAAGCCAGGGTCCAATGATGAGTTCCTCCTTCTACTTCTGGTGAATCCTTCAGTTGATCGGCCAAAATAGAGGCTAAGCCCTCTTTTAAAGCCAACTAGACCACAGGGATTAGTATAGGCTAAGCCTACCTTAATGAGCCAATCCTGGGTCCCCACCAACAATCTCCTGTATTTGTGAGGTCATGACCAGAGTGCTTTGCAACATAAAAGTTAATGGGGTGAAAACATGAAATACTATGGCCCACCCATCTTCCCGTCTGTTGTGGATCAAAGGGTCTCTTTTTTTAATGGAGTTATCTGTGGTTCCTGATTAAAGTAGCAGGTCTCCCTTGAAGTTGCGGCAAGACCAGACATTCTGGCTCCGAAAATCCACATACTCGTACCCTCTGAATAGGGTCTGCCTGCAGTGATCACTACTGTAAACACAGAGTCCCAGACATGACACTGCACTGTCAACTAATACTGAGGGTGGGAGCTAGCATCAGGTTCACACAGTGCATATGAAAGGGGTTTGAAGTTTCCTGTCTCCTGTGTTAGCCTTTGCAGACAGGCCCCATGTTGGCCTGTTTGAATTATACTCACATAATTAGTGTGTGAATGCTGTCACAAGATACATGACTCAACAAAAGAATATTGCAGATCCATGGAACCATTGTTAGCTATTGATATTGATATTTTAATTGTATCACGCTCGTACACAAGTGTTTCAGAGCGCAAAAAGGCAAGGCAGGGGAACAAGGGAGAATAAAACAATGATCCTACCAGTCCCAGTGACATTGAGAACATGCAGTTGCATGGGAGAGTGGAAGGGGAAAGTACATGGGAGGGGGAGAAGTGGAAAGTGCTGAGCAGAGGAATACAAATAAATAAAACATAAATAAATAATAAAAGCAATAAACAGTGGTAGTGCAGCCAGCAAGTGGCAACTGCTACATTTAAAGCAACAGAGAGGGTGTGTCTGATAAGTGCAGAAAAAAGGGGGGTGGGACTGTAGGGTTACAGATACAGACCCCAGTGCAAGGGATTGCCTGGAGGCAGTGCGGGTTCGTGGCAGAGTGAGCAGGTACCTGGGCACAAAAGTCAGAGGGAGACCAGATGCACAATACTGAGACAGAACAGGTCAGCAGGGGAGAAGAGGAGAGAAGTCAGAACTAAAGAGAAAGGTCTTGAGGTACTTACACGGCCAGAGATGGTTCTCCTTAGGTTTCAGAGTGGCAGGGAGGTTGTTCCAGAGCGAGGCCCAAGCCGAAGACAGAGATCTACCCCAGCTTGTTTCTTTTAAAAACAACTGACCCGGAGGGAGTTAGAGGTAGAGGAGCGAAGAGCTCGGGAGGGAAGGCATTTACAGAGGGACAGCTGAAGGTATTTTGGACCCAGGTCCCAGAACACCTTGTGGATAATGCAAAGGGTCTTGAATTTAATTCTTGCAGCCCCTGAGAGCCACTGGAGAGATTTCAGGGCTGGAGCGATTCGATCCCAGGGCTTGATACCAAGGACAAGTCTTCCAGTCCTATTCTGGATAAATTGTAAAGGGCGGAGAGTAGAAGCTGGAAGATTTAGAAAGAGGCTGTTACAATAATCCAACCTGGAGAAAACCGTGGCTCAAGAGACAGTGAGCTTCTAGGGGAAGGAGAGGAAATGCAGAATACCTCTGATGGGGTGCAGTAGGAAATTTGACTTTTTAGAGACATCAGAGATGTGGGCAGAGTAGGAGAGCATGGAGTTAAAGATAACCCTAAGGTTCTTAGCCTCACAGGTCGCGGTAGGAGGAGGGCATAGGGAGGCGAGCCAAAGAGTATCAGGAAAGGAGGGTGAAGGTGTGCCAATGAGGAGGAACTCCGTCTTGCTGGCATTCAGGCAGAGATCAGTGGCGGCACACCAATCCTGAATGGCAGATAGGCAAACCGAGATGTGAAAAGGAGAAGAGGTGGCCGATGGAAGCCTCAAAATGAGTTGAGTGTCATCAGCATAGCACTGAAAGTTGGAGCAGAAAATGGCAATGCGGTGTGCGAGAGTTGCCAGCTATTGGTTGAAAAGCCAGGGTGAGAGGTTAGACCCCTGGGGAACACTGCAAGTAGAAAGGGAGATAGATGAAAGGAAGGACCCAAGTTGGACCTGAGAGGGTCAATCAGAGAGGAAAGAGGTCAGCCAGGCCAGAGCCTGATCGTTGATACCCAGGTTGTGACAGAGACGGTTGAGCAGGATGGTATGGTTGACCATGTCGAAGGCCGCTCTAAAGCCAGACTGATGGTCATGGAGACAGCCAACAGAATCAGAGTGGCCAGCTTTTGCAGGAGTTTGCCCAGAAAAGGAGTGTTGAAGATTGGGTGATAGCTAGCCGAGCAAGAAGGGTCATCTGAGGGTTTCTTGAGAAAAGGGTGCACAAGAGAGTGCTTCAGAGGGGAGGGGAGGCTCCTGCGGCGAAGGAATGGTTGCAGGAGTCAGCCAGTGCAGGAGCGAGGGTGTCAATGTGGTCCTTGATGGTTTTGGAAGAACAGGGAGGAACCTGTTTTGACGAGACTTTCATAGATCAGGCTTGTCTAGAAACCTTGTCATGGGTGAACAGATGAAAGGTCGAGAAAGAGGGTGGGGGGATGGCTGTAGAATGGCCAGAGTTCACTGAAGGAGAGGGGAGAAGATGGGGTAAGAGACGAGAGGGTTTACAGGATTCCCTGTGTTTTTGAGATGAAGTGAGAGGCAAGGGCTGTGCAAAGAGCCTGCGAGGCGACAGGAGAGGTAGAGACTTCAGCAAGGTTGTCCAGCCCCTTGCAGATTTTAAAGAGTTTGGCCAAATTGTTAGATGCCGCAAAGACACAAGCTTGGATGTGGGCTCTCTTCTTAATTAATTTGGCTGCACATGGCAGGGGGATGGGTTGGCCCTCCACCTTCTGAGATGACATGGTGTACTCCTGGCTCCAAGTCGTGAAGCACTTGTGTATAGGCGCGTTATAAATGCCATATCATATCATATTATATCCCTACTAAATATGACAGAGGGGACTGTGCCTGTAGACTGTGTCCACCCAGAGTAACGAGGTCTATGCGTGTATGTCGTGCGGTGAGCATAGGTAAATGTGTGCAGATTAGCCCCACATATTTTCCAAAGGTTAATCTACCATCATTCAATTTAATTTAAAATGTCAAAAAAGCCCAGGCAAGCGCACACCAACTGTCCTGATGGCCGAATTCTTCACAATGGTAACCCCACATCACAGCTATCTACCTTCCTATTGGTGCTCTGAATACTTCTAACCTCGAATTAATAGGATCACTTGTTATGTTCCTTGCAAATCTGCCTATAGCATCCTGGGCTTGACCCATTTTTATCACCTGTCTCATTAAAAGTTTTTCCCACAACAGGGTTGGATACTGGATGCTCAAATAATCAAATTTGAGACAAGGTTCTAACCTCTGATCATTTATATTCAGTGGTTTCACTCCAAACTGTCCTCTTTCCCTTCTGACATCAAAATAACATTTTTTGACATTTACAATCAAGCCTTTTTTGGTTATAAACGATGATGTAAGGTTCAACAGACTTATCTGTAGATGTCAGCTTTCTGGCCAATAGAATTGTATCATCAGCAAAGCTCAGAACTGGAATATAACTTACCAGTTGCACGGGGTTACATAGACTGCCTTTTTGATGTCGGCCATTTGGTAGATTCAGTTTGATCGATCTATTGTGGACCTGTTTCTTTATTTGTGTTAAGAGTTCACCTATCCTCTTCTCCCTAACCCACATCCCCCACCCTTCACGACCCACACCTGTATTCCCTACCCCTATACACCACACATATGTATATATGTACATATGTGTGTGGATTTTGTCAACTCAATTAAATTGAGTCAACCACATTGTAGACTTTCTAAAAGTAATCTGGGAAACTACAGCACACCCAGTTACCAATGCGTGGAACGTCTGACTCTATAGTTTCCACATATGGTAATAATTCAATAGTATACAGGTTAAAGAAGGTTGCTGCTAGGACACAGCCCTGGTGCACACCCTTCTCAACCTTAAACTCTCTTGTTGTCTCGCCATCTCTGCCATAACTGACTCTGGCTGTATTGTTAGAATGTAAATCAGTGATGAGGCCCAAACAAATTCAAAGACGAATCACACCCTGTTCTACAGTTCTATCTGCTGTGAGAAATATATTTGTGTGTCACATCGGATGCAGTTTTCTAGAGCCAATTCCATAAGACTTGCATGTGCAACTTTCCCAAAGATCTTGGATGTATGTGCAAAATAACAGGGTAATCGATCCATTGGCCCCAGGCAATGCTTTACTACATTTCCTATACAATGGAACTCTAAGTTCCATTTTCCATGAAGCAGAAACAGGCATCCATTAAATGATAGCTTAGGCAGGGGACTCATAAAATGGGATCTATTTTAAAGAAATACATCCAACCCATGGCTGTCCTCCACTGTGATTGATAGAGCCTTTCCCTCCTCTTTCCAAGTTATCTCAGGCACATCAAAGCATGCACCTTATTGACAAGTACATCTATCTGGATCTGCGACTAGCATATGATCTGTAGTGCCGAATCGACTAGCATATGGCTTTGCAAAATAATCCACCCAGTCATTGGATGACACATTCACATAAATAGAGTTATCCTTCTCCTTAATACCACCACAACGTTGCTCAATTATCCTCCACAAATTAAGAGACTCCTTCTCTTTTGATGCTTTTGTAAAATCAGACCTATGTTCCTCTTGGAGAGATTCCTCACTTACTTGTAAGACCTTTTTGGAAGCCCCTCTGGCTGACCATACGATCTCACTTTTTAATGGGACTTGTTTAAACAAATTAAGTAGTTCTTTTCTTTTGACCATCCAAGAATTGCCCAGCCCTATGCAGAAACAGGTTCCCAAATGGACCCAGTAGTTACTTAAAAAATCTAACCCTCTATTTCACTAGTATATTTCCATCTAAACCTGCAACTTATGTGCCCCTCACAGACCAGGTCAATTTGTTAAAAAATTTCTGATGCAGCTCTAAGGACCATTCCATTCTCTTCAAGTTCTTCGTGAGTATTGAATGATTAGAGAGTCCCCTGTCCTCACCCTCTTTTATCTTAGTCACTAAGAGAAATAAACTTAAGGGCTGATGGTCACTGTTAGTGCGAGTGATCACCTTGAAACTCTTAGTTTGCCCCCACTCTTCCAACAGGAGTGACATATCATCAATAAGGCAGCGAGAGTTACCATTATCAAATGTTTGTTTCGCAGGTATATCTGAGTCGGTTCAACCATTCACTGCTCTAAAACTATTTTCTATTAACAAGGCCCACGCCGGAACAGATTGAGGTTTCAAGACTATTAGTAGTTTGGTCATGAGAACCAATGTCAGTTTCGCTTCCATTGTCCAGCTTGACATATAAACCAAAGGTCAGCACGTGTATTTTCTACAACTGGAGCTCTATACATGTGTCACCCCCAAATACCCCAAACCATTCCTTAGATTCTGAATGACATGCAAGTGCTTAGCATGTTTTCTGCTGTTAAAACACCCCAAATCGTCTCATATTCCTCTATTTTATATTCATTTTGGAAAGAGACTATTTCCCTTGCAGACAGCTTAACACAGTTATTTAACTAACCATATTAGCGCCTAGCTACATTTCTCCAGAGTGTCAAAAACCTAACTCCGTGAGGGGGAAAGAGGAGTGATTAATCTTACCCTTCTGACAAAACTGTTACATCTCTTTATTATGTTGCTGCTTCAATTCCCAAATTGAATATTGTCTAAAATACATAAGGCTTTCAGTCACTTTAGATCGGGCAAGGCATTAAAGGCAAAATAAATGTGCATGCGTTGCGTGACCCGGGGTTGGGGGTGGGACTTTGGCTTCCCTAAGATAAGAGATAACCATAAAGGGTACTACGTATGTACGCTTCACTTCAGGATAAATGCGGATTCACATGTTGGCCTGAATTGGGTTAGGATAGTGGAGATGTCAGCAGTGTAGCACTGTGTATTGTATATGAATATTAAGCTGCCAGTTTTTTTCCCCGCATCACAAACTATTGTTACTTTCAAAAGATTCAAAAGATTCATCTGCTCGAAGAACCCTGTCATAATGACTGAAAATCGCATGATCTCATAGAACACATGTCAGAAAGCTTGAATATGGAGACTAGATCAAGTCCTTGATGGGAACAAGTTGCTGGATTTCGATTTCCTCAAATGTAAATACAAACTACATCTACGACAAATTCTATGATGCAGGATTTTTTTAATTATTTTATTTGCATTTAATTGTATAACAATTTTTACAAATCGGTGCCTTTCAACAGTTCATCAGCAGCGTTTCTAGAGTCCTTATTCCTAACCTCATATAATGTCCCTGTTCATTCTCTTTTTCTGCCCATCTCGGTCTCTTAAGCAGGCCAATTTGCTTAAAAAATAAGACAACTGCCACTGGCCAGCTTGTTTTCTCACCACTCATCAGGAGTGTCCACCACTCTTCTTCCTCTAAAGTGCTTGCTTTTCCCAGGATTTTGATTAGGTTCGTTTCTCGAGCTCCTTGTGTTCCTCTGCATGTCAGCAGTAGATGATGAATTGACTCAAACTGTTTGGACTTGCAAAAGCGGCATTCACTTGTGTTAGATTCCCCTCTGATAGCCATGATCTCATTTGTTCTTAGCAGGTTTAGTCTAATTCTCAAGAAGGTACGTCCCAATTTCTTGTCTGCAAACTTTTTCAAGTAGCCTCTCACCTCATCGATTTTCTTTAGGTGCATAGGTGCATTAATAGTTCATTTGAAAGATGCTACTTTTTCTTGCATTTTTGTCCAGTCCATTTGTTTCCATTTTTTAGCTACCTTAACTGGGTTCCCTATCAATGTTTCCTTTGTCACAACCATTTCGTCAAGGAGATTTGTACTCCCCTCTGCCCAAGTTGCTAATATTTTATTCTTTCCGCTCATCAGCTCGTTTTTTAGAAGCTTGTGCATTTTTGCTCTGGATTGCATGATGATTTTTCTAAAGAGTATCATACTTGCCAATGTCCTCTTCAAAGATGTTAGGCATAGCTCTAGCTTGATTAGGGAGATCGGTATTGATGGCACGAGGCCCAGCAGTTTCCACCAGAATACTCCTTCTAATCTATCCCAAAGCTGGCTCAGGATTTGAGGCATCACTTTCGTGACATACGTATGGAGGGGACAACGTTGGCCTTGAAAAAGGACATCACCGGGATCAGGGAGTATCTCCCGAACCTCTGGTCAACCACCTTCGCTTGACTTGCCAGCATCTTCATTTTGGCTATTAGGGACTCTTGCATTGGTAGTTTGATGCTACTGCTGCTTAACGTAACTCCCAGGTATTTAAAGCACCTCACCTTTTCTAGTTTTTCTTCGTCCACATACCATTTTCCTTTGCTCGCTGTCCTGGATGCTGTTTCAAATGCCATGATCTTTGTTTTATTCTTGTTTAATTTGAGGCTGTTCTTCTCCAGATATTCTAACAAGTTGTTCAGTTGTCTTTGGAGGCCCACTATGGTTTGATCTACCAAGATGATGTTGTCTGCGTACAGAATTCTCTGGACTTGAACACCCCCTAAAGTGGGGGGGAAGCATCTGGCGTTTATTGTCTCCTCTTCGTGATCTGCTGTGTACGTGTTGTATAGCATCAGTGCCAAAGGACAGCCTTGTTTCACGCCTTGAAAGGTGCAGATTTCTTTTGATAGGTCCCCAGCCCCATTTAATCGGACTCTCATTGATGTTCCTTCGTACAAAGCCCTGATTGGAGCCAGTATTTTCTCTGGGCATTCCTTCTGCGTCAATTTGGCCCACAGCCTGTGCCGGGTTCACTCGATCGAAGGCTTGTATGAGATCTACAAAAGCCATGAAGATTCTGGCACTACCTTGATGAACTCTGGCTGTTAAAGTATATTACAAAAGGATGTTCGCTGTTGTGCCAATGTCTTTAACAAAACCTGTCTGGAACTAGTCTATATATATTTTGCTTAGTTTAACCAGCACTGCAGGTCATCCAGGATACATGCTCCAAAAACCTTTCCTATGATGTCGAGGAGAGCTATCGGGCGATAGTGCCTCAGATCTTCTTTGGCTCCTCTTTTGAAAGTGGGAATGACGTTTGCAGTCTTCCATGAAGGAGGGACAGTGTTGTTTAAATTGCAGTTTTGGAAGATTTGCCTAATGAGGAGGGCCCAGGTGTCCACGTTTGTCTTAAGATCAATGTTAGAGATTCCGTCAGGGCCAGGGGCACTGGAGTTTTTTAGCTTTTTGATTTTTAGCTTGAATTTCCCACAGTGTTGCTCCTTTATATGCAATGTTTGTAGTGGGGCTTTCCGGGCATTTATACAGTTCCTCAAAGAAATCAACCATCTGTTCTTCGCTCACATTATTCTGTAAGGTCTCGTTGGGGTCGTCAAGTTGATTAGTGTCCAAAAGTCCTTGCTGTTTTACCACTGATCCAGAGCATTTGTTCACCATCTTGTTGGAGAAGTATTGCTCGATGTTGTCACACCCAGTTCTTGTAAGCTCGTTGGGCTAGTTTTAGCCTGTTTTCCAGACTGGCCGATTTTGAATTTTTTGCCATTCATTGGAGTTGCCTCAAGGAATCTCTTTGGACCACCAGCTCCCTATTGTGACAATGGTTGTGAGGTTTCGACTGTCGGTCCCTCTTTACTTCACTGTTCGATAAACAGCTGGTAGGGGCACATAATCTACAACCATCGTGTGCTCTCTTCCTTTTCTTACACACTCCTTATGATTTTTTTCGTAGGCCGTAGTTATATCCCTTATACTTTGGGGCATTAGTTTCAGGCGATTGCCTCTGGAGTTGGCTTCTAGCCCGTTTATCATGCATTCTTGCTCTGGTCGATGCGCAAGCCATATTGTGACCAGTATGTTATGGTCGCTATTTTTAGATTCCTGCACTTTGAAGGTTTTTATCAATCTTAGAATCTCTCTGGATACAATCGTATAGTCAATGGTCCCTTTTAGCTCGTCTCTTTGCCACGTGGGTATCGCCTTGTTGTTCTTCGATCTCAACCAATGAAGGTTGTTTAGGTCACATTTCTCCGTGAGGGTTTCCCATCTCTTACCTTGCTCCCAGGTGGCCAGTGAGCTGGGGTTTGTTGGTTTTTCTGTATCCATACATATTCAGTTCAAATCACTATTTATTATGATGTGTTTTGCTTCATGTTGCTCGCACTCTTCTTCCAGGAGGTTGTTGATGTCATCTAAGTAGTTTTCTGTCGCAATCTTTGCTGGGTTCCAGTAAGTATTGATGATCAGGATACTCTCCTGGCTTATTTTGTTCTTCATTCCTCTGTCATTTTTCCACCTAATTCTTGAAACCTGGAGGAATGGTGACGGGAAGATTTCGGATTGAAGTTCTAAGCCACTTTCCAATCTTATAGCTGTCAGAAGACCAGCCCTCGGTCTACCTGCACTTCCCTTCATTGCTGGAGTATAAGTCAGTACATAGCTGTCTAGGTACAGTTTCGACACCAGTCACGTCTCCTGTAAACACAGGATGTCAAATTTACCCAGATTCACGTCAGATCTTACCATCAGGTGAGCAAACCCTCGGGTATTCCACAAGCCCATGGTCACGTTTATCTGATCCTGCTTTGGGCTGAACCGTGGTTTACCGCTCACTGGTTGCTAGTGCTAGAGCTTTTGGGTGTTTGTCAAGGCTTTGGAAATTCAGGTCCACTTTGGCTGTGTAGCCGGTCCTCCTACCTCCTTGTCACTCTCCCTTTCCTTTCTTGTAATTCTTCTTGGGCTTCGATCAAATGTAATCCTATTTTTTTCTCCAGGACCTTTGGGCCACCTTTCCAGGGGGATTGGTGATTTCGTCTCAGGTTCTCTGTTAAGTACTGGAGTGGATTGTCCCTACCTGCCGCTTTCCTTCGGGCCTTTTGTCTGCCCTGCTGCCGCTGGACGTCTTGTTCAACTTTTGAGGTGGTAGTTCTCCCCAGCCCCTGATTGTCTTCATCTCTTGTGTACTTCTCATTGTCCCTTGCTTGATATCCCTTTGGGGATTGGCTGGAACCTTTCCAGTCTTTTTTGATCAACCTGACCATGAAGCATACTACCCTCCTTCAGTTCCTTCAAATCATAACCCAAGATATGGAGGTTGTAAGACTCCTTGTTTAGGGTGTTTCTCACAATTACAGATGCTATATGCAAATAGACCCGGTCATCATGCCCTTTCTCGCAAGGTTCAATTATTTTAAGATCGTGTGAAGTGAGTTGTCGTAAATTAGGGACCTGGTAGAAGATGTTTAGTGTTGTATTCCGGCTTAGCATAAAGCCATCTTTTTTATCCTTGATCCTTTATAATTTGAAAATATACATATACTCTTGATTTGTTTGTTCTCAGTTCTCCCAGTCCTTTCCCTACTCCTATCGTGTATTAATCAGTGCTTAATCTGTTCTATTTCTTCTTTGGCTCCGATTACGAGAGGTCACCCTCTTGCTCTTGTCCATTGTTTTCTTAATCCTATCCTTTGCTGTTTGAGGGGTTTGTCTGTGTTTACTTCTTTCTAGGGTAGAATTGGACTTGTTTCTCTTCTTTGATGTTTTTCTGGGCTGGTCCTCCTGGGACTTCCTTTTTTCTTCTATAGTTCTGAAAGATGCATCCAAGGTTTCTTCTCCTCATACTTTCTTTGGATTTACGCCCCTCAAGCGTTTCTAGTCTCATTGCACCATGCATTCTTTCTCCAGGCTTAAACTGAGGCAGGACAGATTCAGAGTCTTCGACTATGTATGTGCTTAGGTTCATTAGGGCCTCCCAAATGTTGAGTTCCTCCTCCTCTTTTGTTTCTTCTGAAAATTTCCTCTTTCTCGCTGTTTGTTTTTTTTGCGGTATTTCCTTGGCTATATTTATGTTCCTGGTTTTTCGCTTAGCCACCGCGACAAGGCTTGGCTGATCTGGTGAGTTTGATAGTTGAAGAACCACCACATCAGAACTTTGCCCTAGCTTTAGGGGTATTTTGTCAATGGTCTTAACTTTTGAGGAAGAAAACTCCCAAGCTCTTTCTGTTTTTTCCTACTAGGATTGTCTTGCTATGCCCTTCCCTGCGTAATTCTTGGTGATCTCAAGGTTATTTCCAAGCAATCCCGATTAATGCAGCCATTGTCTGGCACGCCTCCAGCCTTTTCCTGGTCCTTTGGCACACTCGTTTTGATGGCAAAGTTACCCCCTTTCTGGTTTTCAATCACTGTGGGGCCTGTTCCATTCGCCACTGCCCCATTCTCCGAGAGGATTGCTCTTTCAACTGGTCCTATTGGCTCTAATGTCCTTCCATCCATGTCGATCGCGCATGATGTCCCTTGCTCCCTTGTGTTCTCTTTTCTCACTTCACTAATCATTAACTGTTTTCAAGGTATGACAGTTTAGTGTGCATTAACGCGATAATTTTGATTGGTCTCTCAGTGTTTCATTCAATGCTTCATACTGTTTGCTAAAGGGTGCAAGTGCTATCATCACAGTAGACATTATAGCCATTAGGTCTGGTTTTTTTGTGGAGTTTCCCTTATACGACCTAGTGATGACTCTCGTCCTCTTCTCATACAACTAGGGGAGGTAAACATCTCAGGTGATCTTGCAGGTTGTCCGTTGCATATTGGATTTTCGTTGACTGGTCGAGATTGTCTTGGAGGGGTTTACTTCACCATATGACCTATTTTTTCTGCCTGCTTGTCAGCGTCCCCCTGTGCAGTAGCGTTCTGCGGGGGATTCCCACTACCCTTTCCCCCCTTCTTGCTACCCAAGAAAGGGCACCAAGTTGCCTTGTTGACGCTTGAAATTTGGCCCCTGAGCTCTTGCCCTTTTTCCAGAGCCAGGGGGGTGATTGATAGATTAACTGCTGGTAGTTTCCCATAATGCCCTATCAGGGGTGTAGCGCTTGGTTCCAAAATATTTCCCCCATCCCCTTGAGGGGTGTTGGTGGATTCCCCTATTCGAGTAAGTTCTTCAACCACCACCCATCCCTTCAACAACTCTATATCTGATATTTCCTTGGAAATCAATTCCGTGTTTGGACCCTTTCTTTTAAAAAACGTTTCTTAAGGGGTTTTGCATGCTTTGTTTGTTATACTGCATTGAGGGATTCTTGTGGCATGAGCCACTATAATAGCGTTTTCCTTAGATGTTTGCCTGACTTAAGTTTCTTTTGTTTGGTTACAGTCATGGTTTTTTCTTAATTTTTTTATGATTTTTGCCCATCCGCGGGAGACTGATCCCAGCTGGTAACAGGAGCAGCTCTCTTGTTTGCTGCAGCGATGGGCCCCTCCCCCTCTCCCTGGGGTACCCTGTTCTCTCCTCCATCGTTCTTGGCATTTCCCACTGGACGGACTCCCCCCGGTGTTGGGGTGGTTGACACATCCACCTCCCCTATCTGGTTCAACTCCTTCTCTCCAGGAACATGAGAGTTTGGGTGGTCATAATCCCCAAACAAACCACAACCCAAACTCTCCTGCCTCTCTTCCTCAGATTCCATGCTCTGTGGTTCACTCAGAACCATGCCTCTTCCAGGCGCGTAGACTTC
Source organism: Ambystoma mexicanum (assembly GCF_040938575.1). NCBI lineage: Eukaryota > Metazoa > Chordata > Amphibia > Caudata > Ambystomatidae > Ambystoma > Ambystoma mexicanum. The sequence goes on from NC_090931.1 coordinate 810,720,724, forward strand.
GATCTCCACCGTCTGAAGGTGAAATTACCAATTGGAAGTAAAAATTGACATATAGGGCACTTCATTCCTCAAAGTGACAATATGGATATGTTTGTAGACAACAACTTAGTTCACCAATTTCATTCTTAATTTGACCAAAATAAAGATGTCAAAGTCAATGGATGAGTGTCCATGCTTAATTTTTCTAATGGTGGGAACCCAAAATGAAATAAAACCCCAAATGTCAATCCCTGTCTTTTGGAATGACAGAGTATCAGCGTGGTTTAAGCGTGGTTTAAGAACTCTGTGTGGTCCCTAGCTGATATGTTGCAGCCAGCCACACGATGGTCCATGAGGGAGCTTTTAGAGACTGTCTGACTTCTCCTTCGCCTGAGCTACCACTCATAATCTTGTTGAAGCTGTTTGCTGCAGTGCTCTGCTGGGAATTCTTAGGACACACATTAAGGGGAGCCTCAAAGGCTCAACAGTGTTCTCTGATGTCCTCCCACCAAAAGGCTCTGGTTTTCAAATAACACCCTCTCACAAACCCCCATCTCTACAATGTTATTGTTATTGTTATTTTGCATTTATATAGCACCTTGTATACCATTGGTATGGTCTGAAGGCGCTCGTAGGTTGAACGCCCTTGGGAACCGAAGTTCAGATCAGTAGAGAGAGTAGAGAGAGTCAAAAGGTGCATGTGGGCACCGGGTATGTGTGCAGCTCGTGCGGTATCAGTGTAATAGCTGCTTCTTAGCGGTAGGTGTGGTGGTTGAGAGATCAGGAGTATGTGTTTGTTCTGGCAGGATTTATCCAGAGCGGAGGTGGCTGCGTTAGGCCTGAGGAGAATGCCTGGCTGGGGGGTGAGAAACCAGCATTGTTTACTTAGAATGATGTGGAGTGAGCGGCGGATGATGGTATGAGAACAGTTATACCGAATGGTGTCATAGTATCTCTGTGTTCTAGTTGAGTGGTGATGTAAAGGAGAGAGTAAGCGTGGTGATGTGATATGGTGGTTGTATGGTCTTTCAAACGTTCTCTGTATTCCATCCATACTATGTACATCACGCAGTTCTATGCGATCCAGTCCGTTCCATGCACTCCTATCCACTCATGCATCCCAGTCTGCTCGGTAGACTCTGGTCTGTTCCACGCACTCATGCATTCCGGCTCGTCCCTCGCGCTTGAGTCTGCTCTGCGCGCTCCAGTCAGCCCCACGCATGTACTCTTGTCTGCACCTCACATTTACTATACATTCACCTGTTTTACGCACTCATCCCCTCTATGCACTCATCCCCTCTATGTACTCATCCCCTCTAGGCACTCATCCCCTCTACGCACTCGATCCCCCTACAAACTCATCCCCTCTACGCACTCATCTGCTCCCCGCACTCAACCGCTTTAAGCACATATATTCATCTCTATACTCACCTGTTCTATGCCTTCATCCGTTATGTACACTCATCCTCAGTGTACCCTTATTTGCTCATCCACTCTATCCACTTAATCAATTCATCCGCTGTATACAGTCATCAGGTCATATACAATCATCCGCTCTATCCACTCATCCGGTCTATCCACTCATCTGGTCTATCCACTCATCCGCCATATACGCACTCATTTGCTATATAAGCACTCATCCGCCATAGACGCACTCATCCGCCATATACGCACTCATCCGCCATATACGCACTCATCCCCTTTACGCACTCAACCATTGTACGCACTTGACCCCTCTACGCACTCGACCCCTCTACGCACTCGACCCCTCTATGCATTCTACCCCTCTGCGCACTCACCCCCTCTGCGCACTCGTCCCCTCTATGCACTCGTCCCCTCTATGCACTCGTCCCCTCTATGCACTCATGCCCTCTACGCACTCATCCCCTCTGTGCACTTGCCCCTCTCCGCACTCGTCCCTCTGCGCACTCGTCCCCTCTGTGCACTCGTCCCTCTGTGCACTCGTCCGCACTCGTCCCCTCTTACCCATACTCATGCGCTCTACATACTCATCCGTTCCACATACTCATCAGTTCTACATACTTATCCGCTGTACACTCATCTTTCCGGATATTCAACTGTTTTACGCTGTTCTTCCACTGAATCATTCTTCCACTCAGCGCATTCCTTTTGTTCTACCTGATTCATCCATTCTAACTAATTCATCCACGCCATTCGTTTCGTTCACTCCGTATGCATTCTGGTCATTCCAGGAGTTTAAATCACTTTACTGTTTCCGTATGATTTACTCTTATTAACTCTTTCACTGCTTTGATCTACTTTTTCGTTTAATTCTGTTTGCCCTTCTAGGTTATATTAGGGTTATTGGCTGTTAGTTCCTCGCATCAGGTGGTTTGATGGATTAGTGTCCTTGGATTGCTGTTGGTCTGTTTGGGTTAGTTTGGTACGGATTGGTTTTAGGGGAAGAGCCAGGTTTTCAGCAGTTTGTGGAAGGACATTAAATCTTCAGTTTGGCGGATGTGGGATGGGAGTGATTTCCATAGTGTTGGGGCCAAGGTTGAGAATGATGATCCGCCTAACCTGGTTGATTTTGTCTTTGGTATGACTAGGAGACCGGCTGAGCTTGATCTTAGGGTGCGTGGAGGGTGATAGGGTTTTAGCTTGTCTTGAAGATATTGAGGTCCGGTTTTATGAAGTGCTTGATGGGAGATGCACAAGGTTTTGAAAGTCACTCTTCGGGCTACTGGAAGCCTGTGCAGTGTTTTAAGGGCTGGGGAGATGTGGTCTCTTGGGCCGAGCGCAAGTAGCAATTTGGCTGCCGCGTTTTGTGCTCTTTGGAGTTTATTCAGTTGATACGCATGGACTCCGAGGTATAGGGGGTTTGCGTAGTCCAGTCTTGTTATAACGATTGATTGGACTGCAGAGAGTCTGTTGGGAAAGGAGAGATATGGAAAGATGCGCCTAAGGGTTTTAAGGTGGTAGTGGCAGGACTTTGAGACGTTGTTGACTTGGCGCGAGAGTGTTAGGTCAGAGTCTAGGGTGCATCCAAGATTTTTCACTGAGTTGAAGGGGGTCGGTGAGTTGCCCATGGCGGATGGCCAGGGGAGTGGGTGCGGAAGGAGGTCGGAGTTGCCACATACCATGATTTCCATTTTGGAGGGGTTTAACAGGAGGTGGCTTTGGGTCATCCAGCGTTCTATGTCGAGGAGGCAGGAGGCTAGGTCAGGTCGGGGATTGGGTTTTGAGTTCAGGAGTTTTAGAATTAGTTGAGTGTCGTCGACGTAGTCGTAGCACAGGATGTTGTGTGAACGAATTATTGGTGGGAGGGTGATCAAGTAGAGGTTGAACAGGAGGACGGATAGGCATGCTCCTTGTGGGACTCCTGTGTCGACTGGTCGGGCTTGGGAGGTAAAGGTGGAGAGTATCATTATTTGGTACCGATCTTTGAGGAATGAGGCTATCCATTTAAGAGCGGTTCCTCGAATTCCTAGGGAGTGGAGGCGGTCTAGGAGGATTGAGTGATTGATTGTGTCAAAGGCGGCGGATAAGTCAAGAGGATTAGTGCTGCGCATCCCGCAGAGTCTGCCGTCATTTTAAGGTCATCCCAAATAGAGGTTAGGGTGGTTTCAGTTCCGTGACGGGCTCTGAAACCTGATTGAGCGGGGTCTAGGAGATTGTTGGCTTCGACAAAGGCATTTAGTCTGAAGTAGGTAGTTCGGTCATTGAGTTTGGCAAGGAATCTGGTGTTTGAGATGGGGCAGTAGTTTTTGGGCTTGAGAGGGTCGAGCAAATCTTTTTTAATTAGCGGTTTGACATGAACCGTTTTGAATGCGTCGGGAAAGATACCAGAGGAAAGGGAGGCATTTATGATGTATCTTGCATGTTCTCCTGCGCAGGTGGAAGCGAAAATTTCTTTGAGGGTTGTGGCTGGGCAAGGGTCTAGCGGTGAGCCAGATGGTTTGTGGGCAGATAGGAGTTTGCGAAATTGTTCTGGTGATATTGGACTAAAGGACTCAAATGTTGGTTGCGTAGTGGTCGCAGCTGGTGGGCCGGCTGGTATGGGGGGAGAGTTGCCTGGTGGATCTAAGAGAGCCAGTTTGGTGGCTAGAGTATTTGTTATTTCGAGAGCTGTGGTGTAAAAGTGGAGGGAGAGCGAGTCGCACAGTGATTGTGAGGGGGTTGGGACAGTCATGTTGCAAGTCGGATTGGTGAATTCAGAGATTATTTTGTGGAGTTCTTTGCTTGGGTTTTTGCAGTTTAGGATTCACGAGTTGTAGTGGGCTTTTTTTGCTTTCCGGATTTCGGCCTTGTACTGGTAAAGGTGTCAGGCCAAGGTGGCCCTGTTCTCCTCGGTTTTGTTTTTCTGCCATTTGCGTTCTAGATATTTATATAGTTGTTTAGTGATCTTCAACTCAGGAGTGAACCATCTGGGGAAGAGGCCATGGTGGGTTGATGGTTTGCAGGAGGGTGTGAGCCGCATCAGAGGTGTTTTGAGCAATGCATCAAAGGTGTCGGGGGTTAGTTGCTTGTTGAGTTGGCAGGTAGGTGGTGGAGACTGGAGAAGTGCATCGGCTAGGTCCGGGACGATTATTAGTTTTTTCCAGCATTTGCGTAGATTCGGGGGTTCGGATTCGAGTATGGGAAGGGGGTCGGGTGAGTAAATGGTGAACGAGAGGATGAAGTGATCGGAACAGAGGAGCGGGGTTGGGTGCTTTAAATGAATCAGGGTGTTGGAGCTAAAGATGGCATCAAGAGTGTGTCCTTTATGGTGAGTCGGGCCGTTTATGTGGAGTTGGAGGTTAATTGCGTCCAAACTGTCGACCAAAGAGTGTGTCATAGGGTTGGTGGTGATGTCGGGCCATATGTTGAAGTCTTCAAGAAGGGTGAGGTTGGGATGGTTTAGTTGAAGGGAGGCAATATAGTCGCAGAGGTTGTTTGCGAATTGTCCATCGTAGCCAGGGGGCCTGTAAATTATTATGAAGGTGTGTGAGATCGATGGGCAGAGGGATAGTCTGACGAGGAGGGATTCGCAGGAAGGAATGGAAGGTTGGTTGTCAATGATTAAGGTGTGGAAGAGAGACTTGAAGACGAATGTTACTCCCCCTCCTCTGGAGGGACGGTTCAGTGGGATGAGGGAGTAGTCTGGGGGGAAAGCTTCATTTGCGATCGGGGCGAAGTCATCAGAGAACCAGGTTTCGGTAATAAAGACCAGGTCTGGTTTGTCAGAGACGAGGAGGTCAAAGATGCAATGTCTGTTTTTCGCTACGGATCGAGCATGAAATAGGATGCAGTTTACATCGGCAGGCGAGGTTGGTCTTGGGGCTGGAGCGGAAGGTGGTGGTGGCGAGGAGAGTGGCGACTGGGGTGGGAGAGGGGTGGGGGGTGCTGCTTGATAGGAATAGTGGGCGAGCAGAAAGATTGGCAGGCTTCGGGCGGGATTGGGTGGCTGCATGTGTTAGGATGATCGGGTTTGGTTCGGGGGATTTGAAGGTGGGTGTGGGCAGTTAGGAGTTTCAGTTGCAGTTGATGAGAAATCGAGGGAGTGGGGGTTTTAGGAAGGGTGAAGCCATGGGGAAAGGCAGTGATAGCGGGAGTGAGGTGGTAGGTCGAGACAGGGGAGGTGAGGAGTGCTGAGAGATTGAGGGGGACCAGGTACGTTTCCTTTTTAGTTTCTTTGTGGCGATTGGAGTATGAAAGAGGGTAAGGGGAATGGAGGGGGAGAGGGATGCAGCCTCGGTTCTTGTCACGATCAATGTCCCGACCTGAGTACTCAATCATGTTCCCAGCATATTTGTTGGCCTCCATGCCGCAACCTCCCTTTAGTAACAGAATTTGCTCCATGATCTCCAGCCCACTTTCTCAGAATGTTCCTGACTTTTTGTCCGTGGAGGTCCTCTAATTCTTCAAGGGCTGTAAAAGGAATTAGTTGAACGGCCACAGCACAACCATTATATTCGCTGGCCTTGTATACACGTTGGTGGGGTCGAATTTCCGGCGCTTCCTCCCAGCTGTACCACTTGCAAGCATCCACATTCCATCTCACCATCGACTATTGCGCCAAACCAGATTTACCATGGATTTTGGAAGTGATGGACTATACATGTAGCTCAATGGTACCACCTAAACATTTGAGCTACCCCTTCCTGCATGTGTCTGATTGAAATATTGTCCAAAGGCATGATCAATTGCTGCAACACAATCTCCTGAGCATCCATTATTAGCATTTGCCACCCACCAACACTATCTCTTCATCGATAAACTTGTTTGTAACTCACACTTTCAACAGCATCCATTATGAACCCAGTGCAAAGCTTTACAAATTAGATCAATCAAGCTTCAGGCTGTTTTCCCTTTACTGTGGCGCAGGTGGTGCATTTCTGGGGACCACAACTAAAGGAATGGCTTGAGGTGGCAGAGGCAAAATAAATGAACTCTGTGCCACTTTGCCTTCCTTGCCACTCTCGCCCTTCCTGTTAGATTCTCAAATATCTTGAGTAGGAAGGGGCCTCTGCAAATTATTAAGGCCCACCTGATACTCCTACCACTAGAGACATGAATATCTCCCTCCCCAGAGCTCCACAGATGCTACATGTCTATAGTTATGTTAGTATGCTTTCCAGTGTATTATGCCTCGGCCATTATGAACTCGTTGACCTATATGCATTTTGTAGAATCCGACGCCTGTCAAAGGTAAATACTCTGCCTTTTTTCAGATGCGTATTTCTTTGCAAGTCGGGGACGAGTCCTAAACGTCTACGTTCAGAAACAATGTTCTAACTATTTTCTGATGCGTGTAGCACAACACAACTGAACTGAATGTTACCAGGCCAAGAGATTACAACATGTATAGCCTTCCCAAATGATGCTTTGTGTGCGAGAGAGATGGTTGCTATCGAGACTATGGGCCTGATTAAAAATAAAATAAAATAAATCAATGGGACTTTCCCATGTTCAAACATTTGGGTAAATCAGGCCCTCTAAGATCTTGGCAAAGCACCAGGACCTGGCATTGTGTTTCTCAAAGGAAAAAAAAATGTGTGCTTTAGAAACGGATGTTTCTAAATGGGGGCTGAGTCTGCGTGAGCGTACTATCAATGGGCGAATTCTGAGATCATTCCCAGAGAGTAGACGGACAGGCACATGGGACCCGTGTTCCTGTTCCTTCTGACGCTTGATGAGAATCTGTTGTTCAGCATTAAGAAGTGATTAATTTATTGAGTGTTTTATTAGTCCAAATTACAGATGCTGCTGTGAGAAGCGTTATAAGATAGCTTGTTAATTGTCACAATCACACAATGTTCATTGCGTATAATTACCCGATCCGTCTAATTATACAACTTCAGTCAAATACTGATAGTGAGATAATGTCATTAATCACCCGCAGAGCTGGAGATGGCTTGCCAGCTTCTTTGCCCATCTGGACATTAAAGTAAAGCAGATGACGTTTGCGAAGATTTTGTTGCTGGGTTGGGTCCAGTGGAGCTCTGTAAAGGAAGGGACAAGGTGAAGTCACTGAGATCAGAAAGAGGGGCGACTGTCTCGCTGCATGAAGTCCTTGGATTTACCAGGTCAGAGGAAGTTTATTAATTTACACCTGTGAGTGCAAGAGCAGAAGGAGGAGTTGCGAGCATGTGTGGCCATCTCGGAAGTGCCTGCATGACAGCTTACTAAGCAAGGGGCTTGTTCTGCTCACCTGTGTTACTGGTGGGCCAGGCGAGGAGTACTGGAAGCTGCTTAAATGTAACATTAATGGACTCAATGAAAGAGCCAGAAATGTGTTAATGTTAGTGATACAGCCAGGAAAGTACGCTAGGCACCAACAGCCATGGTGGATTCTTGCCCCCAACTGAATTCCTAAAGTGGGGAGGCCAACCTGATAGCAAGAGGCTGCCCACTTGCCTCATGCAACAGAGTAAAACAAAATGGCTACTTGCGATTTAAAGCAGTGCAGCATAATCCCTTCTTTCAAGCAAACTCTGCATTACGGCAGAGATTGCCCTGAAGTGTACATTAAATGTTGCACACTCAACCCCGGGGTAGTTCGTGATTCACTACAGAAAACAGGACTAGACAGGCGCTTTAGCACACTACCTAGTGGTCTGATTAGAAGAAGGCTAGTCATTGCGCAATAACAAGCTGAGGAGACGTGCTTCCAAGAATCCAAAAAGCAAAGGCCCCAAGCAACGAAAATCGACGTTTGCTCGAAATGTCACATTTGTTAAGTTGCCATTGCTTTCATCGATTCCAACGATTACCCTTTTGTACGCATTTTCAGCCTTGTACTATCAGTTAGTATTTCCTCGACCCTCACCTATTCACTTCCGCCAATGTTTCCAGAGAGGAGAGGAAATGCTAGCATTTATGTTTCTCAGAAAACATAGCACATACGTACAGAACGTTGGAGCCTGCCCTATCCAGATTATGAGCTATAGAACCAAGCTGACGAGGAGCAGAACCGTCTGGTGCCCAAAGCCGTTACCATGTCATGATTTAAATGAACTTTGGCTGCCCAACATACTTAACATGTTTTTGAAATTAATAATATAATATGCGTAAAAATGTAGAAAGAAGCTAGATTGGGAAAAGAACATTCTGCATGACGCAGGGTTTTTGATAAATTAAAATAACAATTCAGACAGAAAAAAGGTTGAGCCGTATTTCCCTCTTATCTAGCCTAGTTTACACAAAGTTGGTAGGATCAGTCCGCAGCTAAACGGTACATGCCAGGATCATGCAGAGACATCCAGCAGAGACAAATACAGTATATTAGAACTAAAATCAATGGATCAAAGGGCACACCTGCAAACACAAATAAAATGTTTAATCTTAGGTCCCAGGCATCTAATGAGCCATATATACTCCATCAGGCCATTTTGGATGTTCAGTTGTGCAGGTGTGTACCAATTGTAATGTAGGTTGAGGTTAAGTGAAACTTAAGGCTGGCTCAAAGCATGTCAGAGTCCCAGCCAAGACGTCTCAGCAGCCGTCGCTCTCATTTGGAGCACATGCGCTGCATGTTTGCTGCCGCTCGTGACTGGCTTTTACTATTGGCTACCAGCCGCTGTGACGAATTGACAACCTGCGATGCAGGAGTACAAGGATGAGTAGAGGCTGAACCGTCCACTCAGCCCTCACACTTCGACAAAGAGCCATCACAATCCTAAAGGTAAAACAGGCACAGTCAAGAGATATACCTCCTTCGGCTTTTGTGGTAACGTGGCCCGAGGGAAGGCTATCCTCTTAAGGGAGGTGTCAATGTGGTTCAGTAGCAATCCAAATAGGAAAGTATAACAATCCAAAATATAGAAATGTCCAACACAGGTTCTATAAAAAATGCATACTTTAATCAGACACACCATGTACAATACTATCGAAATAGAAACCACTGTAAAAACCCACCCCAGTAGAAACACAGAATATGCACAGATAGAAAAGATGCAGCACTCTGGGAGATGAGGCAAGGGGAGAAAGGCAAACAAAAGACCACAATGTTCAAAAGGATACTCCTTCGAAGGATTAAAGTGACCAAACCAGTCTCTTTGGCCCAAAAATGGATGAAGGGGGCAGTTAGCAGTCTTTGCAATTCTGGATGGTTTGGCAGTGCCGAACCAGAATTCTTGGTTCTGTCTGAAAATCGGGAGTGAGCAAAAGGCAGCAATGGGGGGTCCTGCTGTTTCAAACATGTTGAAAAGTTCTTGGAACACACTTCAAGCAGTTCAATGGCAAAACACACTAGGATCCCAGCTGTCTTGGCTCTAAGGCTGCTGTGAGTTCCAATCCAGGCTCCCAAACATAATGGAGGCTGGCACACACCAGCAGGGCTCCTCAGCACAGTGATGTCCTGTGTAACACTGTGGCTGCCAGAGAGGCCGGCCCTGTTCCAGCAGCAGAACCCACCCAATGCTCCCTGCTGATGGTTGGGGACAGAGCTCTCATCTGCCTTGGAAAACCTTCATTCACTGCACACCTGCAGGACTCTGGAAAGGACTGCTCTCCCAGCAAGGTCCAACAAAGTTTTCTTTCAGGTTCGAAGTCCAATGGAATGAATCTGATGATTCCAAAAAGTGGTGGGAGAGCCGTTCTTTTATAGGCAAACATCTCAAGGTGATTGGACTAAATCTTGCCTGCTTCAGGGGTCCAATCCCTTGCCTTGAAATGAGTGGACCTGGTCCTTCTGATGTCACACCCAAAGTGCTCTGCTCTAGAGGAAGTGGAGCTGACAGGAAAGAGAAAGAGAGGGAGTGAAATTCAAAATGGTGGACATCTCCTTTTCCGTGAAACAGAGTCCCCCTGGCTATTCTAACTCCACCCCCTTCCCTTCTGTCTAAGAACAAAGGCCTTTAGAAATGCAGCACCCTCGTGTGAGGCCTGTCTCTGGGTGAATGGGTGTGCCTCTTGGTGTCTGTTCCCAGGGCAGATTCCTGTGGAATGGCTGTCCTGGAGGAAATGCTGGCCTTACAAATCCCCCAAGGCTGCAGTTCTGTCAGTGGACAGGGGTGGGCCTTGTCTGGGATGAATATACATAATCACTCCACATCTGAACTTGGCTCACAGGGCAGATGTAAAATCAAAATAATGTGTCTGGGATAATGCTGAGAGATACCGGTCACCATACCCTTACTCATGTATGGCTTATATTTACAATTTATTGTGCCACCAGGGCAGGATCTCCAGAGTGATGCAATTTGTGGAACAGGGGTGCATATTTAAAATGCAGCACCTACGTGGCAGAGACTTGGATGTCACTGCAGCTGTCAAGAGGGCCCCTGTGACCTCTGACCCTGCACTGTTCCACTGGTAAAGCAGGTGCTGGCAATCAGGATACTGATGCAGCAGGGCAGAGGTATGCACTATGCTTTTAGTAGGGAGTTTATGAAACGGGAATCGGATTAGCAGATGTCCCTTTCAGGGATGACTTTTCTTGGATTGTTTTATTATTTAATCAAAATCAAAAAAGCCAGGTTTTTACACTCATCCACAAAGCGAGAAAATAACTGAATGGCATGTGCACAAGCTCTGTGGCTGGTCTGGGAGTTGGTCTTTTGTGCCCCTGCCGGGGGTATCTAGACTGTAGGCTGTAGAGAAAAGAAAAACAGTTACATTGTGGGGAAAGGAGGATGCAGATAAACCAATCATGGGGCGAGGTTTCAAAACAGAGGTGGAGCAGGTGAAAGGAGGCAGGATAGTGTTTGTGATAGTTTAGGTGAAGGTTGATCCAGCCAAAGCATATAAAAGATCAGGATTGCAGAAATTAGGAGAGTCAATTCTAAGGTATCGGAAAGAGAATGGAATAGTTTGTGAGCACTTTTTTGGAGAGATAAATAGGCACATCTAAACGTGTGTGTTGATGTGTGAAGCATAAGGGGACCCTCAGTGCATGTCCACTTTGTATGCCCAGAATACTTTGAATAGCTCCCACAAAACAAACTTCAGACTCTTCTTCAGGAGGGTGCTTCAGATTATGTAATCTAGGGAATATATAATTCTATTTAGCCAATGAGCAATTGGTACTAATTCTACACTTATCATAAGTGAGTAATGCCCCTACAAAATTGTGTTGAATGAAAAGAATGCTATTATTAAATATATTATTGTTGCTGTTTAAAACAGTTATACTATTTGTACACAATTAGTTTAAGTAGTCCATGCGTTGAACACATATTTGTAGAGTGCATGGGTTAGTACCTAGGAGAGTTTTCCTAGGCAATTTTTATTTGCAGAAAATGGGAGTGTGGCATGTGAAGTAACCCAGGGACCAGGAAGCAATTTAGGGAAGCAGCAAGACGGCACGCAGAGACACGGCATGCGACAAGAGGGGGCTTGTAAAATGGAGCAATAAGGTGATCATAAAGCTTGCAGGTCCTGCAATAATATCAGTGAATAGCCTCATAGTTTGCAAAATGGCCTGTATGGAGTCCCCCTAACAGGAAAATGGAAATAATAAAGGTACTTTACATGGAATTCTCTCCAATGTTTAAATGCCCTGTACACCATTTGCTTTCACTTGAGGAATTCCCAAACCCCATATTACTCACTACTTTGTAGAAGTTACAAGATATTTTATTAAAGTCACCAGTCATACCCACAAGGCGTCTTGGCGATAAGCTATTCACAATAAAGATTTTGCAATGTTTTAAGGAAACTGCTAGCAGACACTACATTTATTGCGAGTCTTAATCAGGTTTAGTTCCGGACCATCATGAAAATATATTTGCAATGAATATGTGAGAGGCGACCTAGTGTATATCTCTTATTACAGCCCTATGTTCACATAGCATTCTCATTGAAAACTCTGCAGGCAATAAGGACCAGTATAGCCCACAGATTGTTCCGAAAACTAAATCCCAAGGCTACAGGCAGCACAGAGTATAACGGCAGCCAATTATGTGCAATCGTGCAGACTGATTTATGTACAAATATTATATCTAATATATTATAGGGTGGCAGTCACTGCCATATAGTTATGGTGATACCCATAGGAAATGTAAACATTCTATTGCTAATAACGTTTGACTTGCAGGACAGATTTGGCTAATATTTTCGGGACAAAAGGTTTGTCATAGCCCCACCTCCCCCCAAACCCCCAGACTGCAAATTTAGTCAAAGATTTGTTAAAAAATGAAAAAGTTATTAAGAAAGCAAATAAAAACCATTCTTTTCCACCTATTCCCTTTCATTTCCCCATAAAGAAAAGGTGCACATTTGGTAAAACCAAAGTGCAAAAACTGCTGGGTGGATTAGGTCAAGTAAGAAACAACTTGGGCACAAAGAGTTGACTTAAATTCCAGGACAGGTATGGGGTAAATCCATTCAGTAGTTTTAAAATATTTGATGGGGAAAGGGGTGCTTGTGCTCCCAGAAAATAGCTATATCTCCTATGGTGCTTTGCAGCAAAAAAAGCTTTTCAGAAATGAGCAGGCGACATTTTTGATTTGCTCGATGCAAGCGATTACCGAGATAATACTGGGGGAATGTGAAAACAAAAGTCCTCAAGAAGATATTTGGAGGAGGAAAAAGTTGTAATTGCATCAGCCTAGAGGTGGGGAGGGGCAAGAAGATAGTATGTGAAAATTGAAAGTTTGGGGTGGTCTGGGAGCCAGTTACAGTTCAAAAGATTTTGGATTATCGTGGGGAATACTGGGGGAATCTCATGGGATTACTGCAGCAATAACGCAAGACACGCTCGGAAAAGAAAATGCGTCACATGAAGCTAAGTGTGAAAGGGGGTAATGTGAGAGGACCAGGGAAGGAAAAAGCAGCTGAGGGAGATGGGGGACCATGGGAAGAGGAGTTGTGCACTTGGTGAGTGCCTTTGAGGAATGGGAATAGTTTTTGATTTTCAAGCACTTCAGAGAATACCGGGGCATTCCCCCAGGCATGGATAGTCCGTTATCGCTATATGTGTAATTTGTTGCCGTTTTCGGGGGAATATTTGGTGAATTCCATGGGAATCAGATGAATGTGAAAAAAAAAAATATTGCACCTACAGTGATCACATCTACTAGGCAGGGGGTAATGGGCCTCTGTGCCACTGCAACATCTCTAAACCCCTCACATTTATCCTAAGAAAGGACTACTACTCGCAAAAGCGGGGAAATACTCAAATATATCCCAAAAAGGGGAGAGTAGCCCTGGCCTCATAATCCCTCAAACACGACACCTCAGGTCTGTGTAATTACTCAATATCGGAAATCAATTTCATAGGCGCTCACTGTTTTCACATTACTCTTACCAAGTAAGTTCTGCAAATCTCTCAAAGACAATTTAAAAACACCACATGATATATTCAAAATACTGTATTCTTATTAATACATACATTCCAAAAATTTCAAAATACATGAACAAATAATATTCAACATAGATTATTTCAGTGCAGAAAATGCCAAGAACCATAAAGTGTGTAATGCATGACATTGCAAGAGGTATAAAGTGCAACAATATTCAAATACACTCTATGTGGTGTAAGGAACTCATGGTGGCAACAGTAAAGACAGGCACAAGTGATCATAGTTCAATGGTTTTTATTGAACTATAAATGCAGGGTGGAAAAATGCCTACTCTAAACCTAAATCTAAGATGGGAGCAAACGTCAACCATCAAATGAAAATAAGGCAGTCCTTGTGGCGTCTTGTCAAAATAAATGGCCCATGCTAAGAATAAAACGATTGCCAAATGCTTAAAACTAAATATAGAAACTGTGTGGGATAGGGTTTTCAAAAGAAAGAAGTGTTCATAAATAATATGTCAGGATGTGATTGCCAGGGGTCTCCCTTCCCCATGTTTTGAGCACAGGAAAAGGTCGAGCTCCTCAGCAGAAAAGCTCGAGCTTTCCCCAGCACAAGCTGACAGTTTGGTATCAACGATCGGTTTCTTCGATGGTCAAGTCTCTTTCACTAAAAGTCTCTTGCTTTTGAGGGCCTGATGTACTCAACAAACCAACAAAAATATCAGTTACATATATACGTTGGGTGATGGCTTCATCCCTGAATCCCCCTCTTCTGGAGGCAGACCCTCCTTAAATCGTAGCCTGCATCTGCCGGTTTCACTATGGCTTTCCTCTACTTCACAAACATGTCTTTTTAAACAGTTTTCACAGACATCCCTCTGCCGGGTTCACTTTTGTAAACACTCGTTCTTGGGACTTTAGACTTTGCCCCTATTCATAGGCATCCCTCCTCCGGGTTCAATCTTGACACTTTTCACTTTTCACTTTTCACTCCCCTTTACGTTCTCAAAGGTTTCCTCTTTTGATGCAGGATTCAATTCCTTTGCTTTCTTAACAGTTTGTCCATCAAAGACTTTCGATTGTACATGGATTTTGCTCAACCTCTTGTATGACCACTTTGACCTGTCTAGGCGGCTCTCCTACAGCCTTCTGGTATCAGTAGTTTTTCAACACGGGAGCAACCAGAGTTTCTCTAGCCAGCACCCACTTGGTGCCGGTCCCCTCTTCAGCTGCGTTGCCCATTATTATTCACAGTTCTTTCAACTCTTCTCAATCTTCCACTTTGCGGGTTTCATTCAACACAGTTCAGTTTCTTATCGGTTTCCCCTTCGACACACTGGCAATGATACACCGCTTGGCTTTCCTTGTCTATGGAGTCAAGGCCATTTTCACAGTGATAGGAGTCACACTCGCTCTGGCTTATCGGCATGGGCACGCTCCGGGTACCGCTGACATCTGTGGCAACACACTTGGGTTATTGTTTGAAGCCTTAGGTTTCCTCTTACAAAGGCTTAGTGGCTCTGGGATGGAAAGGGCAAGGTTGCTTCACTCCTTGTCACCCTCTCAATTCCTGCCACCTTTCTCCTTCTCTTAAGCTGTCGGGTCTGGACAGCTGTCTCCTTGTGTGGTCTGCCTTGCTCATCGTGTGCTTTCATGCTTCACATTTTATCCCTGTGGGGAAGGGAAAAGGATGTCAGGTGTGCGCGATTCTGGTCAATTGCCTGACCTTGCCTGACCCTTGTATTGGGACATGTCAGACAAATATCTCTGGTGTTAGTCTGTTGTCCTTCATGTTATGTGAAAGTGTTCATGTCGGAAAAGTGGGGCGGGGGAGCAGTGTTTTCAAAAGTCCTACGTGGTAGGATGGTGAAAAGATATTGGAAGAAGGAGCATACCTCATCTCACCCGTCGGTGTCCCACTCCCACTCCCCAAAGACCCAAATCCAGTTGATCCTCCCTCACTGGTACACCCCCAAGAACTGGATCCAATAGCGATGGCTGTGTCCTGGCCACCTGGATGACAGATCTCGGGGATTAGCTAGGGAGACACCTTCAGGTTTCTCATAGAGGGGATAGTGTAGAAGTGTCTCACTGTCAAGCTCTATATTCAGCAAAGCTTAATCTCACAGTCACTTCATGATTGCATGAAATAGGTACACAGGTTTTGATCCTGCTCATACACTCACATCTAACATATACAAATCATAAATGCTAGACCACAGTATAACCCACTAGGAGCAAACAGTCCCCTACAAGATGGAGAATATCACACTATTGATGGCAAGGTTTAGGTGTCGACACTATGGGCCTCATCACGAGTTGGGCGGTAACACCGGCGCTATTAGTGCCGGCACTAATAGCCCTACCGCCAACCCCCCCGGCGCTACTAGCACCGGATCACGGGTTTGGCGGAAGGGTTATTGCCCATTCCCCATTGGGCCCATTCGGGAATTCCTCATTCCCCATTGGGCCCAATGGGGAAAATTCACGGTATTACCGCCGGCAGATTTCCTGCCGGCGGTAATCGTGCCAAAAATTGGCAATTTTGCTGCGGATTTCCCCCCAGCTCACGGCTGGGGGGAAATCCACCAAAGCCATGATCTGGCGGACCCTTAAATGCAGCGGTAATAGGGCTACCGCCGCATTTAAGGGTTACCGTCAGACTCATGATGAGGCCCTATGTGTTTACGGCCATTGTCGTCAGACTACATTCACCCATAATGTTTCTTCCAATAATATAAAAGGCCTTCCTCAGGACGTGAACTGATTTAACACTGAAGCCAATTCATGCATTGGAATTCCAACTTATTATTCCAAAGAAATCCCTCAAATGGTGCTCCATTTAGGTACAGGGATTTTATATCTTTTAGATGCATCCCAGCTTTATTACCAGGCAAGATTGCAGTCAACCACTAATTATGTGGCAACTGAGTACATACTCCTCACCAACACTAACGAGATAGAGAGAGAAAACTCTCCAAAGTGACTGGAACCAGCTTGTCACCAACACAGCAACAAGCTTGCCCATGTCTTTATGACATTCAAGCGAAAAATATCTTGTCTACACGATGTAGCACTGCAGCAGAGCCGGTTCCAACTCCTCTGCATTCTTCCAATAAAATCAAACCAAACTACGCATGGTTATAGCCATGGCCACTGTATATATTGCACCAATACGTTCCTTTGGGGCCCACTAGCCATGGCCTTTGGCCCTGGCCACTGTCCATGTTGCACCAAACGGTTTCTTTGGGGCACACTAGCCATGCCCTTCAGCCATGACCAGTGGCCATGGCCTTCAGCCGTGACCACTGCACATGTTGCACCAGTAGATTTCTTTTAGGCCCAGTAGCCATGGCCTCAACCGTGGCCACTGTACATGAGGCACCAAGAGGTTTCTTCCATGTCACACCATTGATTTGTTACCTACCAAACACCCATTCCCCCCTACCCAGTAGAAGTAGGCACTGCAGATGTTAAATCTTTTTTTCAAACTCTTTATTACCGTAATCATTTCACAGTAATTATTTTCAGTAACTGTAATCCCGGCTGTAGAGTAGTGATTCAACGATTCCCTCGATAACGGGAAAAACATGGAATTAAACAGTCTTCCACGTCTTAATAGGCACTCAACATGTGTCTCCATTCTTTTTTCCAGGTCCCCTCAATTTCTTTAGGAATCTCTAACCCTCTCCCTTTACCCCCTATAACTCATCGCTCTGTGTGATGCACATTTTTTTCTGAGCACGTCTTGTGGCATACTGCTGTAATCTTGTGAGATTCCCATGGTCTTCCACAGATAAAGCGTAGCTGGCTCCCAAACTCATCTCCAAATTCCTAACTTCATATGTTGTCTTCTTTCCCACTCCCGATATTTATCCTTGCGTGATTGCTATTATTATTCCTATTGGTATTGATATTTATATAGTGCCTATGGCCAGACCATCAAAGCACTGCTGTTCAAAACAATCAGTGTTCTCCTAGTAGTGGCTACATAAACAGAAGAGTATTGAGTCTCTTTCTGTGGTCGAGAAGGTTATTAGACTCTAGTGTCATGGGTGAGTTCATTCCAAAGCTTGATGGCATCCTTTTTCCTCCTCCAAATAGCATTTTGAGTTATTTTATTTGAGCCTTTCTTCTGGTATTATCGCAGGAATGTCTTGCATTGAAAATAAATAAATGGTGTGTTTTCATTTCTGAAAAGCTTCTCTACTGCAAAGCACCAAGGCTGATACATTAAAAGTGTTTAAGGAACAGGAGCACCCTCATGTCTATATCGAATATTATAAAAACTGCTGAATCGATTTACCCCAAACCAGTCAAGGAAATTAAGCCAACGCTTTGTACCCAAATTGTTTCCTATTTGGTCAACTCTGGCCAGCAGTTTTCCTGCTACAGCTGTGCAAAAACTGTACCTTTTCTCTATGGCAAAATGAGTGGGAGAAGGCTGAAAAGTGTTTTTTAACGTGGTGTTCCCAAAATGTCCAGTTTGGGTGGGCCATTGACACACCTTTTGTTTGGAAAATGTCATCCGAATCCATCCAACAAGTAAAAAGATATTAGCGATAGAATTTTTGGAAATGGCAGGTTTTCATTTCTGAAAAACTTCTCAGCCTCTCTGCTTAAAGGCACCATTGGAGATATGGCAATATTTTTGGGAGGAGGCTGCACACCCTTCTACGTTGAATATTTAAAAAACTCCTTGATGAATTTACCCCAAACCTGTCCCAGAAATTGAGTCGATGCTTCATGCCTAAATTGTTTAGTATTTGGTCGAAATCCGGCCTGCGATTTTTGCAATTTGGCTTTACCAAAATGTTACCTTTTCTCTATAGAAAAATGAATGTGAGTAGGCCATAGGCAACATTATTTTCTTTTTGAATATCTTTTTCATTTTCTATCAAATGTTTGCTAAAATGTCCAGTCTGGGGGCAGGGGGAGAGCGTGACCAACCTTTTGTTTTGAAAATATCAGCAAAATTTGAGCTGCAAATTGTACATTTCCAACAATATGCAGATGATAAATACACTTGCAGATTTCATCCCCTTCACAACTCCACACCCTCAAAACTTGTCTTTCCACCATCACCAACTGAATGGCCACCTACTTCCTCAAATTCAACCCTTCCAAAACAGAATACCCCCTCATCTGCCCGCTAAGGCACAAATTTGACCTCAGCCCCTGGACTCAAGAACTTGCCACGAACAACCCACACATATCCTGCTCCACATCTGTTAAATCCCTTTGCTTCACCATCAACCTCCACCTTACCTTAACACACCACATAGCCACTGTCACCAAAGCATGCAATCTACAACTACATTGCCTATGCAAAATCAGACACATCCTTGCTCCTGACAACTTCTGCACTGCAGTCTAAGCACTGGTTCTTTCTAAGCAGGACTATGGAAAAGCTCTCCTCACTGGACTGCCCAACAAAACTCTTGCTCCCCTGCATGTCACACAAAACGCAGCAGCTAGACTCATCTTCCACCTACCCAAACATTCACACATCATCCATGCTTTTGCCTATATCCACAGGCTCCCCATGCCCTAGAGAATTGCCTTCAAGGGATTATTTTCAAAGCCATCCACCTCAAAACTCCATCTTACCTTCATGACAAACTCAAACCCATCACCCACACAAACACCAGACAAGCCAGCAAACACCTTCTACACATTCCAATCTGAAAAATCACATACACACAAAAACAAGCAATTACCCACTGGGCACCTTTGCCATGGAAAACCCTATCTCTCCACGTATGCAATGCATCCTCAATCACCACTTTCCATCCTTTCCTAAAAACATATTGTAACTTCTTTTTTCAACTCCACCTTTACAATATCTGAAACATCCGAGAGCTGCTGGGTAGGGCCAGCGCTAAACACAAATAAAAAAATATATATACATATATATATATATATATATATATATATATATATATATATATATATATATATATATATATATCTTTTTTTTCATGAAAGCAAACTATTTTTGATGGAAACCGGGGGCGCTGTAGCACAGAGCATGGAATTGGTCCACCTCACATTGATCTGCCCTGAAACAAGAAGCATAGACCATGGAAGGGCAGAAATACCAAGCAACGGACAGCCAAACTCATACAGCAGCTGTCAGAAGGTGAGAGACATATGCAGACAGAGTTTCAGAAGGCTGCGGGACCGGATTGCCAAGTTATGACCAACATGGGAGCAACGGTCTGCAGAGGTCAGTGGACACCCGGGGGTGACACAGGGAATGGTGTCCACACTGGGGGAGGAGTGAAGAGATGGCAGCCACCAACCCGCCCCGACATTGCAATAGGGACTGAGTGGAGGGAGACTCGAAACAGCGGCCGGGCTACAGTGAAAAAGAAAGAGGAGCATTGTGGCAGGGTGAGGTCCAGGGCAAAACGGTGAGTGGATTGAGTTTATGGTCCTTAGGAACGTGCATATCGAATGGATGGGATTACACCAGAATAATTCTGAATCCAAATAACGGAACTAACTCAGGAAGATGGCAAAGTACTGTTTTATTAACAATTATCTAAAACAGGGAGTCTCTCAATGATCTTCACAAAATACATGCCTCTTATAGCAATAATGAATCAGAGTGACGTCATACTACGTGTCAATAGTAAAACACCTACTAAGGGTCGGGAATGGTTAAGGGAGACATCTCAGCATACTTCTCTATAGGAGCTAGGATTGTTATTGGCTGTCCGTTATCAGGTGGACAATTTATGCCTACGTCTAAAAACATGTAATTTCGGAAACATTAGAGACACAGTTTCTCATTGCTCTTTAAACTACAAGGTCCTTTGTTATACAATTGGTTGGCACACTTGTGCCATGTCTGGACCATTCTGTTCATTTATCAGCATGTAAGCCCAGACCCAGGTGCAAGAAGATAGGGCATGAAACTACCCCACCACCCAATTAGCCCAGCATCTCTCATCACCCATGCCTTCTGCCATGAAAGTGTCTTCGTACTGGGCCATGCAGAGTAGCCTCTTCTTTGGGTATTCACGGTAGTGAGGGCACGCACTGTCGTTTCTGGAACTTCAAGTTCAAACTCTCTTTCCATCCTTAGCTTACATGACAGGAGACCATGATTTGGTCAATTCTGTAGATTTTAACTGCTCTAAATGAATAAAACTTGCCATCTATGGTGTTCTTTCTTTGCACCTTAACAAGGGAAGATTTATCCACTGCACGCTCACTCCTTTCCAGAATAAATACCAAACCTTGGTTGCTTCAGTCTTGACTCTAGGCCAGACAACATTGCCATGCAGCTCCAGGAGCCAATTATTCTTGCTGCGACACAGTTTTCCATTCCCGCTTCATGGGTTCTGGCTTACTAAATTCATGATACCAATGTCCAGTTTCTGTACAATGGCAGCTTCACCTGCATTCTATTTACTACTCATAGCCAACTTCTATGATGTCTTAATCTACCTTGCACTTCAGCATCTGTACATTTATTGAACGGTTGTTTTTCTGCAGCACTTCGTTCACATGTAAGCTTCCTCTTTTATATTTGAAAGTTCACTTGATTCTTTATTTTGTCATTACTTTCTTAAGGATCTATACATCATCTTCAGCCAGTATCTCAGGACGTCGTACTGTTGGAATTGAAATAATATTATTCCTCCTATCGCAGTAATTGAATGTGTATTGGCCTACGCCAAGGTGTCTAAAATATCATGTAAATAGACTCCGCGGCAAGGTCTTGACCTTAACGAAAAATAATGTAAGTCGCCATCTTGGATTTAGCCGCCATTTTAGGTTCTCTTGTAATGTGGAAGTCACCCTGAACATCAAAATGGAGGCTGAATGACATTCTGAGTGAGATTCTGGGCGTTGTGACCTCCGCACACACGAATAATTAATATGCCTGCAGGCCACTTGTCGGGGTCGCGAACTGAGACCTTGTCCTATCCCTGACCTATGTGTAAATGAACAACTGTATCAGCAGAACTGATCAAAATGCATACATTATAGGATTGACCTGGCAAGGAACCTTAGGCCTGATCCCAAGAATGGTTAACCCGCGAGGGGGTTGGCCAAGGGCTGGATAAAGGATATAAAAGCCCAAGTATTCCAATGTACGGTCTCTCTACTAATGCATCAAACCCTCGTTGAAGTTTGTTACGTTACTCTGAGAGCCGAATAGCTATCCGTTTGTCAATTGACTTTTGGTAACTGTTGTAGCTTTTAAATAAAGCACTTGTATGTCCTTTGTAACCTGTGTTGGTGTGTTTCCTTTGGGCTTCCCAGCCTCATATCAATTTTTATGTTTTCACAGTTGGCGCCCGAACAGGGACCCTCAAGATTGATGCCGGATCATTGAAGGTTGACGCAGACTATCGAACCGGGATCGGACGGTGTGATTCTGCGGGCCCGACCGAACGAGACGCGATACCTCGGCAGCGCTGCACGATCCGATCCTTGGACGATAGTCGTGTGGTCTGACATGGCATCTTGACGAGGGTCCATTTTTGAGGCGGGCAGATTTGTCGAAACCACCAAACACAAGGTAAAATTCGTTAGGTAAGTTCTTTGATAAACCGTACGGTCCTCCTTAGGTTTGGTCAGGTGCAGTCGTGACCCGGCTCTTAATTTAACCCTGACAATTTGAATTTGGCGTATTGTATCTGCAGACACAATTATTGACCAGGTAACACCAATTTTTTGTGAAATGCCTGGGAAATTGTCTAGCTGCTTTAGGGCTCTGTTCCGCAGCGATCGACAATCTTTGGAATTTAGCCGCCCGGCACCACATGAGGGGTCGCCGGCATGTACTATGTACTGTAAGTATGGCATTGGTAGTATAGTATTTAATGATATTTGGCACAGACAGACCAGACATGCCTCTGAATTTCAGTGGCCAATCAATGGCAGTTTTGAGATCTCCCGTATTGAATACCTAGAATCGGTCTTGCTGAAAAAGAAGGCTAGACCTGCAGCCTTTGATGTTTTACAGAATTGGAAAAAAGAAGCGTTACAGCAGCTTAAAAGTAGGGATAAACATGCACGCTGTCATAAAACAAATGCCGAAAAAGCGTTGTTATATGATAAAGAAAAACATTCAGATTCAGTTAAAAATATGAATAGGGCTTTTTCACTTGGAATCCAGAAAATGTACCCCTCTAAAGATTTCCATGTTTCCGAAGAATTTATTGAAAAATTGTTAAACGAACGCAGGCCTGGTGCCTCTGCGCCACCTCCGTATGATCCTTTCTTGGGCGCTCTGCCCATTCCTGCTGTTGTTCCCGCTGTTATTCCTACTCCCCCTGTACAACCTGTTGTTCCTATTCCTCTAGTTGTTGTTCCTCCACCTATCGCACCACACCTTCCATCTGCGCCGATAGTTGCATCTTTATTAAATTTACCTGCACCTCCACTCCCGAGTGGTCCCGTATTGACTAAAGTTGATCAAGGTGCAGGATCAAAGATCGTCACTCGTAATACTGTTTCTGCAGATAAGAAACAGGAATTGTTTGCATGGGCCAAGCACTGTATGGAGAAAGGTGATCAAGTTAATGTTTTTTCCACATTATCTAATTTGAACAGTTTTCCCGAGAAAAATGTTTTTATCGAAGGTTTGGGGACTCATTTATGTGTGATGTGGAGTAGATTACAAAATTCGGATCTTCCACAAGGGGTGAGAGATCTAAATGCTTTGGCACTTTCGAGGGACACAGAGCAGAAAGTATATGGTCATGTTTAAAAATTGTTTGAGTACAGAAAGGACTTTGAAAAGTCACGAGATGAGGATGACGAAGACAATAGTATGTATGTACAGAAACGGTTCCTTCCGTGTCGTAGATCGGCACCTGAGGAAGTACGAATTTGTACCAAAGATGCGATTTGATGGATCTCGGATTCATCGATTCCGCCAGATGAAGTGTATGACACGTATAGTCAGTATACAGTAGAAATGCAAAGAAAGGTAATTCAGGTAATGGTACAGTACCTGCAAGTAGAATGTGTAAGAAAGAAGGTTAGTTGCCCCATAGAAATGTTGGGGATTTATAGAAGGGCTTTTTCACCCGACACTTCTTCGGCTGCCTTAGCGCTCGACCTGGCTCTGTTGCTTAGTAAGCGGCCGGAGGTACCTGTATCTCAGTTGCCTATGAGAGAGGTTCCTCCGACCTTTGTCTCAAAAGTTGAGATTCCCGCCAACGCTGGGACTGGTGCACCCGCTGTGGATATCCCTGCACATTATGTATCGCAATTCGTTCACGTCCCGTTTTCACGACAGGAAGTGAACACTATTAGACAATCAGTTCCCGATATCAGAAAAAACCCGACAGGGTTTTACAAAGAGATAGAGTCCGTCTTGCAGTCCTCTGTGTTCACTTTAAGTGATATTGACTTGCTATTCCCTGTACTGCTACCCGTAGATGTATGGAAGCAGGTTCAGACAATAGACGATGTGCCAGGTTTGGGAGATACGTGGGCTAATATGATTAGGATTGATGGGGAAAGACCAGCAGGTGAGAAACCACCACAGGTAATACTTACTTTGCCTGATAGAATTGTCGCAAAATTAAAAACTATAATTCCAGAGAAAAGAATTATTTGGGACAAGCTTATGGCCTGTGTTCAAGGGAAAACTGAAGGCGCCACCGAATTCTTTAACAGATTCGAGCAGGTATTTTCTGACTTCAGTGGGCAGGATTTGGGTACAGAGTCTGGGAAAAGGTTGTTTGTGGACAAATTTGTACGTGGATTATTGCCCGACATCCAGTCGCAGATTATGTCCTCTGAGAGCGCTTGGCAGGCAAAATCTCAATCTGAGGTTTTGCACATGGCTCAGTATTATGAGAACCGTGTTAATAATGAAAAGGACAAAATAGAAAAGAGGAAAGGAGATTTGAAAACCAAAGTATTTTTACAACAAATTGTTAGAAACCCCAGAGGAGGCAGGACACAGACTAGAGGTCAGTATCTCCCAAAAGGAAATGCTCCTTTGGGTTCTGTGAATATTAATCAATGTGCTTATTGCCGCCAGGAAGGTCATTGGCGAGCACAGTGCCCCGTCCTTCGACAAAGGTCAAACAGTGCATTTGGGAGTATGGGTAGACGACCTAGGGGCCGCCCTGGAGCAGGGGGCCCTGATAGAGGTCAGTTTTTGTAAGATCCTCAGCAACCTTTTTCACGGGAAAATCAGACCTCGAGTGTGGACTCGAGGAACATATTTGATCACCCTTCTGCTGCCTACCTTTCTGAAGAGCTTCCTTCTGACGATACTCTATTTCATTAGGACTGCCCGAAGCAGGGTTTGGAACCTTCACCTATTCCCGTTAATCAGAAAGGCCCCTACGTTGAATTATTAGTAGGGAATAGGAAACACCAGTTTTTGATAGACACTGGAGCACAGAAGTGCTCCATTGATCATTCTCGGGTTCCAAACATTCCACTGTCAGGGCAAACCAATGCTTCCGTAGGGTTTTCTGGTATACCAATTGTTTGTCCGGTTTCTTCACCGGTGTCTGTTTCTTTGGGTCCCTTTAGGGACCATTGCCCTTTTCTTCTGACTTCGAACTGTGGAGAGAATTTGCTGGGGTTGAATTTGTTAAAGAAATTGAATGCAGTAATTCATTGTTCCTCTGATGGAGTACGGCTGACGGTTTCACCACAGCAACTTCCTAATTCTCAGTTTCTGATTCGACCTTTACCTCCCGAGTTTAGCATTGTCCCGGAATGTTTATGGGCGGTTGACGACAATGATGTCGGGGTACTACAGATTGAGCCCGTTAAAATAGTTTTGAAACATGGAGTAAAACTTCCACGCATTCCGCAGTATAAAATATCAGTTGAGGGCGAGCGTGCTTTGAAATGCATTGTCTCCGATTTTGTGCATCGTGGGGTAATCGAGGAGATTACAGGTAGTTTGTGTAACAGTCCGATCTTGCCTGTATATAAGAAAGGCGACAATGCAATCCCATACCGGTTCATAATTGATCTTCGTGCTATTAACAGAGTTGTCGCCCCACAATTTCCAATCGTGCCTGATGTGACGACGATATTGACAATGATCCCTGCTACGGCTACGCACTTCAGCGTTGTGGATTTAAAAAACGCTTTCTTTAGCATCCCTATACATAAGGAAAATAGATATTTGTTTGCGTTCACCTTGGGGGGACGCTCATTTACATTTACTAGGGCACCTCAAGGGTATACTGAAAGTCCAAGCATTTATAGTAGAGCTTTGAAAGAGCAGCTCGACACCCTTGAATTGCCACCTACTTGTACACTGCTTCAATATGTCGATGATTTGCTTTTGGCTGCAGACTCTGAAAGTGCTTGTAAAGAAGGCACTGTACTGTTGCTTGTTCATCTAGCTAAACATGGTCATAAAGCTTCGCAAAAAAAATGTCAATATTGTTGTCAGGAGGTCGCCTATTTAGGCTACCTCCTGTCAAAGGAGGGGAGAAGATTGACACCTGAAAGAATAAAACACATTTCTGGCATGTCTGTTCCAAATACACAGAAGGAAGTCAGAGCCTTAATAGGTATGGCTTCTTACTGTAGGTTGTGGATCCCGAACTTTTCGCTAGTGATAAAACCGATGTTGGCTTTGACGAAGAAGGGCATTTCTCTGCCACTGCCATGGAAATTGGAACATCAACGATCATTTGAGCTTCTCAAAACCACGTTATGCTCTGCACCGGTTCTGGGTACTCCAAATTATGACAAGGCCTTTGTGTTGTTTGTGCATGAATGTGATGGATGTGCTTTGGCTGTGTTAACACAGGAACACGGAGGGAAGAATAGGCCGTGCGGCTACTACTCCTCCGCCCTTGATCCTGTCGCATGCGCTTTGCCAAGATGTTTGCAAGCTGTCGCTGCTGCTGCCGCGTCTGTACAACAGAGTGAGGGAATGGTCCTAGGCCATGATTTAATTTTGATGGTACCTCACTCTGTAGATATCCTATTGAACCAAACCCAAACGCAACACCTCACCTCTGCACGGTTAACAAGGTATGAATTAATTCTGTTTGCCCCGCACATTCAAATTAAGAGGTGTTGTGTTCTTAATCCGGCTGAACTCTTACCTTTCCCGCAAAACACTGTTTGCGGTGACGAAGAATTACACGACTGCCTGTATACCACTGAACATGAAACGAAGGGCAGGATAGATCTTATAGATACTCCTTTGGACAATGCAGAAGGGGAGCTGTTTTGTGATGGCTCCTGCTTCAAACTCTCAGATGGTACATCTACAGCTGCTTACGCAGTTGCTACATTGAGTAAAGTTGTTGAAACTAAGAGAATTTTGCATAACTCTGCGCAGGCCGCAGAGATTATAGCATTGACCCGAGCTTGTGAACTCTCCGAAGGGTGTATAGTAAATATATATACTGATAGCCAGTACGCCTTTGGGGTGGCTCACAACTTTGGGAGGCTCTGGTCGGAAAGAGGGTTCCTGACCTCACATGGGACCAAGATTCAGCATGGCCCCTTGATAGTGCAATTGCTCTCGGCACTCTCACTCCCTAGGCAGTTAGCGATCATGAAATGTGCAGCACATTGTAAGGTCAGAGATGATGTGGGAAAAGGGAACGCTTTTGCGGACCTGATAGCCAGGCAAACGGCCACAGACCTTAGCACGGACATGTATGCTTTGAGGGAAATGAAAGATGCTTATATAATGGATGAAGGTATTGGGTCTGTGCGAGATATTCAAACTGATGCCACAGTAGAAGAATCTAAAAGGTGGGCCGAAGGAATGGGGAAACTAGATGATGATGGGTGTTGGGTGGATACATCTGAAGGAAAATGGTTGCTCCCTGATTCATATGTACTGGCAATGGTTACGATGGCACACGGTCCTACACATGTGTGTGCTCAGCAGATCACGAAAATGTTAGAACAAGTTTGGGTGAATAATAAGATTCCGGAGACTTCAAAACACCATGTTCGAAATTGCATGATCTGCTTACAGCACAATGTGGGTAAGGGGACAGTAACTCCAAGGGGAAGCTTTGGGCCCCCTTCTGTTCCCTTTGAGGTCATTCACTTTGATTTTATTGAAATGGAACGGTGTAACAATCTGAAATATGTTCTTGTAATTATTTGTGCCTTCAGTAAATGAGTCGAGGCTTTCCCCGTTAAAGATGCTACCGCCATGACCACTGCAAAGATTATGGTAAAAGAATTCTTTCCTCGATTTGGGCTCCCAAGGGTAATTTGGTCGGACAATGGTCCTCATTTTGTTGCAGCAGTAATTTTGCAGATATGCACAGCTTTACATATTGAGAAACGATTTCACTCAGCTAGACATCCTCAAAGTGCTGGGTTGGTGGAAAGACATAATGGTATCTTAAAGAATAAGCTTGCAAAAACATGTGCCGATACCAAACTGAAATGGCCAGATGCCTTACCTATTGTATTATTGGCCATGCGTACCACACCTCAAACTAAGACTGGGCTTTCTCCATTCGAGGTAGTGATGGGGAGACCTGCTAATATTTGGGGTCTCCCAAAACCTAAAGCCTTGAGAGAGGTGGAAAATGTATTGCTTGTAGACTACTGTAACAAGTTAACTAAAAACCTGTATTTTATTTATCACCAGGTGCATTCAGCTTTACCTGTACGATTCACGGGCCCAGGACACGATATACAGCCTGGAAATTGGGTCCTAGTGAAGGCCTACAAAAGGTCTTCCTGTCTCGCTCCTCGTTGGAAGGGACCCTACCTGGTGCTGTTGGTCACTCGGACAGCAGTGCGGGTGGCTGGAAAGAAATACTGGATCCACGCGACGCATGTCAAGAAACTTCCTCACCCGACGCCACACGTTACAGAAGAAGCAGAACCCCTCGCTGATGCTACAGTCTCTGATCTTGGAGTAGCAAACAGCGCTGTGAGTGCGTCGGAGAATTTCACTGAGCCCATGGAGCTTGGGGAACAGTCCATTTCGTCTCTGCACTCTTGTGAAAAATCACTTCCGGAAAATACTGTTTCAAGCTCTGCGACTTCCGTCGCCTCCGATACGTCGCTTCCCTCAGGAAGTGACGACACCTTTTTTTCGGACCAAACAATCTTGGGTACCACCAGGTACAACCTTCGACGAAGAAAATAGAACTACGGCACAGGTTTTTCCGTGCATTTGAGAAAGAGAAGTGATCAAAAGTTTTCCTTTGTATAAGAAAGTTTCTGTTGAACAAAAAGGGAAAAAGGGGGATTCTGCTGGCTAGGGTTGGGAAGGACTAAGAAATCGCGCGACCGTAGCGTCGCCAGCAACGAACATTGGCGTCGTCGATTGAGGAACTACAATGCCTGCCACCTCCACTGCTGCTCCCCGAACTGGACTTGTGAATAAGGGGGTGACCAACTTGGACAATGAACAATGTGCCTGGGCCCCGAAAACGTACTGCTGTGTTTTGATAACGATAATTGTTATTTTTGCAATTACTGCTGTAGGACTTTGGTACTTTGAAGAAATCTATCCTCTAAAACCTTTACTACCGACCGAGATTGTACCGACTGCTTTGACTCCCTCTGTACACCTTCACACTCTGTCCCCTAGAGACTCCCAACATAGACAAAACTATCATAATAACACTCTAATGATAGTAATGAATGCAACGCATGCCATTTTTAATAAGAGTAATTGTTGGATTTGCACTCATTTACCGTAACATGGGAACAAGAGCCTGGGATGGTATATTCACCCTTTACCTTTAACGACTGCTTGCTATGCCTTTCTTAGAGCACTATTCTTTGGCCGTTGGAATGATAGCATCTCAGGGAACTTTGATGGAACTAATTTGAATGATTTCGAGAAACGTGAATTAACTCCCCTGGGATGCTCGCTTTTTGCAAATAGAAGTAAACCTAATGTCGCTTCTATTAGGCCGTCTGATAAACTGTCTCTTCCTTTTCAAACTTTAGTTTCCTTTAAAATGGCTCTGATAGGCAATAAGGACGCTGTGCCTCCTTCTTACTCTATAAATCATAGCCCTGACTTGGTCCCCTTTTGTGTACAAAGAAATGGCACTCGGCCAATGGGAGATTTTGAAGGTTGTATGAACATTGTAAATTTGACTGGAGAAAACAGGCCTCTGTATGTAGGGGGGCCTGTTTATTTTGTTTGTGGTAGTTTAGCCTTTCCCTGGTTGCCCAAGGATTGGCAGGGAACCTGTTATTTAGGAATCCTGTTACCCGGGGTATTTGTAGCTAGTACATTGGAGGTTTCTAAGGCTCGCCCACGGCGGGACAAGAACGGAGATACCCCTGGGCAAGTATTGGGAGATATAGCAAAATCAGTTGTGCCCTTTTGGGGACAAATAACAAACTCTGAGAACATTAGGGGATTAGCAAGGGTACTGGAGAGAACGATCAACCGGACCACGGACATACTCTACAATATGACACTAGAACAAAAAGCAATAAGATTGGTAGCACTCCAAAATCGGATGGCATTAGATGTCATTCTGGCAGAACGAGGTGGAGTATGCAAATTAGTGGGGTCCGCTTGCTGTGTTTTCGTACCAGATTCCTCGCCGACAATTTTTAAAGCAATACAGAACTTGCATACTCTTAGTTCTGAAGTACATATCCCTGTAGGAGATTGGAATCTTAGTACCTGGTTCTGGGATTCTTTACGATCTTGGGGTTGGAAGGTGCTTTCTGTTATTCTGGTTATTTTGGGTATCCTGCTATTCCTTTGTTGCTGTTTTCAATGTCTTCCGAGTATATGTGGAATGCTAGGGGGATGTTGTGCCCAAGCAGTGAGCACAATAGGGCACAGAATGTATTCCCCAGATACAGCATCCAAAGAGTTTGTGTTACAAGAGGTTCTGATGAACGACCTAATGGCTATAGATATAACAGACAATGATTCGGGATGTATGGATGACAACCCATGGAGTTATTTGCAAAAGTATTAGAAATGATAATAGCACTTGGCATAGGCCAAAAGGAGGGTCTGTTGGAATTGAAATAATATTATTCCTCCTATCGCAGTAATTGAATGTGTATTGGCCTACGCCAAGTTGTCTAAAATATCATGTAAATAGACTCCGCGTCAAGGTCTTGACCTTAAAGAAAAATAATGTAAGTCGCCATTTTGGATTTAGCCGCCATTTTAGGTTCTCTTGTAATGTGGAAGTCACCCTGAACATCAAAATGGAGGCTGAATGACATTCTGAGTGAGATTCTGGCCGTTGTGACCTCCGCACACACGAATAATTAATATGCCTGCAGGCCACTTGTCGGGGTCGCGAACTGAGACCTTGTCCTATCCCTGACCTATGTGTAAATGAACAACTGTATCAGCGGAACTGATCAAAATGCATACATTATAGGATTGACCTGGCAAGGAACCCTAGGCCTGATCCCAAGAATGGTTAACCCGCGAGGGGGTTGGCCAAGGGCTGGATAAAGGATATAAAAGCCCAAGTATTCCAATGTACGGTCTCTCTACTAATGCATCGAAGTTCGTTACGTTACTCTGAGAGCCGAATAGCTATCCGTTTGTCAATTGACTTTTGGTAACTGTTGTAGCTTTTAAATAAAGCACTTGTATGTCCTTTGCAACCTGTGTTGGTGTGTTTCCTTTGGGCTTCCCAGCTTCATATCAATTTTTATGTTTTCACAGTACATACTTTTTATGATGTCACTAGCTCCTTTTCTTTGCTCTTTCTCATATTCCTTCATGGAGTTCCTGTTGCAGGTTGTCCTCACTTTGGGGGTACAATCGATAAGGTTCTCTCAATGGGTATCTTCTTCCAAATACTTGCTGCGGTATTGGCACACCTGCTGATGTCAAACAGAGCAGGGTCTCATATCTCCAATGTAGGGGAGTAAGTGGGTGGGGTCTCCTGGAGAGGTATGCAGCTGCTCCTCTACAGGACCCCCAGGAGAAAAATAAGAATCGGCACCGTGGCGAGGGAGGAGCGAGGAGGGGACATCCACGATCCTGCCCCAACATTCCAATGGGCCGGTGAGGAGTGGTGGGTAAAGGAGAGTGCAGGCCGGCAGCTCCAGCGAACCCGGGTTGAAAGGAGGAAAAAGGGTAAAAAGAAAATAACCTCCAAATTACAGGAGTGTGGAAGGGAAGGTAGTAGCAGTACGGTAGTGAGCCACAGTGGAATCCTACCAGCACCTGACCTGATATAACGTGGAAAACACCAACACAGTTAACCCTTTAAGTGCCAAGGACGAGGTATCTCGTCCTTGACAGTGCACACGCAGTGCCAAGGACGAGATAGCTCGTCCTTTTCGGCACCTTGTTTTGAGCGATCCCTGCAAAGCAGGGATCGCTCAAAACTGTAATCCAACCCCCGGGCTATGTGAGGGGGAGGTCCCCCCTCACTGCCAGGGGGCTGGATTACCTTCAGTTTCACGTCGGCGTGCGTAACGCACGTCGGCGTGAAACTGAAAGTAAATTCCCTGCAGCAGCCATTTTTGGCTGCTGCGGGGAAGAGAGAAGGTAAGAGACCTTCTTTGTCCGCCTCGATCTCCGGCTGTATTTCAAGCCGGAGATTGAGGCGGGTATCGTTGGAAAGGGGAGATTCTCCCCTTTCCAACGATACCCATTGTGTGGCATTGCTGCCCGCGGATCGGGCGCAGGGCGCGCGATCCGCGGGCAGCAATGCCACCGGATCAATACAGATCCGTTTGTGATGCAGGGGGAGGAGGGGGCTGCTTACTAGGTAAGCGCCCCCCCTCCCCCGTGGCCCCAAGGCATGGGGCCACAGCGGCAGAGACCCCTGGGGGCAGATAGGGGGGGCCCCACCTCATGCATCCCTCCCTGGGGTCAGATGCCCCTTGCTAGGAGCAGATATCTGCCCCCAGGGAGGGTTGCATGAGGTGGGGCCCTCCATTTGGGGTGGGGGGGGGTTGAGGGCCACCCCCCGTTACGGTACATCATTCGCTGCCAATTAGGGTGGCCCTCAGCCCCCCCTAAAAAGCAGCCTGTGATTTGTATATTTTTTTTTGTTTACCCAACTTCGCTTGGTGCAGATGGCCACATTAGTGTGGCTATCTGCCCCCAGGGTGCCCAAACCCTACTGCCCCTTCTATTGAGGGTCCTGCCCCACCTTTTGGGGTACCCCCCCACCCCCAATGGCTGGGGGACGCACCTCATGCAGGCCTCCCTGGGCCTCCTCCTAACGGCTGCGTGAGGTACACCCCACCTCCATTCGGGGTGAGGGGGGAGAGGGTGCATGAGGTGGGGCCCTCCATTTGGGGTGGGGGGGGTTGAGGGCCACCCCCCGTTGCGGTACATCATTCGCTGCCAATTTAGGGTGGCCCTCAGGCCCCCCTAAAAAGAAGCCTGTGATTTTGTATATTTTCTTTTGTTTACCCTACTTTGCTTGGTGCAGATGGCCACATTAGTGTGGTTATCTTCCCCCAGGGTGCCCAAACCCTACTGCCCCATCTATTGGGGGTCCTGCCCCACCTTTTGGGGTGGCCCTCTCCCCCCTCACCCTGAATGGAGGTGTCTGGGTAATAAATTCTGGGGCGATGTGCGCAAATCATACCTCTGCGTATTCCCACGGGTGTACTCTTTTCGGAAATGCATGGGGTTCCCTGTTTTCCTTGGTGGCTTGGATACCCGAGGCCCATATCTGTACGTTAGCCGGTCGGCAGAATGTCTGAGATTTCGCTCTGAAAACAGACTTGGGGTTACTTGTGTTTTAGGCTTTCCCCTTGGCGGGCAGGTAGGTGCACCCACATATGTGAGGTACCGTTTTCATCGGGACACCTGTGGGAACGCGTGACGGTAGGCCATGTGTTGTTGGGGGCATGTTTCGATGGGTGCGTCGAGTGAAATGTGCGGAAAAAGCGTTTTTTTCCCCACATTTTGGACTTTGCAGGGCTGTCTGGGTAATAAATTCTGGGGCGATGTGCGCAAATCATACCTCTGTGGATTCCCACGGGTGTCCTCTTTTCGGAAATGCATGGAGTTCCCTGTTTTCCTTGGTGGCTTGGACACCCGAGGCCCAGATCTGTACATTGTGCCCGTCGGCAGAATGTCTGAGATTTCCCTCTGAAAACAGACTGGGGGTTACTTGTGTTTTAGGCTTTCCCCTTGGCGGGCAGGTAGGTGCACCCACACATGTGAGGTACCGTTTTCATCGGGACACCTGTGGGAACGTGTGACGGTAAGCCATGTGTTGTTGGGGGCGTGTTTCGATGGGTGCGTCGAGCGAAATGTGCGGAAAAAGCATTTTTTTCCCGACTTTTCGGACTTTGCGGGGCTGTCTGGGTAATAAAATCTGGGGGGATGTGCACAAAACATACCTCTGCGTATTCCCACGGGTGTCCTCTTTTCGGAAATGCATGGGGTTCCCTGTTTTCCTTGGTGGCTTGGATATCCGAGGCCCATATCTGTACGTTAGCCGGTTGGCAGAATGTCTGAGATTTCGCTCTGAAAACAGACTTGGGGTTACTTGTGTTTTATGCTTTCCCCTTGACGGCCAGGTAGGTGCACCCACACATGTGAGGTACCGTTTTCATCGGGAAACCTGTGGGAATGCGTGATGGTAGGCCATGTGTTGTTGGGGGCATGTTTCGATGGGTGCGTCGAAAGAAATGTGCTTAAAAAGTGTTTTTTTCCCGACATTTCGGACTTTGCGGGGCTGTCTGGGTAAAAAATTCTGGGGCGATGTGCGCAAATCATACCTCTGCGTATTCCCACGGGTGTCCTCTTTTCGGAAATGCATGGGGTTCCCTGTTTTCCTCAGTGGCTTGGACACCCGAGGGCCATATCTGTACGTTGTGACGGTCGGCAGAATTTCTGAGATTTCGCTCTGAAAACAGACTTGGGGTTACTTGTGTTTTAGTCTTTCCCCTTGGCGGCCAGGTAGGTGCACCCACACATGTGAGGTACCATTTTCATCGGGACACCTGTGGGAACGCGTTACGGTAGGCCATGTGTTGTTGGGGGCGTGTTTCGATGGGTGCGTTGAGCAAAATGTGCGGAAAAAGTGTTTTTTCCCCACATTTCGGACTTTGTTGGGCTGTCTGGGTAATAAATTCTGGGGCGATGTGCGCAAATCATACCTCTGCGGATTCCCACGTGTGTCCTCTTTTCGGAAATGCATGGGGTTCCCTGTTTTCCTTGGTGGCTTGGACACCCGAGGCCCATATCTGTACGTTGTGCCGGTCGGCAGAATGTCTGAGATTTCCCTCTGAAAACAAACTTGGGATTACTTGTGTTTTAGGCTTTGCCCTTGGCCGGCAGGTAGGTGCACCCACACATGTGAGGTACCGTTTTCATCGGGACACCTGTGGGAACGTGTGACGGTAGGCCATGTGTTGTTGGGGGCATGTTTCAATGGGTGCGTCGAGCAAAATGTGCGGAAAAAGCGTTTTTTTCCCCACATTTCGGACTTTGCGGAGCTATCTGGGTAAAAAATTCTGGGGCGATGTGCGCAAATCATACCTCTGCGTATTCCCACGGGTGTCCTCTTTTCGGAAATGCATGGGTTTCCCTGTTTTACTCGGTGGCTTGGACACCCGAGGCCCATATCTGTACGTTGTGCCGGTCGGCAGAATGTCTGAGATTTCGCCATGAAAGCAGACTTGGGGTTACTTGTGTTTTAGGCTTTCCCCTTGACCGCCAGGTAGGTGCACCCACATATGTGAGGTACCGTTTTCATCGGGACACCTGTGGGAACGCGTGACGGTAGGCCATGTGTTGTTGGGGGCGTGTTTTGATGGGTGCGTCGAGCGAAATGTGCGGAAAAAGTTTTTTTCCCGACATTTCGGACTTTGCGGGGTTGTCTGGGTAAAAAATTCTGGGGCGATGTGCGCAAATCATACCTCTCCGGATTCCCACGGGTGTCCTCTTTTCGGAAATGCATTGGGTTCCCTGTTTTCCTCGGTGGCTTGGACACCCGAGGGCCATATCTGTACGTTGTGCCGGTCGGCAGAATGTCTGAGATTTCGCTCTGAAAACAGACTTGGGGTTACTTGTGTTTTACGCTTTCCCCTTGGCGGCCAGGTAGGTGCACCCACACATGTGAGGTACCGTTTTCATCGAGACACCTGTGGGAACGCGTGACGGTAGGCCATGTGTTGTTGGGGCCGTGTTTCGATGGGTGCGTCGAGCGAAATGTGCGGAAAAAGCGTTTTTTCCCCACATTTCGGACTTTGCAGGGCTGTCTGGGTAATAAATTCTGGGGCGATGTGCGCAAATCATACCTCTGCGGATTCCCACGGGTGTCCTCTTTTCAGAAATGCATGGGGTTCCCCGTTTTCCTTGGTGGCTTGGACACCCGAGGCCCATATCTGTACGTTGTGCCGGTCGGCAGAATGTCTGAGATTTCGCTATGAAAACAGACTTGGGGTTACTTGTGTTTTAGGCTTTCCCCTTGGCGGCCAGGTAGGTGCACCCACACATGTGAGGTACCGTTTTCATCGAGACACCTGTGGGAACACGGGACGGTAGGCCATGTGTTGTTGGGGGCGTGTTTTGATGGGTGCGTCGAGCGAAATGTGCGGAAAAAGCGTTTTTTTCCCCACATTTGGGACTTTGCAGGGCTGTCTGGGTAATAAATTCTGGGGCGATGTGCGCAAATCATACCTCTGCGGATTCCCACGGGTGTCCTCTTTTCGGAAATGCATGGGGTTCCCCGTTTTCCTTGGTGGCTTGGACACCCGAGGCCCATATCTGTACTTTGTGCCGGTCGGCAGAATGTGTGAGATTTCGCTCTGAAAACAGACTTGGGGTTACTTGTGTTTTAGGCTTTCCCCTTGGCGGCCAGGTAGGAGCACCCACACATGTGAGGTACCGTTTTCATCGGGACACCTGTGGGAACGCGGGACGGTAGACCATGGCCCTCATTAGGACCCTGGCGCTAAGGGGTTAGCGCCAGCGTTAGCTGCGCCGACCCCTTACCGCCAACTACGAGTTCCCGGAGCGCCATGGTCAATTTTCCGCCCGCTTTTTGCGGGCGGAGAAATCCATGGCGCTATGGGACCCCGGCGTTAATTACGCCGCCGTACTTTACGGCGGCGTAATTAACTCCTTCCCCACTCCCATTGAGCCCTATGGGGCCGAAATGGGAATGGGGAAGGGTAAATGGGTCAATGGGGACTTACCGCCCCGCCGACCTCGGAATGGGGCGGTAAGTCCGCCATCCGCCATGGCGTAAAGGGACTTTGCGCCATGGCGGAAAAGTCCGCCGATGGCGGTAAAAATCCGCCAGGGTCCTAATGAGGGCCCATGTGTTGTTGGGGGCGTGTTTCGATGGGTGTTGGGGGCGTGTTTCGATGGGTGCGTCGAGCGAAATGTGCGGAAAAAGCGTTTTTTTCCCCACATTTTGGACTTTGCAGGGCTGTCTGGGTAATACATTCTGGGGCGATGTGCGCAAATCATACCTCTGCGGATTCCCACGGGTGTCTTCTTTTCGGAAATGCATGGGGTTCCCTGTTTTCCTCGGTGGCTTGGACACCCGAGGCCTAGATCTGTACGTTGTGCCGGTCGGCAGAATGTCTGAGATTTCCCTCTGAAAACAGATTTGGGGTTACTTGTGTTTTAGGCTTTCCCCTTGGCGGCCAGGTAGGTGCACCCACACATGTGAGGTACCGTTTTCATCGGGACACCTGCGGGAACGCGTGACGGTAGGCCATGTGTTGTTGGGGGCATGTTTCGATGGGTGCGTCGAAAGAAATGTGCGGAAAAAGTGTTTTTTTCCCGACATTTCGGACTTTGCGGGGCTGTCTGGGTAAAAAATTCTAGGGCGATGTGCGCAAATCATACCTCTGCGGATTCCCACGGGTGTCCTCTTTTCGGAAATGTATGGGGTTCCCTGTTTTCCTCGGTGGCTTGGACACCCAAGGCCTAGATCTGTACGTTGTGCCGGTCGGCAGAATGTCTGAGATTTCCCTCTGAAAACAGACTTGGGGTTACTTGTGTTTTAGGCTTTCCCCTTGGCGGCCAGGTAGGTGCACCCACACATGTGAGGTACCGTTTTCATCGGGACACCTGCGGGAACGCGTGACGGTAGGCCATGTGTTGTTGGTGGCGTGTTTCGATGGGTGCGTTGAGCAAAATGTGCGGAAAAAGCGTTTTTTTCCCCACATTTCGGACTTTGCAGGGCTGTCTGGGTAATAAATTCTGGGGCGATGTGCGCAAATCATACCTCTGCGGATTCCCACGGGTGTCCTCTTTTCGGAAATGCATGGGTTTCCCTGTTTTCCTCGGTGGCTTGGACACCCGAGGCCCATATCTGTACGTTGTGCCGGTCGGCAGAACGTCTGAGATTTCCCTCTGAAAACAGACTGGGGGTTACTTGTGTTTTAGGCTTTCCCCTTGGCGGGCAGGTAGGTGCACCCACACATGTGAGGTACCGTTTTCATCGGGACACCTGTGGGAACGTGTGACAGTAGGCCATGTGTTGTTGGGGGCGTGTTTCGATGGGTGCGTCGAGCGAAATGTGCGGAAAAAGCGTTTTTTTCCTGACTTTTCGGACTTTGCGGGGCTGTCTGGGTAATTAAATCTGGGGGGATGTGCGCAAATCATACCTCTGCGTATTCCCACGGGTGTCCTCTTTTCGGAAATGCATGGGGTTCCCTGTTTTCCTTGGTGGCTTGGATACCCGAGGCCCATATCTGTACGTTGTGCCGGTCGGCAGAATGTCCGAGATTTCGCTCTGAAAACAGACTTGTGGTTACTTGTGTTTTACGCTTTCCCCTTGGCGGCCAGGTAGGTGCACCCACACATGTGAGGTACCGTTTTCATCGGGACACCTGTGGGAACGTGTGACAGTAGGCCATGTGTTGTTGGGGGCGTGTTTCGATGGGTGCGTCGAGCGAAATGTGCGGAAAAAGCGTTTTTTTCCCGACTTTGCGGACTTTGCGGGGCTGTCTGGGTAATTAAATCTGGGGGGATGTGCGCAAATCATACCTCTGCGTATTCCCACTGGTGTCCTCTTTTCGGAAATGCATGGGGTTCCCTGTTTTCCTTGGTGGCTTGGATACCCGAGGCCCATATCTGTACGTTGTGCCGGTCGGCAGAATGTCTGAGATTTCGCTCTGAAAACAGACTTGTGGTTACTTGTGTTTTACGCTTTCCCCTTGGCGGCCAGGTAGGTGCACCCACACATGTGAGGTACCGTTTTCATCGGGACACCTGTGGGAACGTGTGACGGTAGGCCATGTGTTGTTGGGGGCATGTTTCGATGGGTGCGTCGAGCAAAATGTGCGGAAAAAGTGTTTTTTTCCCGACATTTCAGACTTTGCGGGGCTGTCTGGGTAAAAAATTCTGGGGCGATGTGCGCAAATCATACCTCTGCGGATTCCCACGGGTGTCCTCTTTTCGGAAATGCATGGGGTTCCCTGTTTTCCTCGGTGGCTTGGACACCCGAGGGCCATATCTGGACGTTGTGCCGGTCGGCAGAATTTCTGAGATTTCGCTCTGAAAACAGACTTGGGGTTACTTGTGTTTTACGCTTTCCCCTTGGCGGCCAGGTAGGTGCACCCACACATGTGAGGTACCGTTTTCATTGGGACACCTGTGGGAACGCGTGACTGTAGGCCATGTGTTGTTGGGGGCGTGTTTCGATGGGTGGGTCGAGCGAAATGTGCGGAAAAAGCGTTTTTTTCCCCACATTTGGGACTTTGCAGGGCTGTCTGGGTAATAAATTCTGGGGCGATGTGCGCAAATCATACCTCTGCGGATTCCCACGGGTGTCCTCTTTTCGGAAATGCATGGGGTTCCCTGTTTTCCTCGGTGGCTTGGACACCCGAGGGCCATATCTGGACGTTGTGCCGGTCGGCAGAATTTCTGAGATTTCGCTCTGAAAACAGACTTGGGGTTACTTGTGTTTTAGGCTTTCCCCTTGGCGGCCAGGTAGGTGCACCCACACATGTGAGGTACCGTTTTCATCGGGACACCTGTGGGAACGCGGGACGGTAGGCCATGTGTTTTTGGGGGCATGTTTCGATGGGTGCGTTGAGTGAAATGTGCGGAAAAAGCGTTTTTTTCCCCACATTTCGGACTTTGCAGGGCTGTCTGGGTAATACATTCTGGGGCGATGTGCGCAAATCATACCTCTGCCGATTCCCACGGGTGTCCTCTTTTCGGAAATGCATGGGGTTCCCTGTTTTCCTCGGTGGCTTGGACACCCGAGGGCCATATCTGGACGTTGTGCCGGTCGGCAGAATTTTTGAGATTTCGCTCTGAAAACAGACTTGGGGTTACTTGTGTTTTAGGCTTTCCCCTTGGCGGCCAGGTAGGTGCACCCACACATGTGAGGTACTGTTTTGCTCGGGACACCTGTGGGAACGCGGGACAGTAGACCATGTGTTGTTGGGGGCGTGTTTCGATGGGTGCGTCGAGCGAAATGTGCGGAAAAAGCGTTTTTTTCCCCACATTTCGGACTTTGCAGGGCTGTCTGGGTAATACATTCTGGGGCGATGTGCGCAAATCATACCTCTGCGGATTCCCACGGGTGTCTTCTTTTCGGAAATGCATGGGGTTCCCTGTTTTCCTCGGTGGCTTGGACACCCGAGGCCTAGATCTGTACGTTGTGCCGGTCGGCAGAATGTCTGAGATTTCCCTCTGAAAACAGACTTGGGGTTACTTGTGTTTTAGGCTTTCCCCTTGGCGGCCAGGTAGGTGCACCCACACATGTGAGGTACCGTTTTCATCGGGACACCTGCGGGAACGCGTGACGGTAGGCCATGTGTTGTTGGGGGCATGTTTCGATGGGTGCGTCGAAAGAAATGTGCGGAAAAAGTGTTTTTTTCCTGACATTTCGGACTTTGCGGGGCTGTCTGGGTAAAAAATTCTAGGGCGATGTGCGCAAATCATACCTCTGCGGATTCCCACGGGTGTCCTCTTTTCGGAAATGCATGGGGTTCCCTGTTTTCCTCGGTGGCTTGGACACCCGAGGGCCATATCTGTACGTTGTGCCGGTCGGCAGAATGTCTGAGATTTCGCTCTGAAAACAGACTTTGGGTTACTTGTGTTTTAGGCTTTCCCCTTGGTGGCCAGGTAAGTGCACCCACACATGTGAGGTACCGTTTTCATCGGGACACCTGTGGGAACGCGTGACGGTAGGCCTTGTGTTGTTGGGGGCGTGTTTCGATGGGTGCGTTGAGCAAAATGTGCGGAAAAAGCGTTTTTTTCCCCACATTTCGGACTTTGCAGGGCTGTCTGGGTAATAAATTCTGGGGCGATGTGCGCAAATCATACCTCTGCGGATTCCCACGGGTGTCCTCTTTTCGGAAATGCATGGGTTTCCCTGTTTTCCTCGGTGGCTTGGACACCCGAGGCCCATATCTGTACGTTGTGCCGGTCGGCAGAATGTCTGAGATTTCCCTCTGAAAACAGACTGGGGGTTACTTGTGTTTTAGGCTTTCCCCTTGGCGGGCAGGTAGGTGCACCCACACATGTGAGGTACCGTTTTCATCGGGACACCTGTGGGAACGTGTGACGGTAGGCCATGTGTTGTTGGGGGCGTGTTTCGATGGGTGCGTCGAGCGAAATGTGCGGAAAAAGCGTTTTTTTCCCGACTTTTCGGACTTTGCGGGGCTGTCTGGGTAATAAAATCTGGGGGGATGTGCGCAAATCATACCTCTGCGTATTCCCACGGGTGTCCTCTTTTCGGAAATGCATGGGGTTCCCTGTTTTCCTTGGTGGCTTGGATACCCGAGGCCCATATCTGTACGTTGTGCCGGTCGGCAGAATGTCTGAGATTTCGCTCTGAAAACAGACTTGTGGTTACTTGTGTTTTACGCTTTCCCCTTGGCGGCCAGGTAGGTGCACCCACACATGTGAGGTACCGTTTTCATCGGGACACCTGTGGGAACGCGTGACGGTAGGCCATGTGTTGTTGGGGGCATGTTTCGATGGGTGCGTCGAGCAAAATGTGCGGAAAAAGTGTTTTTTTCCCGACATTTCAGACTTTGCGGGGCTGTCTGGGTAAAAAATTCTGGGGCGATGTGCGCAAATCATACCTCTGCGGATTCCCACGGGTGTCCTCTTTTCGGAAATGCATTGGTTTCCCTGTTTTCCTCGGTGGGTTGCACACCCGAGGCCCATATCTGTACGTTGTGCCGGTCGGCAGAATGTCTGAGATTTCCCTCTGAAAACAGACTTGGGGTTACTTGTGTTTTAGGCTTTCCCCTTCGCCGCCAGGTAGGTGCACCCACACATGTGAGGTACCGTTTTCACCGGGACACCTGTGGGAACGCATGACATTAGGCCATGTGTTGTTGGGGGCGTGTTTTCAATGGGTGGGTGTAAAGAAGACCGGTGGGGGGGTCTGTACTTCTGCTCTCTATATGGTAGAGGGGAGGCACAGAGGACCCCAGCCAAGATTCTCTAATACGGTAGCGATGGGCGAGCAATCAAGGCCTAGCTTCTCAGGAGGTGATGCAGGCTGGTTCTTAAGTACAGTGTATCCCCAAGCCCCCACAAAGGAATGTCCACACACTGTATTACTGAAAACACAGTCTTTATATAATTAATATTCAAGGGTTATGTACACTTATCACAATAACGCACTTTGTGCTCAGGAAAATCAGCAATGGTAAATATCTACAATTCTAAAGTGGTACCACTAATATTAGAC
This sequence comes from Ambystoma mexicanum, assembly GCF_040938575.1. Lineage (NCBI taxonomy): Eukaryota > Metazoa > Chordata > Amphibia > Caudata > Ambystomatidae > Ambystoma > Ambystoma mexicanum. Next base: position 810,762,940 of record NC_090931.1, read on the forward strand.
CTCATTAAAGTGCATTCACAATACTGTAGAAATGGCACACAGATCAATAAGAAGGAAACCAGCAATAGAGAGAGGAGAGATAACAGAGGGTTGAAACAATAGGCAGAATACTGGCCCTTGCTACTGGACACAGTTCTGTGTGGAGATCCCCCCACCTGGGCAACCTGCAAAATAAAGAGATATAACACCAGCCCAGTCCAGATATTGTTCAATAGTCTATTTCTCTCCTATAATGTTTTTACCCCCCCAATGTACCTGGTGGAGTCGAGTTCCTCGAAAAGGCGTCGACAAGCGTCGAGGGACTCGCTGTTCGGCGACGGGGAATCGACGGCCCTTCTTGAATGCCTTCCTTTTCAGGCGGGAGGCACGGGGCGTCGAACGTCCGTCGACAAACGAGGCCGAACGTTGTCGAAGAGGCGGCAGCTCCGTCCGAGCGGTGCTCGTCGGCGTCGGGGCGTCGGCGTCCTGCAAGGCGGAGGTGTGCGGGGCACCTCGATGACAATAGTTCTGGACCGCAAAGATTGTAGAGACGGGAGCCCAGCAAGGGCGTCGAGTCGTCCGAGTCTTTGGGGTCGTCGGGTGGCGGGAAACCCACCGGCAGGTTTCTCCTCGGCGCGTTGGTCGTCCTCGACTTTCTCCGGCAGGATAAGCGGTCGACGATGCGGTCGAGAGAGTCCTTCGATTGAATGTTCTTAGGCAATGGAGCGGACGGCTCCGATCGTCGGCGGCACGGCGTCAAGTGGTTCCCACGGCTGGGCACACAACTTCGACGGGCCTCCAGCGGTTACACAGACCTGCGAACCCTGGTCGACGGCAATGGACTTCGACGGCGTCGATGTCCGGGTGCTTCACTTCGATCTCCTCGGCGGTCCCGTCTCGGGTCGGCAGCCTTTCGAGGGTCTGACTTCCAGGGCGCTTCGGCGAAGATTCAGCGGTGCTCGATGGTCCCTCGGAGCACGGGAAGAGGGCGCCTAGCCAGGTCCTCTCTCGGGTCAGCCCTCGACAATTTCGACAACCTTCAGTTCCGTCGAAGCAAATGCCACAGCAAGTCTTCTTCTTCCAGCTGGACGTCGAGGATCAGCAAATCCAGTTACTCTTGAGTGGAGACTCAGCTTCTGAATGCTTCTGAACAATTTCCAGTGGTGAGAGGTCCCCAGATATACTATTCTGTCTCTCATCCACACTGCTGGCACACACACAGCAGCCAATCACACAGAAGGGCATTCATGCAGTCAGTCAGCCAATCAGGCACACAGTGCATTCAGGCCACACTCCTCCCTTTCAGACACTCACAACAAGGAATGTGGATTGGGACAAGTACCCAGCCATTCAACACTACACACTGCATTCAGGCCAGTTTCGGGCAGGGCTGTCTCAGTCTTTGTCTCTCATGCCAGAAACCAGACAACCACAACAAGGAGTGTATATTGGTCACACACTCCATTCACCCAGGTCCCACCCACAGGAGGTACCCACAACATACAGTCACTGGGAAGGCTCCAGTCAGTCTAGCTGGGCCTTCACAACAACACCATATATGGAACTTCCACCCAACAGCCAGTCAGGGGGAAGGGACAGAGTCAGGGCTTCCCAGGACTTTGGGAAAAACAAGATAACAGGCAATAGAAAGCAAGAGGCCACAGGGGCCATCTTGTTTCCTATCAGGAATCAACTGATTCCAATGGCAGGGCCTGGGTATCCCAAAATGGAGGACACCCAGAGCACCTGTCAAATTCAGCATGGAGCTGCCACCAGCCCATACCCTGCTCTGTGGGCCACCCACAGGTGCCCAAAAACATACACTAGGGGCACAGGGTTGTACCCCTACCCATGGGTGCCATAAGGGTATCCCATGGGTCTGTTCACCAAATCAAAAGAGAGCTGCACTGCCAGGAGTCCCTCATGGACTCCTGGGCAGAAAACATGACAGAACACACGGTAAAAACAGAGAAAGGACAAGGATTCAGAGGCCCTGTCCCTCAGATGCATTTCCGGCATCACAGTCGCCCCCCCCAGACTGAGGTGGAGGGTGCCTAATCTCCCACGGGATAGACACCCTCATCCAGACGGTCAACATACCTTCTGGAAAGGCCATCTGCATTATCGTGACTCTTCCCTGGTCTGTGCTCTATGGTGAAGTCTAGCCCTTGTAGGCTAATCGACCACCTGAGCAATTTCGGATTCTCACCCTTCATCTGCATAAGCCACTTCAGGGGCTTATGATCTGTTTGGACCTTGAAGGTGGACCCCGTAAGGTAGGGCCTAAAACGCCTAAGGCTCCAAACTATACTAAAACATTCCTTTTCAACAGTAGCCCACCTAAGTTCTCTACCCTTGAGTTGTCTACTGATGAATATGATAGGATGTTCTCTCCCTTTGTCATCTAACTGGGACAAGACAGCTCCAATTCCGGTGTCGCAGGCATCCGTCTGGACGATAAAGGGTCGGCTGTAGTCAGGCGCACTCAACACAGGTGCCCTACACAGACTTTCTTTCAAGCCATCAAAGGCCCTCTGACAGTCTTCAGTCCAATTAACCTTCCTAGGCTGTTTGGGTGAAGTTAGAGCTGTCAGGGGTGCAGCTATGGTTCCATAGTCTGCCATGAAATTGCGATAGTACCCAGTGAGGCCCAAAAAGGCTCTCACCTGGGTTTGAGTAGTGGGCGTCTCCCAGTTCTGTACGTCCTGTACTTTACTGGAGAGAGGTTGGATTTGACCCCCTCCTACCTCATGACCAAGATAGGTAACTTTCCCCTGAGCTATCTGGCACTTGGTGGCCTTGATAGTGAGGTTAGCCCTTTTCAAGGCCTGCAACACCTTATCCAGATGTGTCAAATGCTCTTCCCAGGTGGAACTGTAGACGGCAATGTCGTCTAAGTAAGCCACACAAAAGGCTTCCAGCCCACTGAGCGCATGGTTGACCAATCTCTGGAAGGTGGCAGGGGCATTCTTCAACCCAAAGGGCATGACCCTAAACTGGTAGAGTCCCTCAGGTGTGGAGAATGCCGTCTTTTCCTTGGCATGGTCCGTCAGAGCTATTTGCCAATAGCCTGAGGTAAGGTCAAAGGTGCTCACAAATTTGGCAGCACCTATAGTGTCCACGAGCTCATCAGCCCTGGGCAATGGGTGCGCGTCAGTTTTGGTGACGGCATTGACTCCTCGGTAGTCCACACAGAACCTCCAATCCTTGGTACCCGCCGGGGAACTTGCCTTGGGGACAAGGACCACTGGACTGGACCAGGGACTGGTGGAGGGTTCAATAACACCCAGATCCAACATCTTGGCGACCTCAGCCTGGATGTGGTTTTTGACGGTATCTGACATACGATAGCTCCTGCTTTTGACAGGCACACTGTCACCAGTGTCAATTTCGTGCTTACACCACGGTGTAAGGCCCGGTGTCAGTGAAAACAGAGGGGCATACTGCTGGAGCAAAGCCCGGCAGGCCCTCTGCTGCTCTGTTGTCAAATCGGGAGAGAGTTGTACTCCCTCCACTGAGCCATCCTGAGGGTTGCTATGCAGCAAATCAGGAAGGGGCTCACTCTCATCCTCTTCTTGCCCTGAAGCTAGCAAGAGACATGAGACCTCTGCTCGCCTGTGGAAAGGCTTGAGCCTGTTGACATGGAATACCTGGGGGGCTACCCCAGAGGCTCCCATGTCCACCAGATAATTGACTTCGCCCATCTTGGAGATGATCCTGAAGGGTCCAGTCCACTTGTCTGCCAAAGCTCTAGGCTTGGTAGGCTCCATCACAAGGATTTCCTGTCCCGGAGTCCAATCCACTTGCGAAGCTTTCAGGTCATGCCAGTACTTATTCAATTCCTGGCTGGCCTTGAGATTTGCTGTTGCCTGACCCATCATTTGTGTCATCCTCCGCCTGAGGCCTAACACATAGTCCCCCACTTGCTTGGCGGGACCTGGAGGGGTGGCTTCCAAGCCTTCTCGGATCAAGGCGAGGGGCCCCCTCACGGGATGTCCAAAGAGTAACTCAAAGGGGCTGAAACCAACACCCTCTTGAGGTACCTCTCTGTAAGCAAACAGCAGGCATGGCAGGAGGAGATCCCATTTCCTCCTTAGGGGCTCTTCCAAAGCACCTAGCATGCCCTTGAGAGTTTTGTTAAATCTCTCAACCAGACCATTGGTCTGGGGGTGGTAAGAGGTGGAGAACTTGTAGGTTACCCCGCACTCTTTCCACATGGTTTTCATGTAACTAGACATGAAGTTGGATCCTCGGTCAGAGACAACCTCCTTGGGGAATCCAACACGGGTGAAAATGCCCAGGAGAGCCCTGGCAACCACCTTGGCAGTAACAGTCCGAAGGGGTATTGCCTCAGGGTACCTGGTGGCATGATCTACCAAGACCAGGATGAACCGATGTCCACCTGAAGTGGGAGGGTCAAGGGGACCGACGATGTCGATGCCCACCCTCTCAAATGGTGTGCCAACCACTGGTAATGGCTGCAGTGGGGCAATGACCCTGCCTCCAGTCTTGCCAGACAACTGACAAGTTGGGCAGGTCCTGCAGTGGGACTCCACCTCTACTCCCATCCGTGGCCAGTAGAAATGGGCAGAGAGCCTCTGCTTAGTCTTCTTGGTCCCAAGATGACCAGCCAAGGGCACCTCATGCGCCAACTGCAGTAGGAAGGGCCTGTAAACCTGGGGTACCACCAACCTCTTGCGGGCACCAGGTTCGGGCTTAGTGGGCTCACTAACAAGGAGCTCACCCTCCCAATAAATCTTGAATGTCCTAGGCACTTCACCTTGTGCCTGGGACAGGGCCTGTTTCCTCAGGCCCTCGAGAGAGTGGCACTCTCTCTGTCCCTTACAGAAGTCTGCCCGGGAGGGTCCCCCTTCAGCTAACAAGCATTGAAGGTCGGGATGATCCTCCGGGTTGAGAACCTCTCCCACAGGAGAGTCTTCTGTCTCTTCTCCCACAGGAGTTGAGTTTGGGTTTTCCGCTGGACCCAGCCCGTCCGGAGCATGGATCCCATTGGGTGCTGTCGGAACAGCAGGAAGAGAAGGTGTTCCCTCCACAGAGGTGGCCTTCTTGGTCTTCCTTCTTCTTGCCTTAGGCCTCGCCTTTGGCTCGGATACCTGACTCACAGCCAGACCCGGTGTCACCTGTGACCTAGTGACTGCAGCAGCAGTCATGGGAAGACCATCCGAGATCAACCCCAACTCTACTAGATCATTTCCTAACAGAATGTTAGCAGGGACATTGTCCTGAACCAGGACAGGAAGCTTTGCTGTCTTGTCTCCAATCATGAGTGTGACTAGGGCTACAGGCGATAATTTGGGAGGCCCACCAGCTAACCTGGTGGTTTGCAGAGGAGCACCTTCATAGTCCTCTGGCTTGAGCAGGGTCCTGTCCACCACTGTCATGCTTGCCCCAGTGTCTCTCAAACCAGTAGAAGGCTGGCCATTCAAGAGGACACTTCTCAAAAATCTACGGGTGTTCTGTGGGATAGTCGCCAGTACTTCTGCGTACTGGTCCCAGGCCCCAAGGGACACTAAGGAAATCTCTACTGGAGCACCAAATGTGATTCCTGTAGAGGAGGGGAGGACAGTGGCCTCCACCTCAGACACGGGGTAAGGGTAGGTCAGGCTGACAGCCTGTACTCCAAGTGCCTTACCTTTACACTTGGGGTCACCCCTTTTGTGATCCAGAGCCCCACAATCCCAACAAGTGCCAGGAGTGCGGGGTACGGTACTGGAACCACTGGGAGCCTGCTTTGCAGCAGGTGGACCACTACTCTTATTCCCACCCACAGAGGACTTATCCCCACTAGATTTTTGGGTCTTAGGAGAGGAAGGTTTTGGTTTACCCGACTGTGACTGCTTTTGGGACTCCTCAGCTTTCTGAGAGGCCCCCTTTTCTTTGTCCTTGTCCTTCCCACTGGAGTCCTTAGGGGACACCCGGTGGGAGACCCACTTGTCAGCCAACCTAGCCAGCTTAAAGGGGTCCAAAATGTTCTGGTCAGCCACATACTGACGCAGCTCTGGTGAACAGGCTTCAGAAAAATGCTCAAAAAACAAGAGGTGGGACAACTCAACAAAAGTTTTCACCTTGTAACCGTCAATCCACCCCATCATGTTCATGTGCGCAGTACTCACCCAGTCAACCCAAGACACATTCTCTCTTTTCTTAAAATCCCTGAACCTTTTAAGGTATTGGGTAGGTGTCTTGCCAAACTTGGCAATCAAAGCAGACTTCATACACTCATACTGACCCCTTTCCTCCACACTCAGCTTCAGAATACAGTCATATCCAGTTTGAGGCACTCTGCTTAACAAACACTTAGCCCAATCTCTTTTATCTACATCATGAATTGCACAAGCCATTTCAAACGCTTCAATCCATTGGAGGATATCTGAACCCTCCACAAACACACCAACCAAATCTTTCATAAACTTGGTGGCTGGGGACCTGCCACTCTCAATTGGTCTAGCTGAAGTCTCCACTCTAGCTCTCTCTAGCTGGATTCTCTGACATTCAGTGTCCTTGTCTTTGAGCGCAAGATCCCTATTCTTGAGTTCCACTTGCTGTGCCAGCTCCTCTTTCTTAAGCTCAGCTTCTATTTCCAACTTGCGATATTCAAAGGCCAATTTCATCCTTAATAACTCAAGTTCCATGGAATTGCTGGGGTTTGGAACAGAGGCAGCAGGAATGGTGGCATTCCCAGAAACAGATTCAGCGACAACCCCAGGGGCAGAGTCCTCACTGGTTGCATCCCCCCCTTCATCAAGGGTTTCACCATCAGTCTGGTAGTCCACCAGGGCAGCTATCAGCTCAGCCCTAGACTTATCCACAAAGTCCAACTCCCTGGCTTCACAAGCACTCTGGAGAGCCTCTAAGCTCATCCGAGTCAATTTACCATTTGCAATGGGCTCCATTGCCTGTAATGCAGTTATCTGGTACACACCCAAACCTTAATCTAATAAAGTGCGGATATTTTGTAAGTGGCACGGTTATACACTGAGTCTTAAAACCATAAGCATCCCACCGCTGCCACCAGCTTTGTAAAGAAGACCGGTGGGGGGGTCTGTACTTCTGCTCTCTATATGGTAGAGGGGAGGCACAGAGGACCCCAGCCAAGATTCTCTAATACGGTAGCGATGGGCGAGCAATCAAGGCCTAGCTTCTCAGGAGGTGATGCAGGCTGGTTCTTAAGTACAGTGTATCCCCAAGCCCCCACAAAGGAATGTCCACACACTGTATTACTGAAAACACAGTCTTTATATAATTAATATTCAAGGGTTATGTACACTTATCACAATAACGCACTTTGTGCTCAGGAAAATCAGCAATGGTAAATATCTACAATTCTAAAGTGGTACCACTAATATTAGACCTCATTAAAGTGCATTCACAATACTGTAGAAATGGCACACAGATCAATAAGAAGGAAACCAGCAATAGAGAGAGGAGAGATAACAGAGGGTTGAAACAATAGGCAGAATACTGGCCCTTGCTACTGGACACAGTTCTGTGTGGAGATCCCCCCACCTGGGCAACCTGCAAAATAAAGAGATATAACACCAGCCCAGTCCAGATATTGTTCAATAGTCTATTTCTCTCCTATAATGTTTTTACCCCCCCAATGTACCTGGTGGAGTCGAGTTCCTCGAAAAGGCGTCGACAAGCGTCGAGGGACTCGCTGTTCGGCGACGGGGAATCGACGGCCCTTCTTGAATGCCTTCCTTTTCAGGCGGGAGGCACGGGGCGTCGAACGTCCGTCGACAAACGAGGCCGAACGTTGTCGAAGAGGCGGCAGCTCCGTCCGAGCGGTGCTCGTCGGCGTCGGGGCGTCGGCGTCCTGCAAGGCGGAGGTGTGCGGGGCACCTCGATGACAACAGTTCTGGACCGCAAAGATTGTAGAGACGGGAGCCCAGCAAGGGCGTCGAGTCGTCCGAGTCTTTGGGGTCGTCGGGTGGCGGGAAACCCACCGGCAGGTTTCTCCTCGGCGCGTTGGTCGTCCTCGACTTTCTCCGGCAGGATAAGCGGTCGACGATGCGGTCGAGAGAGTCCTTCGATTGAATGTTCTTAGGCAATGGAGCGGACGGCTCCGATCGTCGGCGGCACGGCGTCAAGTGGTTCCCACGGCTGGGCACACAACTTCGACGGGCCTCCAGCGGTTACACAGACCTGCGAACCCTGGTCGACGGCAATGGACTTCGACGGCGTCGATGTCCGGGTGCTTCACTTCGATCTCCTCGGCGGTCCCGTCTCGGGTCGGCAGCCTTTCGAGGGTCTGACTTCCAGGGCGCTTCGGCGAAGATTCAGCGGTGCTCGATGGTCCCTCGGAGCACGGGAAGAGGGCGCCTAGCCAGGTCCTCTCTCGGGTCAGCCCTCGACAATTTCGACAACCTTCAGTTCCGTCGAAGCAAATGCCACAGCAAGTCTTCTTCTTCCAGCTGGACGTCGAGGATCAGCAAATCCAGTTACTCTTGAGTGGAGACTCAGCTTCTGAATGCTTCTGAACAATTTCCAGTGGTGAGAGGTCCCCAGATATACTATTCTGTCTCTCATCCACACTGCTGGCACACACACAGCAGCCAATCACACAGAAGGGCATTCATGCAGTCAGTCAGCCAATCAGGCACACAGTGCATTCAGGCCACACTCCTCCCTTTCAGACACTCACAACAAGGAATGTGGATTGGGACAAGTACCCAGCCATTCAACACTACACACTGCATTCAGGCCAGTTTCGGGCAGGGCTGTCTCAGTCTTTGTCTCTCATGCCAGAAACCAGACAACCACAACAAGGAGTGTATATTGGTCACACACTCCATTCACCCAGGTCCCACCCACAGGAGGTACCCACAACATACAGTCACTGGGAAGGCTCCAGTCAGTCTAGCTGGGCCTTCACAACAACACCATATATGGAACTTCCACCCAACAGCCAGTCAGGGGGAAGGGACAGAGTCAGGGCTTCCCAGGACTTTGGGAAAAACAAGATAACAGGCAATAGAAAGCAAGAGGCCACAGGGGCCATCTTGTTTCCTATCAGGAATCAACTGATTCCAATGGCAGGGCCTGGGTATCCCAAAATGGAGGACACCCAGAGCACCTGTCAAATTCAGCATGGAGCTGCCACCAGCCCATACCCTGCTCTGTGGGCCACCCACAGGTGCCCAAAAACATACACTAGGGGCACAGGGTTGTACCCCTACCCATGGGTGCCATAAGGGTATCCCATGGGTCTGTTCACCAAATCAAAAGAGAGCTGCACTGCCAGGAGTCCCTCATGGACTCCTGGGCAGAAAACATGACAGAACACACGGTAAAAACAGAGAAAGGACAAGGATTCAGAGGCCCTGTCCCTCAGATGCATTTCCGGCATCACAGTGGGTCGAGCGAAATGTGCGGAAAAAGCGTTTTTTTCCCCACATTTGGGACTTTGCAGGGCTGTCTGGGTAATAAATTCTGGGGCGATGTGCGCAAATCATACCTCTGCGGATTCCCACGGGTGTCCTCTTTTCGGAAATGCATGGGGTTCCCCGTTTTCCTTGGTGGCTTGGACACCCGAGGCCAATATCTGTACGTTGTGCCGGTCGGCAGAATGTCTGAGATTTCGCTCTGAAAACAGACTTGGGGTTACTTGTGTTTTAGGCTTTCCCCTTGGCGGCCAGGTAGGTGCACCCACACATGTGAGGTACCGTTTTCATCGGGACACCTGTGGGAACGTGGGACGGTAGGCCATGTGTTGTTGGGGGCGTGTTTCGATGGGTGCGTTGAGTGAAATGTGCGGAAAAAGCGTTTTTTTCCCCACATTTCGGACTTTGCAGGGCTGTCTGGGTAATACATTCTGGGGCGATGTGCGCAAATCATACCTCTGCGGATTCCCACGGGTGTCCTCTTTTCGGAAATGCATGGGGTTCCCTGTTTTCCTCGGTGGCTTGGACACCCGAGGCCTATATCTGTACGTTGTGCCGGTCGGCAGAATGTCTGAGATTTCCCTCTGAAAACAGACTTGGGGTTACTTGTGTTTTAGGCTTTCCCCTTGGCAGCCAGGTAGGTGCACCCACACATGTGAGGTACCATTTTCATCGGGACACCTGTGGGAACGCGGGACCATAGGCCATGTGTTGTTGGGGGCGTGTTTCGATGGGTGCGTCGAGCGAAATGTGGGGAAAATGCGTTTTTTTCCCCACATTTCGGACTTTGCGGGGGTGTCTGGGTAATAAATTCTGGGGCGATGTGCGCAAATCATACCTCTGCGGAATCCCACGGGTGTCCTCTTTTCGGAAATGCATGGGGCTCCCTATTTTCCTCGGTGGCTTGGACACCCGAGGCCCATATCTGTATGTTGTGCCGGTCGGCAGAATGGCTTAGATTCCCCTCTGCAAACAGACTGGGGGTTGCTTGCGTTTTCAGCTTGCCCCTTGCCAGCCAGATAGGTGAACCCACGCATGTGAGGTACCGTTTTCCTCGGGACACCTGTGGGAACGCGTGACCGTAGGCCATGTGTTGTTGGGGGCGTGTTTCGATGGGTGCGTCGAGCGAAATGTGCAGAAAAAGCGTTTTTTCCCCAACATTTTGGACTTTGCAGGGCTGTCTGGGTAATAAATTCTGGGGCGATGTGCGCAAATAATACCTCTGTGGATTCCCACGGGTGTCCTCTTTTCAGAAATGCATGGAGTTCCCTGTTTTCCTTGGTGGCTTGGACACCCGAGGCCCAGATCTGTATATTGTGCCGGTCGGCAGAATGTCTGAGATTTCCCTCTGAAAACAGACTGGGGGTTACTTGTGTTTTAGGCTTTCCCCTTGGCGGGCAGGTAGGTGCACCCACACATGTGAGGTACCGTTTTCATCGGGACACCTGTGGGAACGTGTGACGGTAGGCCATGTGTTGTTGGGGGCGTGTTTCGATGGGTGCGTCGAGCGAAATGTGCGGAAAAAGCGTTTTTTTCCCGACTTTTCGGACTTTGCGGGGCTGTCTGGGTAATAAAATCTGGGGGGATGTGCGCAAATCATACCTCTGCGGATTCCCACGGGTGTCCTCTTTTCAGAAATGCATGGGGTTCCCCGTTTTCCTTGGTGGCTTGGACACCCGAGGCCCATATCTGTACGTTGTGCCGGTCGGCAGAATGTCTGAGATTTCGCTATGAAAACAGACTTGGGGTTACTTGTGTTTTAGGCTTTCCCCTTGGCGGCCAGGTAGGTGCACCCACACATGTGAGGTACCGTTTTCATCGAGACACCTGTGGGAACACGGGACGGTAGGCCATGTGTTGTTGGGGGCGTGTTTTGATGGGTGCGTCGAGCGAAATGTGCGGAAAAAGCGTTTTTTTCCCCACATTTGGGACTTTGCAGGGCTGTCTGGGTAATAAATTCTGGGGCGATGTGCGCAAATCATACCTCTGCGGATTCCCACGGGTGTCCTCTTTTCGGAAATGCATGGGGTTCCCCGTTTTCCTTGGTGGCTTGGACACCCGAGGCCCATATCTGTACTTTGTGCCGGTCGGCAGAATGTGTGAGATTTCGCTCTGAAAACAGACTTGGGGTTACTTGTGTTTTAGGCTTTCCCCTTGGCGGCCAGGTAGGAGCACCCACACATGTGAGGTACCGTTTTCATCGGGACACCTGTGGGAACGCGGGACGGTAGACCATGGCCCTCATTAGGACCCTGGCGCTAAGGGGTTAGCGCCAGCGTTAGCTGCGCCGACCCCTTACCGCCAACTACGAGTTCCCGGAGCGCCATGGTCAATTTTCCGCCCGCTTTTTGCGGGCGGAGAAATCCATGGCGCTATGGGACCCCGGCGTTAATTACGCCGCCGTACTTTACGGCGGCGTAATTAACTCCTTCCCCACTCCCATTGAGCCCTATGGGGCCGAAATGGGAATGGGGAAGGGTAAATGGGTCAATGGGGACTTACCGCCCCGCCGACCTCGGAATGGGGCGGTAAGTCCGCCATCCGCCATGGCGTAAAGGGACTTTGCGCCATGGCGGAAAAGTCCGCCGATGGCGGTAAAAATCCGCCAGGGTCCTAATGAGGGCCCATGTGTTGTTGGGGGCGTGTTTCGATGGGTGTTGGGGGCGTGTTTCGATGGGTGCGTCGAGCGAAATGTGCGGAAAAAGCGTTTTTTTCCCCACATTTTGGACTTTGCAGGGCTGTCTGGGTAATACATTCTGGGGCGATGTGCGCAAATCATACCTCTGCGGATTCCCACGGGTGTCTTCTTTTCGGAAATGCATGGGGTTCCCTGTTTTCCTCGGTGGCTTGGACACCCGAGGCCTAGATCTGTACGTTGTGCCGGTCGGCAGAATGTCTGAGATTTCCCTCTGAAAACAGATTTGGGGTTACTTGTGTTTTAGGCTTTCCCCTTGGCGGCCAGGTAGGTGCACCCACACATGTGAGGTACCGTTTTCATCGGGACACCTGCGGGAACGCGTGACGGTAGGCCATGTGTTGTTGGGGGCATGTTTCGATGGGTGCGTCGAAAGAAATGTGCGGAAAAAGTGTTTTTTTCCCGACATTTCGGACTTTGCGGGGCTGTCTGGGTAAAAAATTCTAGGGCGATGTGCGCAAATCATACCTCTGCGGATTCCCACGGGTGTCCTCTTTTCGGAAATGTATGGGGTTCCCTGTTTTCCTCGGTGGCTTGGACACCCAAGGCCTAGATCTGTACGTTGTGCCGGTCGGCAGAATGTCTGAGATTTCCCTCTGAAAACAGACTTGGGGTTACTTGTGTTTTAGGCTTTCCCCTTGGCGGCCAGGTAGGTGCACCCACACATGTGAGGTACCGTTTTCATCGGGACACCTGCGGGAACGCGTGACGGTAGGCCATGTGTTGTTGGTGGCGTGTTTCGATGGGTGCGTTGAGCAAAATGTGCGGAAAAAGCGTTTTTTTCCCCACATTTCGGACTTTGCAGGGCTGTCTGGGTAATAAATTCTGGGGCGATGTGCGCAAATCATACCTCTGCGGATTCCCACGGGTGTCCTCTTTTCGGAAATGCATGGGTTTCCCTGTTTTCCTCGGTGGCTTGGACACCCGAGGCCCATATCTGTACGTTGTGCCGGTCGGCAGAACGTCTGAGATTTCCCTCTGAAAACAGACTGGGGGTTACTTGTGTTTTAGGCTTTCCCCTTGGCGGGCAGGTAGGTGCACCCACACATGTGAGGTACCGTTTTCATCGGGACACCTGTGGGAACGTGTGACAGTAGGCCATGTGTTGTTGGGGGCGTGTTTCGATGGGTGCGTCGAGCGAAATGTGCGGAAAAAGCGTTTTTTTCCTGACTTTTCGGACTTTGCGGGGCTGTCTGGGTAATTAAATCTGGGGGGATGTGCGCAAATCATACCTCTGCGTATTCCCACGGGTGTCCTCTTTTCGGAAATGCATGGGGTTCCCTGTTTTCCTTGGTGGCTTGGATACCCGAGGCCCATATCTGTACGTTGTGCCGGTCGGCAGAATGTCCGAGATTTCGCTCTGAAAACAGACTTGTGGTTACTTGTGTTTTACGCTTTCCCCTTGGCGGCCAGGTAGGTGCACCCACACATGTGAGGTACCGTTTTCATCGGGACACCTGTGGGAACGTGTGACAGTAGGCCATGTGTTGTTGGGGGCGTGTTTCGATGGGTGCGTCGAGCGAAATGTGCGGAAAAAGCGTTTTTTTCCCGACTTTGCGGACTTTGCGGGGCTGTCTGGGTAATTAAATCTGGGGGGATGTGCGCAAATCATACCTCTGCGTATTCCCACTGGTGTCCTCTTTTCGGAAATGCATGGGGTTCCCTGTTTTCCTTGGTGGCTTGGATACCCGAGGCCCATATCTGTACGTTGTGCCGGTCGGCAGAATGTCTGAGATTTCGCTCTGAAAACAGACTTGTGGTTACTTGTGTTTTACGCTTTCCCCTTGGCGGCCAGGTAGGTGCACCCACACATGTGAGGTACCGTTTTCATCGGGACACCTGTGGGAACGTGTGACGGTAGGCCATGTGTTGTTGGGGGCATGTTTCGATGGGTGCGTCGAGCAAAATGTGCGGAAAAAGTGTTTTTTTCCCGACATTTCAGACTTTGCGGGGCTGTCTGGGTAAAAAATTCTGGGGCGATGTGCGCAAATCATACCTCTGCGGATTCCCACGGGTGTCCTCTTTTCGGAAATGCATGGGGTTCCCTGTTTTCCTCGGTGGCTTGGACACCCGAGGGCCATATCTGGACGTTGTGCCGGTCGGCAGAATTTCTGAGATTTCGCTCTGAAAACAGACTTGGGGTTACTTGTGTTTTACGCTTTCCCCTTGGCGGCCAGGTAGGTGCACCCACACATGTGAGGTACCGTTTTCATTGGGACACCTGTGGGAACGCGTGACTGTAGGCCATGTGTTGTTGGGGGCGTGTTTCGATGGGTGGGTCGAGCGAAATGTGCGGAAAAAGCGTTTTTTTCCCCACATTTGGGACTTTGCAGGGCTGTCTGGGTAATAAATTCTGGGGCGATGTGCGCAAATCATACCTCTGCGGATTCCCACGGGTGTCCTCTTTTCGGAAATGCATGGGGTTCCCTGTTTTCCTCGGTGGCTTGGACACCCGAGGGCCATATCTGGACGTTGTGCCGGTCGGCAGAATTTCTGAGATTTCGCTCTGAAAACAGACTTGGGGTTACTTGTGTTTTAGGCTTTCCCCTTGGCGGCCAGGTAGGTGCACCCACACATGTGAGGTACCGTTTTCATCGGGACACCTGTGGGAACGCGGGACGGTAGGCCATGTGTTTTTGGGGGCATGTTTCGATGGGTGCGTTGAGTGAAATGTGCGGAAAAAGCGTTTTTTTCCCCACATTTCGGACTTTGCAGGGCTGTCTGGGTAATACATTCTGGGGCGATGTGCGCAAATCATACCTCTGCCGATTCCCACGGGTGTCCTCTTTTCGGAAATGCATGGGGTTCCCTGTTTTCCTCGGTGGCTTGGACACCCGAGGGCCATATCTGGACGTTGTGCCGGTCGGCAGAATTTTTGAGATTTCGCTCTGAAAACAGACTTGGGGTTACTTGTGTTTTAGGCTTTCCCCTTGGCGGCCAGGTAGGTGCACCCACACATGTGAGGTACTGTTTTGCTCGGGACACCTGTGGGAACGCGGGACAGTAGACCATGTGTTGTTGGGGGCGTGTTTCGATGGGTGCGTCGAGCGAAATGTGCGGAAAAAGCGTTTTTTTCCCCACATTTCGGACTTTGCAGGGCTGTCTGGGTAATACATTCTGGGGCGATGTGCGCAAATCATACCTCTGCGGATTCCCACGGGTGTCTTCTTTTCGGAAATGCATGGGGTTCCCTGTTTTCCTCGGTGGCTTGGACACCCGAGGCCTAGATCTGTACGTTGTGCCGGTCGGCAGAATGTCTGAGATTTCCCTCTGAAAACAGACTTGGGGTTACTTGTGTTTTAGGCTTTCCCCTTGGCGGCCAGGTAGGTGCACCCACACATGTGAGGTACCGTTTTCATCGGGACACCTGCGGGAACGCGTGACGGTAGGCCATGTGTTGTTGGGGGCATGTTTCGATGGGTGCGTCGAAAGAAATGTGCGGAAAAAGTGTTTTTTTCCTGACATTTCGGACTTTGCGGGGCTGTCTGGGTAAAAAATTCTAGGGCGATGTGCGCAAATCATACCTCTGCGGATTCCCACGGGTGTCCTCTTTTCGGAAATGCATGGGGTTCCCTGTTTTCCTCGGTGGCTTGGACACCCGAGGGCCATATCTGTACGTTGTGCCGGTCGGCAGAATGTCTGAGATTTCGCTCTGAAAACAGACTTTGGGTTACTTGTGTTTTAGGCTTTCCCCTTGGTGGCCAGGTAAGTGCACCCACACATGTGAGGTACCGTTTTCATCGGGACACCTGTGGGAACGCGTGACGGTAGGCCTTGTGTTGTTGGGGGCGTGTTTCGATGGGTGCGTTGAGCAAAATGTGCGGAAAAAGCGTTTTTTTCCCCACATTTCGGACTTTGCAGGGCTGTCTGGGTAATAAATTCTGGGGCGATGTGCGCAAATCATACCTCTGCGGATTCCCACGGGTGTCCTCTTTTCGGAAATGCATGGGTTTCCCTGTTTTCCTCGGTGGCTTGGACACCCGAGGCCCATATCTGTACGTTGTGCCGGTCGGCAGAATGTCTGAGATTTCCCTCTGAAAACAGACTGGGGGTTACTTGTGTTTTAGGCTTTCCCCTTGGCGGGCAGGTAGGTGCACCCACACATGTGAGGTACCGTTTTCATCGGGACACCTGTGGGAACGTGTGACGGTAGGCCATGTGTTGTTGGGGGCGTGTTTCGATGGGTGCGTCGAGCGAAATGTGCGGAAAAAGCGTTTTTTTCCCGACTTTTCGGACTTTGCGGGGCTGTCTGGGTAATAAAATCTGGGGGGATGTGCGCAAATCATACCTCTGCGTATTCCCACGGGTGTCCTCTTTTCGGAAATGCATGGGGTTCCCTGTTTTCCTTGGTGGCTTGGATACCCGAGGCCCATATCTGTACGTTGTGCCGGTCGGCAGAATGTCTGAGATTTCGCTCTGAAAACAGACTTGTGGTTACTTGTGTTTTACGCTTTCCCCTTGGCGGCCAGGTAGGTGCACCCACACATGTGAGGTACCGTTTTCATCGGGACACCTGTGGGAACGCGTGACGGTAGGCCATGTGTTGTTGGGGGCATGTTTCGATGGGTGCGTCGAGCAAAATGTGCGGAAAAAGTGTTTTTTTCCCGACATTTCAGACTTTGCGGGGCTGTCTGGGTAAAAAATTCTGGGGCGATGTGCGCAAATCATACCTCTGCGGATTCCCACGGGTGTCCTCTTTTCGGAAATGCATTGGTTTCCCTGTTTTCCTCGGTGGGTTGCACACCCGAGGCCCATATCTGTACGTTGTGCCGGTCGGCAGAATGTCTGAGATTTCCCTCTGAAAACAGACTTGGGGTTACTTGTGTTTTAGGCTTTCCCCTTCGCCGCCAGGTAGGTGCACCCACACATGTGAGGTACCGTTTTCACCGGGACACCTGTGGGAACGCATGACATTAGGCCATGTGTTGTTGGGGGCGTGTTTTCAATGGGTGGGTCGAGCGAAATGTGCGGAAAAAGCGTTTTTTTCCCCACATTTGGGACTTTGCAGGGCTGTCTGGGTAATAAATTCTGGGGCGATGTGCGCAAATCATACCTCTGCGGATTCCCACGGGTGTCCTCTTTTCGGAAATGCATGGGGTTCCCCGTTTTCCTTGGTGGCTTGGACACCCGAGGCCAATATCTGTACGTTGTGCCGGTCGGCAGAATGTCTGAGATTTCGCTCTGAAAACAGACTTGGGGTTACTTGTGTTTTAGGCTTTCCCCTTGGCGGCCAGGTAGGTGCACCCACACATGTGAGGTACCGTTTTCATCGGGACACCTGTGGGAACGTGGGACGGTAGGCCATGTGTTGTTGGGGGCGTGTTTCGATGGGTGCGTTGAGTGAAATGTGCGGAAAAAGCGTTTTTTTCCCCACATTTCGGACTTTGCAGGGCTGTCTGGGTAATACATTCTGGGGCGATGTGCGCAAATCATACCTCTGCGGATTCCCACGGGTGTCCTCTTTTCGGAAATGCATGGGGTTCCCTGTTTTCCTCGGTGGCTTGGACACCCGAGGCCTATATCTGTACGTTGTGCCGGTCGGCAGAATGTCTGAGATTTCCCTCTGAAAACAGACTTGGGGTTACTTGTGTTTTAGGCTTTCCCCTTGGCAGCCAGGTAGGTGCACCCACACATGTGAGGTACCATTTTCATCGGGACACCTGTGGGAACGCGGGACCATAGGCCATGTGTTGTTGGGGGCGTGTTTCGATGGGTGCGTCGAGCGAAATGTGGGGAAAATGCGTTTTTTTCCCCACATTTCGGACTTTGCGGGGGTGTCTGGGTAATAAATTCTGGGGCGATGTGCGCAAATCATACCTCTGCGGAATCCCACGGGTGTCCTCTTTTCGGAAATGCATGGGGCTCCCTATTTTCCTCGGTGGCTTGGACACCCGAGGCCCATATCTGTATGTTGTGCCGGTCGGCAGAATGGCTTAGATTCCCCTCTGCAAACAGACTGGGGGTTGCTTGCGTTTTCAGCTTGCCCCTTGCCAGCCAGATAGGTGAACCCACGCATGTGAGGTACCGTTTTCATCGGGACACCTGTGGGAACGCGTGACCGTAGGCCATGTGTTGTTGGGGGCGTGTTTCGATGGGTGCGTCGAGCGAAATGTGCAGAAAAAGCGTTTTTTCCCCAACATTTTGGACTTTGCAGGGCTGTCTGGGTAATAAATTCTGGGGCGATGTGCGCAAATAATACCTCTGTGGATTCCCACGGGTGTCCTCTTTTCAGAAATGCATGGAGTTCCCTGTTTTCCTTGGTGGCTTGGACACCCGAGGCCCAGATCTGTATATTGTGCCGGTCGGCAGAATGTCTGAGATTTCCCTCTGAAAACAGACTGGGGGTTACTTGTGTTTTAGGCTTTCCCCTTGGCGGGCAGGTAGGTGCACCCACACATGTGAGGTACCGTTTTCATCGGGACACCTGTGGGAACGTGTGACGGTAGGCCATGTGTTGTTGGGGGCGTGTTTCGATGGGTGCGTCGAGCGAAATGTGCGGAAAAAGCGTTTTTTTCCCGACTTTTCGGACTTTGCGGGGCTGTCTGGGTAATAAAATCTGGGGGGATGTGCGCAAATCATACCTCTGCGTATTCCCACGGGTATCCTCTTTTCGGAAATGCATGGGGTTCCCTGTTTTCCTTGGTGGCTTGGATACCCGTGGCCCATATCTGTACGTTAGCCGGTCAGCAGAATGTCTGAGATTTCGCTCTGAAAACAGACTTGGGGTTACTTGTGTTTTATGCTTTCCCCTTCGCGGCCAGGTAGGTGCACCCACACATGTGAGGTACCGTTTTCATCGGGACACCTGTGGGAACGCGTGACGGTAGGCCATGTGTTGTTGGGGGCATGTTTCGATGGGTGCGTCGAGCAAAATGTGCGGAAAAAGTGTTTTTTTCCCGACATTTCAGACTTTGCGGGGCTGTCTGGGTAAAAAATTCTGGGGCGATGTGCGCAAATCATACCTCTGCGGATTCCCACGGGTGTCCTCTTTTCGGAAATGCATTGGTTTCCCTGTTTTCCTCGGTGGCTTGCACACCCGAGGTCCATATCTGTACGTTGTGCCGGTCGGCAGAATGTCTGAGATTTCCCTCTGAAAACAGACTTGGGGTTACTTGTGTTTTAGGCTTTCCCCTTGGCCGCCAGGTAAGTGCATCCACACATGTGAGGTACCGTTTTCACCGGGACACCTGTGGGAACGCATGACATTAGGCCATGTGTTGTTGGGGGCGTGTTTTGATGGGTGCGTCGAGCGAAATATGCGGAAAAAGTGTTTTTTTCCCGACATTTCGGACTTTGCGGGGTTGTCTGGGTAAAAAATTCTGGGGCGATGTGCGCAAATCATACCTCTGCAGATTCCCACGGGTGTCCTCTTTTCGGAAATGCATGGGGTTCCCTGTTTTCCTCGGTGGCTTGGACACCCGAGGGCCATATCTGGACGTTGTGCCGGTCGGCAGAATTTCTGAGATTTCGCTCTGAAAACAGACTTGGGGTTACTTGTGTTTTATGCTTTCCCCTTGGCGGCCAGGTAGGTGCACCCACACATGTGAGGTACCGTTTTCATCGGGACACCTGTGGGAACGCGTGACTGTAGGCCATGTGTTGTTGGGGGCGTGTTTCGATGGGTGGGTCGAGCGAAATGTGCGGAAAAAGCGTTTTTTTCCCCACATTTCGGACTTTGCAGGGCTGTCTGGGTAATACATTCTGGGGCGATGTGCGCAAATCATACCTCTGCGGATTCCCACGGGTGTCCTCTTTTCGGAAATGCATGGGGTTCCCTGTTTTCCTCGGTGGCTTGGACACCCGAGGCCTATATCTGTACGTTGTGCCGGTCGGCAGAATGTCTGAGATTTCCCTCTGAAAACAGACTTGGGGTTACTTGTGTTTTAGGCTTTCCCCTTGGCAGCCAGGTAGGTGCACCCACACATGTGAGGTACCGTTTTCATCGGGAAACCTGTGGGAACGCGGGAAGGTAGGCCATGTGTTGTTGGGGGCGTGTTTCGATGGGTGCGTCGAGTGAAATGTGCGGAAAAAGCGTTTTTTTCCCCACATTTCGGACTTTGCAGGGCTGTCTGGGTAATACATTCTGGGGCGATGTGCGCAAATCATACCTCTGCGGATTCCCACGGGTGTCCTCTTTTCGGAAATGCATGGGGTTCCCTGTTTTCCTCGGTGGCTTGGACACCCGAGGCCTATATCTGTACGTTGTGCCGGTCGGCAGAATGTCTGAGATTTCCCTCTGAAAACAGACTTGGGGTTACTTGTGTTTTAGGCTTTCCCCTTGGCAGCCAGGTAGGTGCACCCACACATGTGAGGTACCGTTTTCATCGGGACAACTGTGGGAACGCGGGACTATAGGCCATGTGTTGTTGGGGGCGTGTTTCGATGGGTGCGTCGAGCGAAATGTGGGGAAAATGCGTTTTTTTCCCCACATTTCGGACTTTGCGGGGGTGTCTGGGTAATAAATTCTGGGGCGATGTGCGCAAATCATACCTCTGCGGATTCCCACGGGTGTCCTCTTTTCGGAAATGCATGGGGCTCCCTGTTTTCCTCGGTGGCTTGGACACCCGAGGCCCATATCTGTATGTTGTGCCGGTCGGCAGAATGGCTTAGATTCCCCTCTGCAAACAGACTGGGGAATGCTTTCGTTTTCGGCTTGCCCCTTGCCAGCCAGGTAGGTGAACGCACGCATGTGTGGTACCGTTTTCATCGGGACACCTCTGGGAACGCGTGACCATAGGCCATGTGTTGTTGGGGGCGTGTTTCGATGGGTGCGTCGAGCGAAATGTGCGGAAAAAGCGTTTTTTTCCCGACTTTTCGGACTTTGCGGGGCTGTCTGGGTAATAAAATCTGGGGGGATGTGCGCAAATCATACCTCTGCGTATTCCCACAGGTATCCTCTTTTCGGAAATGCATGGGGTTCCCTGTTTTCCTTGGTGGCTTGGATACCCGAGGCCCATATCTGTACGTTAGCTGGTCGGCAGAATGTCTGAGATTTCGCTCTGAAAACAGACTTGGGGTTACTTGTGTTTTATGCTTTCCCCTTCGCGGCCAGGTAGGTGCACCCACACATATGAGGTACCGTTTTCATCGGGACACCTGTGGGAACGCGTGACGGTAGGCCATGTGTTGTTGGGGGCATGTTTCGATGGGTGCGTCGAGTGAAATGTGCCCAAAAAGCGTTTTTTTCCCCACATTTTGGAATTTGCAGGGCTGTCTGGGTAATAAATTCTGGGGCGATGTGCGCAAATCATACCTCTGTGGATTCCCACGGGCGTCCTCTTTTCGGAAATGCATGGAGTTCCCTGTTTTCCTCGGTGGCTTGGACACCCGAGGCCCAGATCTGTACATTGTGCCTGTCGGCAGAATGTCTGAGATTTCCCTCTGAAAACAGACTGGGGGTTACTTGTGTTTTAGGCTTTCCCCTTGGCGGGCAGGTAGGTGCACCCACACATGTGAGGTACCATTTTCATCGGGACACCTGTGGGAACGTGTGACGGTAAGCCATGTGTTGTTGGGGGCGTGTTTCGATGGGTGCGTCGAGCGAAATGTGCGGAAAAAGCGTTTTTTTCCCGACTTTTCGGACTTTGCGGGGCTGTCTGGGTAATAAAATCTGGGGGGATGTGCGCAAAACATACCTCTGTGTATTCCCACGGGTGTCCTCTTTTCGGAAATGCATGGGGTTCCCTGTTTTTCTTGGTGGCTTGGATACCCGAGGCCCATATCTGTACGTTAGCCGGTCGGCAGAATGTCTGAGATTTCGCTCTGAAAACAGACTTGGGGTTACTTGTGTTTTATGCTTTCCCCTTGACGGCCAGGTAGGTGCACCCACACATGTGAGGTACCGTTTTCATCGGGACACCTGTGGGAATGCGTGACGGTAGGCCATGTGTTGTTGGGGGCATGTTTCGATGGGTGCGTCGAGCAAAATGTGCGGAAAAAGTGTTTTTTTCCCGACATTTCAGACTTTGCGGGGCTGTCTGGGTAAAAAATTCTGGGGCGATGTGCGCAAATCATACCTCTGCGGATTCCCACGGGTGTCCTCTTTTCGGAAATGCATTGGTTTCCCTGTTTTCCTCGGTGGCTTGCACACCCGAGGTCCATATCTGTACGTTGTGCCGGTCGGCAGAATGTCTGAGATTTCCCTCTGAAAACAGACTTGGGGTTACTTGTGTTTTAGGCTTTCCCCTTGGCCGCCAGGTAAGTGCATCCACACATGTGAGGTACCGTTTTCACCGGGACACCTGTGGGAACGCATGACATTAGGCCATGTGTTGTTGGGGGCGTGTTTTGATGGGTGCGTCGAGCGAAATATGCGGAAAAAGTGTTTTTTTCCCGACATTTCGGACTTTGCGGGGTTGTCTGGGTAAAAAATTCTGGGGCGATGTGCGCAAATCATACCTCTGCAGATTCCCACGGGTGTCCTCTTTTCGGAAATGCATGGGGTTCCCTGTTTTCCTCGGTGGCTTGGACACCCGAGGGCCATATCTGGACGTTGTGCCGGTCGGCAGAATTTCTGAGATTTCGCTCTGAAAACAGACTTGGGGTTACTTGTGTTTTATGCTTTCCCCTTGGCGGCCAGGTAGGTGCACCCACACATGTGAGGTACCGTTTTCATCGGGACACCTGTGGGAACGCGTGACTGTAGGCCATGTGTTGTTGGGGGCGTGTTTCGATGGGTGGGTCGAGCGAAATGTGCGGAAAAAGCGTTTTTTTCCCCACATTTCGGACTTTGCAGGGCTGTCTGGGTAATACATTCTGGGGCGATGTGCGCAAATCATACCTCTGCGGATTCCCACGGGTGTCCTCTTTTCGGAAATGCATGGGGTTCCCTGTTTTCCTCGGTGGCTTGGACACCCGAGGCCTATATCTGTACGTTGTGCCGGTCGGCAGAATGTCTGAGATTTCCCTCTGAAAACAGACTTGGGGTTACTTGTGTTTTAGGCTTTCCCCTTGGCAGCCAGGTAGGTGCACCCACACATGTGAGGTACCGTTTTCATCGGGAAACCTGTGGGAACGCGGGAAGGTAGGCCATGTGTTGTTGGGGGCGTGTTTCGATGGGTGCGTCGAGTGAAATGTGCGGAAAAAGCGTTTTTTTCCCCACATTTCGGACTTTGCAGGGCTGTCTGGGTAATACATTCTGGGGCGATGTGCGCAAATCATACCTCTGCGGATTCCCACGGGTGTCCTCTTTTCGGAAATGCATGGGGTTCCCTGTTTTCCTCGGTGGCTTGGACACCCGAGGCCTATATCTGTACGTTGTGCCGGTCGGCAGAATGTCTGAGATTTCCCTCTGAAAACAGACTTGGGGTTACTTGTGTTTTAGGCTTTCCCCTTGGCAGCCAGGTAGGTGCACCCACACATGTGAGGTACCGTTTTCATCGGGACAACTGTGGGAACGCGGGACCATAGGCCATGTGTTGTTGGGGGCGTGTTTCGATGGGTGCGTCGAGCGAAATGTGGGGAAAATGCGTTTTTTTCCCCACATTTCGGACTTTGCGGGGGTGTCTGGGTAATAAATTCTGGGGCGATGTGCGCAAATAATACCTCTGCGGATTCCCACGGGTGTCCTCTTTTCGGAAATGCATGGGGCTCCCTGTTTTCCTCGGTGGCTTGGACACCCGAGGCCCATATCTGTATGTTGTGCCGGTCGGCAGAATGGCTTAGATTCCCCTCTGCAAACAGACTGGGGAATGCTTTCGTTTTCGGCTTGCCCCTTGCCAGCCAGGTAGGTGAACGCACGCATGTGTGGTACCGTTTTCATCGGGACACCTCTGGGAACGCGTGACCATAGGCCATGTGTTGTTGGGGGCGTGTTTCGATGGGTGCGTCGAGCGAAATGTGCGGAAAAAGCGTTTTTTTCCCGACTTTTCGGACTTTGCGGGGCTGTCTGGGTAATAAAATCTGGGGGGATGTGCGCAAATCATACCTCTGCGTATTCCCACAGGTATCCTCTTTTCGGAAATGCATGGGGTTCCCTGTTTTCCTTGGTGGCTTGGATACCCGAGGCCCATATCTGTACGTTAGCTGGTCGGCAGAATGTCTGAGATTTCGCTCTGAAAACAGACTTGGGGTTACTTGTGTTTTATGCTTTCCCCTTCGCGGCCAGGTAGGTGCACCCACACATATGAGGTACCGTTTTCATCGGGACACCTGTGGGAACGCGTGACGGTAGGCCATGTGTTGTTGGGGGCATGTTTCGATGGGTGCGTCGAGTGAAATGTGCCCAAAAAGCGTTTTTTTCCCCACATTTTGGAATTTGCAGGGCTGTCTGGGTAATAAATTCTGGGGCGATGTGCGCAAATCATACCTCTGTGGATTCCCACGGGTGTCCTCTTTTCGGAAATGCATGGAGTTCCCTGTTTTCCTCGGTGGCTTGGACACCCGAGGCCCAGATCTGTACATTGTGCCCGTCGGCAGAATGTCTGAGATTTCCCTCTGAAAACAGACTGGGGGTTACTTGTGTTTTAGGCTTTCCCCTTGGCGGGCAGGTAGGTGCACCCACACATGTGAGGTACCATTTTCATCGGGACACCTGTGGGAACGTGTGACGGTAAGCCATGTGTTGTTGGGGGCGTGTTTCGATGGGTGCGTCGAGCGAAATGTGCGGAAAAAGCGTTTTTTTCCCGACTTTTCGGACTTTGCGGGGCTGTCTGGGTAATAAAATCTGGGGGGATGTGCGCAAAACATACCTCTGTGTATTCCCACGGGTGTCCTCTTTTCGGAAATGCATGGGGTTCCCTGTTTTCCTTGGTGGCTTGGATACCCGAGGCCCATATCTGTACGTTAGCCGGTCGGCAGAATGTCTGAGATTTCGCTCTGAAAACAGACTTGGGGTTACTTGTGTTTTATGCTTTCCCCTTGACGGCCAGGTAGGTGCACCCACACATGTGAGGTACCGTTTTCATCGGGACACCTGTGGGAATGCGTGACGGTAGGCCATGTGTTGTTGGGGGCATGTTTCAATGGGTGCGTCGAAAGAAATGTGCGGAAAAAGTGTTTTTTTCCCGACATTTCGGACTTTGCGGGGCTGTCTGGGTAAAAAATTCTGGGGCGATGTGCGCAAATCATACCTCTGCGTATTCCCACGGGTGTCCTCTTTTCGGAAATGCATGGGGTTCCCTGTTTTCCTCAGTGGCTTGGACACCCGAGGGCCATATCTGTACGTTGTGACGGTCGGCAGAATTTCTGAGATTTCGCTCTGAAAACAGACTTGGGGTTACTTGTGTTTTAGGCTTTCCCCTTGGCGGCCAGGTAGGTGCACCCACACATGTGAGGTACCATTTTCATCGGGACACCTGTGGGAACGCGTGACGGTAGGCCATGTGTTGTTGGGGGCGTGTTTCGATGGGTGCGTTGAGCAAAATGTGCGGAAAAAGCGTTTTTTCCCCACATTTCGGACTTTGCAGGGCTGTCTGGGTAATAAATTCTGGGGCGATGTGCGCAAATCATACCTCTGCGGATTCCCACGTGTGTCCTCTTTTCGGAAATGCATGGGGTTCCCTGTTTTCCTTGGTGGCTTGGACACCCGAGGCCCATATCTGTACGTTGTGCCGGTCGGCAGAATGTCTGAGATTTCGCCATGAAAGCAGACTTGGGCTTACTTGTGTTTTAGGCTTTCCCCTTGGCCGCCAGGTAGGTGCACGCACATATGTGAGGTACCGTTTTCATCGGGACACCTGTGGGAACGCGTGACGATAGGCCATGTGTTGTTGGGGGCGTGTTTTGATGGGTGCGTCGAGCGAAATGTGCGGAAAAAGTTTTTTTCCCGACATTTCGGACTTTGCGGGGTTGTCTGGGTAAAAAATTCTGGGGCGATGTGCGCAAATCATACCTCTGCGGATTCCCACGGATGTCCTCTTTTCGGAAATGCATGGGGTTCCCTGTTTTCTTCTGTGGCTTGGACACCCGAGGGCCATATCTGTACGTTGTGCCGGTCGGCAGAATGTCTGAGATTTCGCTCTGAAAACAGACTTGGGGTTACTTGTGTTTTACGCTTTCCCCTTGGCGGCCAGGTAGGTGCACCCACACATGTGAGGTACCGTTTTCATCGAGACACCTGTGGGAACGCGTGACGGTAGGCCATGTGTTGTTGGGGCCGTGTTTCGATGGGTGCGTCGAGCGAAATGTGCGGAAAAAGCGTTTTTTCCCCACATTTCGGACTTTGCAGGGCTGTCTGGGTAATAAATTCTGGGGCGATGTGCGCAAATCATACCTCTGCAGATTCCCACGGGTGTCCTCTTTTCAGAAATGCATGGGGTTCCCCGTTTTCCTTGGTGGCTTGGACACCCGAGGCCCATATCTGTACGTTGTGCCGGGTCGGCAGAATGTCTGAGATTTCGCTCTGAAAACAGACTTGGGGTTACTTGTGTTTTAGGCTTTCCTCCTGGCGGCCAGGTAGGTGCACCCACACATGTGAGGTACCGTTTTCATCGGGACACCTGTGGGAACGCGGGACAGTAGGCCATGTGTTGTTGGGGGCGTGTTTTGATGGTGCGTCGAGCAAAATGTGCGGAAAAAGTTTTTTTCCCGACATTTCGGACTTTGCGGGGTTGTCTGGGTAAAAAATTCTGGGGCGATGTGCGCAAATCATACCTCTGCGGATTCCCACGGGTGTCCTCTTTTCGGAAATGCATGGGGTTCCCTGTTTTCCTCGGTGGCTTGGACACCCGAGGGCCATATCTGTACGTTGTGCCGGTCGGCAGAATGTCTGAGATTTCGCTCTGAAAACAGACTTGGGGTTACTTGTGTTTTACGCTTTCCCCTTGGCGGCCAGGTAGGTGCACCCACACATGTGAGGTACTGTTTTCATCGAGACACCTGTGGGAACGCGTGACGGTAGGCCATGTGTTGTTGGGGCCGTGTTTCGATGGGTGCGTCGAGCGAAATGTGCGGAAAAAGCGTTTTTCCCCCACATTTCGGACTTTGCAGGGCTGTCTGGGTAATACATTCTGGGGCGATGTGCGCAAATCATACCTCTGCGGATTCCCACGGGTGTCCTCTTTTCGGAAATGCATGGCGTTCCCTGTTTTCCTCGGTGGCTTGGACACCCGAGGGCCATATCTGTACGTTGTGCCGGTCGGCAGAATGTCTGAGATTTTGCTCTGAAAACAGACTTGGGGTTACTTGTGTTTTACGCTTTCCCCTTGGTGGCCAGGTATGCACCCACACATGTGAGGTACCGTTTTCATCGAGACACCTGTGGGAACGCGTGACGGTAGGCCATGTGTTGTTGGGGCCGTGTTTCGATGGGTGCGTTGAGCGAAATGTGCGGAAAAAGCGTTTTTTCCCCACATTTCGGACTTTGCAGGGCTGTCTGGGTAATAAATTCTGGGGCGATGTGCGCAAATCATACCTCTGCGGATTCCCACGGGTGTCCTCTTTTCGGAAATGCATGGGGTTCCCCGTTTTCCTTGGTGGCTTGGACACCCGAGGCCCATATCTGTACGTTGTGCCGGTCGGCAGAATGTCTGAGATTTCGCTCTGAAAACAGACTTGGGGTTACTTGTGTTTTAGGCTTTCCCCTTGGCGGCCAGGTAGGTGCACCCACACATGTGAGGTACCGTTTTCATCGGGACACCTGTGGGAACGCGGGACGGTAGGCCATGTGTTGTTGGGGGCGTGTTTTGATGGGTGCGTCGAGCGAAATGTGCGGAAAAAGTTTTTTTCCTGACATTTCGGACTTTGCGGGGTTGTCTGGGTAAAAATTCTGGGGCGATGTGCGCAAATCATACCTCTGCGGATTCCCACGGGTGTCCTCTTTTCGGAAATGCATGGGGTTCCCTGTTTTCCTCGGTGGCTTGGACACCCGAGGGCCATATCTGTACGTTGTGCCGGTCGGCAGAATGTCTGAGATTTTGCTCTGAAAACAGACTTGGGGTTACTTGTGTTTTACGCTTTCCCCTTGGCGGCCAGGTATGCACCCACACATGTGAGGTACCGTTTTCATCGAGACACCTGTGGGAACGCGTGACGGTAGGCCATGTGTTGTTGGGGCCGTGTTTCGATGGGTGCGTTGAGCGAAATGTGCGGAAAAAGCGTTTTTTCCCCACATTTCGGACTTTGCAGGGCTGTCTGGGTAATAAATTCTGGGGCGATGTGCGCAAATCATACCTCTGCGGATTCCCACGGGTGTCCTCTTTTCGGAAATGCATGGGGTTCCCTGTTTTCCTCGGTGGCTTGGACACCCGAGGCCTAGATCTGTACGTTGTGCCGGTCGGCAGAATGTCTGAGATTTCCCTCTGAAAACAGACTTGGGGTTAATTGTGTTTTAGGCTTTCCCCTTGGCGACCAGGTAGGTGCACCCACACATGTGAGGTACCGTTTTCATCGGGACACCTGCGGGAACGCGTGACGGTAGGCCATGTGTTGTTGGGGGCATGTTTCGATGGGTGCGTCAAAAGAAATGTGCGGAAAAAGTGTTTTTTTCCCGACATTTCGGACTTTGCGGGGCTGTCTGGGTAAAAAATTCTGGGGCGATGTGCGCAAATCATACGTCTCCGGATTCCCACGGGTGTCCTCTTTTCGGAAATGCATGGGGTTCCCTGTTTTCCTCGGTGGCTTGGACACCTGAGGGCCCTATCTGTACGTTGTGCCGGTCGGCAGAATGTCTGAGATTTCGCTCTGAAAACAGACTTGGGGTTACTTGTGTTTTAGGCTTTCCCCTTGGCGGCCAGGTAGGTGCACCCACACATGTGAGGTACCGTTTTCATCGGGACACCTGTGGGAACGCGTGACGGTAGGCCATGTGTTGTTGGGGGCGTGTTTCGATGGGTGCGTTGAGCA
This sequence comes from Ambystoma mexicanum, assembly GCF_040938575.1. NCBI lineage: Eukaryota > Metazoa > Chordata > Amphibia > Caudata > Ambystomatidae > Ambystoma > Ambystoma mexicanum. The sequence goes on from NC_090931.1 coordinate 810,791,800, forward strand.
AAATGTGCGGAAAAAGCATTTTTTTCCCCACATTTCGGAATTTGCAGGGCTGTCTGGGTAATAAATTCTGGGGCGATGTGCGCAAATCATACCTCTGCGGATTCCCACGGGTGTCCTCTTTTCGGAAATGCATGGGGTTCCCTGTTTTCCTTGGTGGCTTGGACACCCGAGGCCCATATCTGTACGTTGCGCCGGTTGGCAGAATGTCTGAGATTTCCCTCTGAAAACAGACTTGGGATTACTTGTGTTTTAGGCTTTCCCCTTGGCGGACAGGTAGGTGCACCCACACATGTGAGGTACCGTTTTCATCGGGACACCTGTGGGAACGTGTGACGGTAGGCCATGTGTTGTTGGGGGCATGTTTCGATGGGTCCGTCGAGCGAAATGTGAGGAAAAAGCGTTTTTTTCCCCACATTTGGGACTTTGCAGGGCTGTCTGGGTAATAAATTCTGGGGCGATGTGCGCAAATCATACCTCTGCGTATTCCCACGGGTGTCCTCTTTTCGGAAATGCATGGGTTTCCCCGTTTTCCTTGGTGGCTTGGACACCCGAGGCCCATAACTGTACGTTGTGCCGGTCGGCAGAATGTCTGAGATTTCGCTCTGAAAACAGACTTGGGGTTACTTGTGTTTTAGGCTTTCCCCTTGGCGGCCAGGTAGGTGCACCCACACATGTGAGGTACCGTTTTCATCGGGACACCTGTGGGAACGCGGGACGGTAGGCCATGTGTTGTTGGGGGCGTGTTTCGATGGGTGCGTCGAGCGAAATGTGGGGAAAATGCGTTTTTTTCCCCACATTTCGGACTTTGCGGGGGTGTCTGGGTAATAAATTCTGGGATGATGTGCGCAAATCATACCTCTGCGGATTCCCACGGGTGTCCTCTTTTCGGAAATGCATGGGGTTCCCTGTTTTCCTCGGTGGCTTGGACACCCGAGGCCCAGATCTGTACGTTGTGCCGGTCGGCAGAATGTCTGAGATTTCGCTCTGAAAACAGACTTGGGGTTACTTGTGTTTTACGCTTTCCCCTTGGCGGCCAGGTAGGTGCACCCACACATGTGAGGTACCGTTTTCATCGAGACACCTGTGGGAACGCGTGACGGTAGGCCATGTGTTGTTGGGGCCGTGTTTCGATGGGTGCGTCGAGCGAAATGTGCGGAAAAAGCGTTTTTTCCCCACATTTCGGACTTTGCAGGGCTGTCTGGGTAATAAATTCTGGGGCGATGTGCGCAAATCATACCTCTGCGGATTCCCACGGGTGTCCTCTTTTCAGAAATGCATGGGGTTCCCCGTTTTCCTTGGTGGCTTGGACACCCGAGGCCCATATCTGTACGTTGTGCCGGGTCGGCAGAATGTCTGAGATTTCGCTCTGAAAACAGACTTGGGGTTACTTGTGTTTTAGGCTTTCCTCCTGGCGGCCAGGTAGGTGCACCCACACATGTGAGGTACCGTTTTCATCGGGACACCTGTGGGAACGCGGGACAGTAGGCCATGTGTTGTTGGGGGCGTGTTTTGATGGTGCGTCGAGCAAAATGTGCGGAAAAAGTTTTTTTCCCGACATTTCGGACTTTGCGGGGTTGTCTGGGTAAAAAATTCTGGGGCGATGTGCGCAAATCATACCTCTGCGGATTCCCACGGGTGTCCTCTTTTCGGAAATGCATGGGGTTCCCTGTTTTCCTCGGTGGCTTGGACACCCGAGGGCCATATCTGTACGTTGTGCCGGTCGGCAGAATGTCTGAGATTTCGCTCTGAAAACAGACTTGGGGTTACTTGTGTTTTACGCTTTCCCCTTGGCGGCCAGGTAGGTGCACCCACACATGTGAGGTACTGTTTTCATCGAGACACCTGTGGGAACGCGTGACGGTAGGCCATGTGTTGTTGGGGCCGTGTTTCGATGGGTGCGTCGAGCGAAATGTGCGGAAAAAGCGTTTTTCCCCCACATTTCGGACTTTGCAGGGCTGTCTGGGTAATACATTCTGGGGCGATGTGCGCAAATCATACCTCTGCGGATTCCCACGGGTGTCCTCTTTTCAGAAATGCATGGGGTTCCCCGTTTTCCTTGGTGGCTTGGACACCCGAGGCCCATATCTGTACGTTGTGCCGGGTCGGCAGAATGTCTGAGATTTCGCTCTGAAAACAGACTTTGGGTTACTTGTGTTTTAGGCTTTCCCCCTGGCGGCCAGGAAGGTGCACCCACACATGTGAGGTACCGTTTTCATCGGGACACCTGTGGGAAAGCGGGACGGTAGGCCATGTGTTGTTGGGGGCGTGTTTTGATGGGTGCGTCGAGCGAAATGTGCGGAAAAAGTTTTTTTCCCGACATTTCGGACTTTGCGGGGTTGTCTGGGTAAAAATTCTGGGGCGATGTGCGCAAATCATACCTCTGCGGATTCCCACGGGTGTCCTCTTTTCGGAAATGCATGGCGTTCCCTGTTTTCCTCGGTGGCTTGGACACCCGAGGGCCATATCTGTACGTTGTGCCGGTCGGCAGAATGTCTGAGATTTTGCTCTGAAAACAGACTTGGGGTTACTTGTGTTTTACGCTTTCCCCTTGGTGGCCAGGTATGCACCCACACATGTGAGGTACCGTTTTCATCGAGACACCTGTGGGAACGCGTGACGGTAGGCCATGTGTTGTTGGGGCCGTGTTTCGATGGGTGCGTTGAGCGAAATGTGCGGAAAAAGCGTTTTTTCCCCACATTTCGGACTTTGCAGGGCTGTCTGGGTAATAAATTCTGGGGCGATGTGCGCAAATCATACCTCTGCGGATTCCCACGGGTGTCCTCTTTTCGGAAATGCATGGGGTTCCCCGTTTTCCTTGGTGGCTTGGACACCCGAGGCCCATATCTGTACGTTGTGCCGGTCGGCAGAATGTCTGAGATTTCGCTCTGAAAACAGACTTGGGGTTACTTGTGTTTTAGGCTTTCCCCTTGGCGGCCAGGTAGGTGCACCCACACATGTGAGGTACCGTTTTCATCGGGACACCTGTGGGAACGCGGGACGGTAGGCCATGTGTTGTTGGGGGCGTGTTTTGATGGGTGCGTCGAGCGAAATGTGCGGAAAAAGTTTTTTTCCTGACATTTCGGACTTTGCGGGGTTGTCTGGGTAAAAATTCTGGGGCGATGTGCGCAAATCATACCTCTGCGGATTCCCACGGGTGTCCTCTTTTCGGAAATGCATGGGGTTCCCTGTTTTCCTCGGTGGCTTGGACACCCGAGGGCCATATCTGTACGTTGTGCCGGTCGGCAGAATGTCTGAGATTTTGCTCTGAAAACAGACTTGGGGTTACTTGTGTTTTACGCTTTCCCCTTGGCGGCCAGGTATGCACCCACACATGTGAGGTACCGTTTTCATCGAGACACCTGTGGGAACGCGTGACGGTAGGCCATGTGTTGTTGGGGCCGTGTTTCGATGGGTGCGTTGAGCGAAATGTGCGGAAAAAGCGTTTTTTCCCCACATTTCGGACTTTGCAGGGCTGTCTGGGTAATAAATTCTGGGGCGATGTGCGCAAATCATACCTCTGCGGATTCCCACGGGTGTCCTCTTTTCGGAAATGCATGGGGTTCCCTGTTTTCCTCGGTGGCTTGGACACCCGAGGCCTAGATCTGTACGTTGTGCCGGTCGGCAGAATGTCTGAGATTTCCCTCTGAAAACAGACTTGGGGTTAATTGTGTTTTAGGCTTTCCCCTTGGCGACCAGGTAGGTGCACCCACACATGTGAGGTACCGTTTTCATCGGGACACCTGCGGGAACGCGTGACGGTAGGCCATGTGTTGTTGGGGGCATGTTTCGATGGGTGCGTCAAAAGAAATGTGCGGAAAAAGTGTTTTTTTCCCGACATTTCGGACTTTGCGGGGCTGTCTGGGTAAAAAATTCTGGGGCGATGTGCGCAAATCATACGTCTCCGGATTCCCACGGGTGTCCTCTTTTCGGAAATGCATGGGGTTCCCTGTTTTCCTCGGTGGCTTGGACACCTGAGGGCCCTATCTGTACGTTGTGCCGGTCGGCAGAATGTCTGAGATTTCGCTCTGAAAACAGACTTGGGGTTACTTGTGTTTTAGGCTTTCCCCTTGGCGGCCAGGTAGGTGCACCCACACATGTGAGGTACCGTTTTCATCGGGACACCTGTGGGAACGCGTGACGGTAGGCCATGTGTTGTTGGGGGCGTGTTTCGATGGGTGCGTTGAGCAAAATGTGCGGAAAAAGCATTTTTTTCCCCACATTTCGGAATTTGCAGGGCTGTCTGGGTAATAAATTCTGGGGCGATGTGCGCAAATCATACCTCTGCGGATTCCCACGGGTGTCCTCTTTTCGGAAATGCATGGGGTTCCCTGTTTTCCTTGGTGGCTTGGACACCCGAGGCCCATATCTGTACGTTGCGCCGGTTGGCAGAATGTCTGAGATTTCCCTCTGAAAACAGACTTGGGATTACTTGTGTTTTAGGCTTTCCCCTTGGCGGACAGGTAGGTGCACCCACACATGTGAGGTACCGTTTTCATCGGGACACCTGTGGGAACGTGTGACGGTAGGCCATGTGTTGTTGGGGGCATGTTTCGATGGGTCCGTCGAGCGAAATGTGCGGAAAAAGCGTTTTTTTCCCCACATTTGGGACTTTGCAGGGCTGTCTGGGTAATAAATTCTGGGGCGATGTGCGCAAATCATACCTCTGCGTATTCCCACGGGTGTCCTCTTTTCGGAAATGCATGGGTTTCCCCGTTTTCCTTGGTGGCTTGGACACCCGAGGCCCATAACTGTACGTTGTGCCGGTCGGCAGAATGTCTGAGATTTCGCTCTGAAAACAGACTTGGGGTTACTTGTGTTTTAGGCTTTCCCCTTGGCGGCCAGGTAGGTGCACCCACACATGTGAGGTACCGTTTTCATCGGGACACCTGTGGGAACGCGGGACGGTAGGCCATGTGTTGTTGGGGGCGTGTTTCGATGGGTGCGTCGAGCGAAATGTGGGGAAAATGCGTTTTTTTCCCCACATTTCGGACTTTGCGGGGGTGTCTGGGTAATAAATTCTGGGATGATGTGCGCAAATCATACCTCTGCGGATTCCCACGGGTGTCCTCTTTTCGGAAATGCATGGGGTTCCCTGTTTTCCTCGGTGGCTTGGACACCCGAGGCCCAGATCTGTACGTTGTGCCGGTCGGCAGAATGTCTGAGATTTCCCTCTGAAAACAGTCGGGGTTAATTGTGTTTTAGGCTTTCCCATTGGCCGCCAGGTAGGTGCACCCACACATGTGAGGTATCGTTTTCATCGGGACACCTGTGGGAACGCGTCACATTAGGCCATGTGTTGTTGGGGGCGTGTTTTGATGGGTGCGTCGAGCGAAATATGCGGAAAAAGTGTTTTTTTCCCGACATTTCGGACTTTGCGGGGTTGTCTGGGTAAAAAATTCTGGGGCGATGTGCGCAAATCATACCTCTGCGGATTCCCACGGGTGTCCTCTTTTCGGAAATGCATGGGGTTCCCTGTTTTCCTCGGTGGCTTGGACACCCGAGGGCCATATCTGGACGTTGTGCCGGTCGGCAGAATTTCTGAGATTTCGCTCTGAAAACAGACTTGGGGTTACTTCTGTTTTACGCTTTCCCCTTGGCGGCCAGGTAGGTGCACCCACACATGTGAGGTACCGTTTTCATCGGGACACCTGTGGGAACGCGTGACGGTAGGCCATGTGTTGTTGGGGGCGTGTTTCGATGGGTGTGTCGAGCAAAATGTGCGGAAAAAGCGTTTTTTTCCCCACATTTGGGACTTTGCAGGGCTGTCTGGGTAATAAATTCTGGGGCGATGTGCGCAAATCATACCTCTGCGTATTCCCACGGGTGTCCTCTTTTCGGAAATGCATGGGTTTCCCCGTTTTCCTTGGTGGCTTGGACACCCGAGGCCCATAACTGTACGTTGTGCCGGTCGGCAGAATGTCTGAGATTTCGCTCTGAAAACAGACTTGGGGTTACTTGTGTTTTACGCTTTCCCCTTGGCGGCCAGGAAGGTGCACCCACACATGTGAGGTACCGTTTTCATCGGGACACCTGTGGGAACGCGTGACTGTAGGCCATGTGTTGTTGGGGGCGTGTTTCGATGGGTGCGTCGAGCGAAATGTGGGGAAAATGCGTTTTTTTCCCTACATTTCGGACTTTGCGGGGGTGTCTGGGTAATAAATTCTGGGATGATGTGCGCAAATCATACCTCTGCGGATTCCCACGGGTGTCCTCTTTTCGGAAATGCATGGGGTTCCCTGTTTTCCTTGGTGGCTTGGACACCCGAGGGCCATATCTGGACGTTGTGCCGGTCGGCAGAATGTCTGAGATTTCGCTCTGAAAACAGACTTGGGGTTACTTGTGTTTTACGCTTTCCCCTTGGCGGCCAGGAAGGTGCACCCACACATGTGAGGTACCGTTTTCATCGGGACACCTGTGGGAACGCGTGACTGTAGGCCATGTGTTGTTGGGGGCGTGTTTCGATGGGTGGTTCGAGCGAAATGTGCGGAAAAAGCGTTTTTTTCCCCACATTTGGGACTTTGCAGGGCTGTCTGGGTAATACATTCTGGGGCGATGTGCGCAAATCATACCTCTGTGGATTCCCACGGGTGTCCTCTTTTCGGAAATGCATGGGGCTCCCTGTTTTCCTCGGTGGCTTGGACACCCGAGGCCCATATCTGTATGTTGTGCCGGTCGGCAGAATGGCTTAGATTCCCCTCTGCAAACAGACTGGGGGTTGCTTGCGTTTTCGGCTTGCCCCTTGCCAGCCAGGTAGGTGAACCCACGCATGTGAGGTACCGTTTTCATTGGGACACCTGTGGGAATGCGTGACCGTAGGCCATGTGTTGTTGGGGGCGTGTTTCGATGGGTGCGTCGAGCGAAATGTGCGGAAAAAGCGTTTTTTCCCCCACATTTTGGACTTTGCAGGGCTGTCTGGGTAATAAATTCTGGGGCGATGTGCGCAAATCATACCTCTGTGGATTCACACGGGTGTCCTCTTTTCAGAAATGCATGGAGTTCCCTGTTTTCCTTGGTGGCTTGGACACCCGAGGCCCAGATCTGTATATTGTGCCGGTCTTCAGAATGTCTGAGATTTCCCTCTGAAAACAGACTGGGGGTTACTTGTGTTTTAGGCTTTCCCCTTGGCGGGCAGGTAGGTGCACCCAAACATGTGAGGTACCGTTTTCATCGGGACACCTGTGGGAACGTGTGACGGTAGGCCATGTGTTGTTGGGGGCGTGTTTCGATGGGTGCGTCGAGCGAAATGTGCGGAAAAAGCGTTTTTTTCCCGACTTTTCGGACTTTGCGGGGCTGTCTGGGTAAAAAATTCTGGGGTGATGTGTGCAAATCATACCTCTGCGGATTCCCACGGGTGTCCTCTTTTCAGAAATGCATGGGGTTCCCTGTTTTCCTTGGTGGCTTGGATACCCGAGGCCCATATCTGTACGTTGTGCCGGTCGGCAGAATGTCTGAGATTTCCCTCTGAAAACAGACTTGGGGTTACTTGTGTTTTAGGCTTTCCCCTTGGCCGCCAGGTAGGTGCACCCACACATGTGAGGTACCGTTTTCACCGGGACACCTGTGGGAACGCATGACATTAGGCCATGTGTTGTTGGGGGCGTGTTTTGATGGGTGCGTCGAGCGAAATATGCGGAAAAAGTGTTTTTTTCCCGACGTTTCGGACTTTGCGGGGTTGTCTGGGTAAAAAATTCTGGGGCGATGTGCGCAAATCATACCTCTGCGGATTCCCACGGGTGTCCTCTTTTTGGAAATGCATGGGGTTCCCTGTTTTCCTCGGTGGCTTGGACACCCGAGGGCCATATCTGGACGTTGTGCCGGTCGGCAGAATTTCTGAGATTTCGCTCTGAAAACAGACTTGGGGTTACTTGTGTTTTACGCTTTCCCCTTGGCGGCCAGGTAGGTGCACCCACACATGTGAGGTACCGTTTTCATCGGGACAACTGTGGGAACGCGTGACTGTAGGCCATGTGTTGTTGGGGGCGTGTTTCGATGGGTGGTTGAGCGAAATGTGCGGAAAAAGCGTTTTTTTCCCCACATTTGGGACTTTGCAGGGCTGTCTGGGTAATAAATTCTGTGGCGATGTGCGCAAATCATACCTCTGCGGATTCCCACGGGTTCCTCTTTTCGGAAATGCATGGGGTTCCCCGTTTTCCTTGGTGGCTTGGACACCCGAGGCCAATATCTGTACGTTGTGCCGGTCGGCAGAATGTCTGAGATTTCGCTCTGAAAACAGACTTGGGGTTACTTGTGTTTTAGGCTTTCCCCTTGGCGGCCAGGTAGGTGCACCCACACATGTGAGGTACCGTTTTCATCGGACACCTGTGGGAACGCGGGACGGTAGGCCATGTGTTGTTGGGGGCGTGTTTCGATGGCTGCGTCGAGTGAAATGTGCGGAAAAAGCGTTTTTTTCCCCACATTTCGGACTTTGCAGGGCTGTCTGGGTAATACATTCTGGGGCGATGTGCGCAAATCATACCTCTGTGGATTCCCACGGGTGTCCTCTTTTCGGAAATGCATGGGGTTCCCTGTTTTCCTCGGTGGCTTGGACACCCGAGGCCTATATCTGTACGTTGTGCCGGTTGGCAGAATGTCTGAGATTTCCCTCTGAAAACAGACTTGGGGTTACTTGTGTTTTAGGCTTTCCCCTTGGCAGCCAGGTAGGTGCACCCACACATGTGAGGTACCGTTTTCATCGGGACACCTGTGGGAACGCGGGACCGTAGGCCATGTGTTGTTGGGGGCGTGTTTCGATGGGTGCGTCGAGCGAAATGTGGGGAAAATGCGTTTTTTTCCCCACATTTCGGACTTTGCGGGGGTGTCTGGGTAATAAATTCTGGGGCGATGTGCGCAAATCATACCTCTGAGGATTCCCACGGGTGTCCTCTTTTCGGAAATGCATGGGGCTCCCTGTTTTCCTCGGTGGCTTGGACACCCGAGGCCCATATCTGTATGTTGTGCCGGTCGGCAGAATGGCTTAGATTCCCCTCTGCAAACAGACTGGGGGTTTCTTTCGTTTTCGGCTTGCCCCTTGCCAGCCAGGTAGGTGAACCCACGCATGTGAGGTACCGTTTTCATCGGGACACCTGTGGGAACGCGTGAACATAGGCCATGTGTTGTTGGGGGCGTGTTTCGATGGGTGCGTCGAGCGAAATGTGCGGAAAAAGCGTTTTTTCCCCCACATTTTGGACTTTGCAGGGCTGTCTGGGTAATAAATTCTGGGGCGATGTGCGCAAATCATACCTCTGTGGATTCCCACGGGTGTCCTCTTTTCAGAAATGCATGGAGTTCCCTGTTTTCCTTGGTGGCTTGGACACCCGAGGCCCAGATCTGTATATTGTGCCGGTCGGCAGAATGTCTGAGATTTCCCTCTGAAAACAGACTGGGGGTTACTTGTGTTTTAGGCTTTCCCCTTGGCGGGCAGGTAGGTGCACCCACACATGTGAGGTACCGTTTTCATCGGGACACCTTTGGGAATGTGTGACGGTAGGCCATGTGTTGTTGGGGGCGTGTTTCGATGGGTGCGTCGAGCGAAATGTGCGGAAAAAGCATTTTTTTCCCGACTTTTCGGACTTTGCGGGGCTGTCTGGGTAATAAAATCTGGGGGGATGTGCGCAAATCATACCTCTGCGTATTCCCACGGGTATCCTCTTTTCGGAAATGCATGGGGTTCCCTGTTTTCCTTGGTGGCTTGGATACCCAAGGCCCATATCTGTACATTAGCCGGTCGGCAGAATGTCTGAGATTTCGCTCTGAAAACAGACTTGGGGTTACTTGTGTTTTATGCTTTCCCCTTCGCGGCCAGGTAGGTGCACCCACACATGTGAGGTACCGTTTTCATCGGGACACCTGTGGGAACGCGTGACGGTAGGCCATGTGTTGTTGGGGGCATGTTTCTATGGGTGCGTCGAGTGAAATGTGCGGAAAAAGCGTTTTTTTCCCCACATTTTGGACTTTGCAGGGCTGTCTGGGTAATAAATTCTGGGACGATGTGCGCAAATCATACCTCTGTGGATTCCCACGGGTGTCCTCTTTTCGGAAATGCATGGAGTTCCCTGTTTTCCTCGGTGGCTTGGACACCCGAGGCCCAGATCTGTACATTGTGCCCGTCGGCAGAATGTCTGAGATTTCCCTCTGAAAACAGACTGGGGGTTACTTGTGTTTTAGGCTTTCCCCTTGGCGGGCAGGTAGGTGCACCCACACATGTGAGGTACCGTTTTCATCGGGACACCTGTGGGAACGTGTGACGGTAAGCCATGTGTTGTTGGGGGCGTGTTTCGATGGGTGCGTTGAGCGAAATGTGCGGAAAAAGCGTTTTTTTCCCGACTTTTTGGACTTTGCGGGGCTGTCTGGGTAATAAAATCTGGGGGGATGTGCACAAAACATACCTCTGCGTATTCCCACGGGTGTCCTCTTTTCGGAAATGCATGGGGTTCCCTGTTTTCCTTGGTGGCTTGGATACCCGAGGCCCATATCTGTACGTTAGCCGGTCGGCAGAATGTCTGAGATTTCGCTCTGAAAACAGACTTGGGGTTACTTGTGTTTTACGCTTTCCCCTTGGCGGCCAGGTAGGTGCACCCACACATGTGAGGTAACGTTTTCATCGGGACACCTGTGGGAACGCGTGACTGTAGGCCATGTGTTGTTGGGGGCGTGTTTCGATGGGTGGGTCGAGCAAAATGTGCGGAAAAAGCGTTTTTTCCCCCACATTTGGGACTTTGCAGGGCTGTCTGGGTAATAAATTCTGTGGCGATGTGCGCAAATCATACCTCTGCGGATTCCCACGGGTGTCCTCTTTTTGGAAATGCATGGGGTTCCCCGTTTTCCTTGGTGGCTTGGACACCCGAGGCCAATATCTGTACGTTGTGCCGGTCGGCAGAATGTCTGAGATTTCGCTCTGAAAACAGACTTGGGGTTACTTGTGTTTTAGGCTTTCCCCTTGGCGGCCAGGTAGGTGCACCCACACATGTGAGGTACCGTTTTCATCGGGACACCTGTGGGAACGCGTGACTGTAGGCCATGTGTTGTTGGGGGCGTGTTTCGATGGGTGGGTCGAGCGAAATGTGCGGAAAAAGCGTTTTTTTCCCCACATTTGGGACTTTGCAGGGCTGTCTGGGTAATAAATTCTGTGGCGATGTGCGCAAATCATACCTCTGCGGATTCCCACGGGTTCCTCTTTTCGGAAATGCATGGGGTTCCCCATTTTCCTTGGTGGCTTGGACACCCGAGGCCAATATCTGTACGTTGTGCCGGTCGGCAGAATGTCTGAGATTTCGCTCTGAAAACAGACTTGGGGTTACTTGTGTTTTAGGCTTTCCCCTTGGCGGCCAGGTAGGTGCACCCACACATGTGAGGTACCGTTTTCATCGGGACACCTGTGGGAACGCGGGACGGTAGGCCATGTGTTGTTGGGGGCGTGTTTCGATGGGTGCGTCGAGCGAAATGTGGGGAAAATGCGTTTTTTTCCCCACATTTCGGACTTTGCGGGGGTGTCTGGGTAATAAATTCTGGGGCGATGTGCGCAAATCATACCTCTGCGGATTCCCACGGGTGTCCTCTTTTCGGAAATGCATGGGGCTCCCTGTTTTCCTCGGTGGCTTGGACACCCGAGGCCCATATCTGTATGTTGTGCCGGTCGGCAGAATGGCTTAGATTCCCCTCTGCAAACAGACTGGGGGTTTCTTTCGTTTTCGGCTTGCCCCTTGCCAGCCAGGTAGGTGAACCCACGCATGTGAGGTACCGTTTTCATCGGGACACCTGTGGGAACGCGTGACCGTAGGCCATGTGTTGTTGGGGGCGTGTTTCGATGGGTGCGTCGAGCGAAATGTGCGGAAAAAGCGTTTTTTCCCCCACATTTTGGACTTTGCAGGGCTGTCTGGGTAATAAATTCTGGGGCGATGTGCGCAAATCATACCTCTGTGGATTCCCACGGGTGTCCTCTTTTCAGAAATGCATGGAGTTCCCTGTTTTCCTTGGTGGCTTGGATACCCAAGGCCCATATCTGTACGTTAGCCGGTCGGCAGAATGTCTGAGATTTCGCTCTGAAAACAGACTTGGGGTTACTTGTGTTTTATGCTTTCCCCTTCGCGGCCAGGTAGGTGCACCCACACATGTGAGGTACCGTTTTCATCGGGACACCTGTGGGAACGCGTGACGGTAGGCCATGTGTTGTTGGGGGCATGTTTCGATGGGTGCGTCGAGTGAAATGTGCGGAAAAAGCGTTTTTTTCCCCACATTTTGGACTTTGCAGGGCTGTCTGGGTAATAAATTCTGGGACGATGTGCGCAAATCATACCTCTGTGGATTCCCACGGGTGTCCTCTTTTCGGAAATGCATGGAGTTCCCTGTTTTCCTCGGTGGCTTGGACACCCGAGGCCCAGATCTGTATATTGTGCCGGTCGGCAGAATGTCTGAGATTTCCCTCTGAAAACAGACTGGGGGTTACTTGTGTTTTAGGCTTTCCCCTTGGCGGGCAGGTAGGTGAACCCACACATGTGAGGTACCGTTTTCATCGGGACACCTTTGGGAATGTGTGACGGTAGGCCATGTGTTGTTGGGGGCGTGTTTCGATGGGTGCGTCGAGCGAAATGTGCGGAAAAAGCATTTTTTTCCCGACTTTTCGGACTTTGCGGGGCTGTCTGGGTAATAAAATCTGGGGGGATGTGCGCAAATCATACCTCTGCGTATTCCCACGGGTATCCTCTTTTCGGAAATGCATGGGGTTCCCTGTTTTCCTTGGTGGCTTGGATACCCAAGGCCCATATCTGTACGTTAGCCGGTCGGCAGAATGTCTGAGATTTCGCTCTGAAAACAGACTTGGGGTTACTTGTGTTTTATGCTTTCCCCTTCGCGGCCAGGTAGGTGCACCCACACATGTGAGGTACCGTTTTCATCGGGACACCTGTGGGAACGCGTGACGGTAGGCCATGTGTTGTTGGGGGCATGTTTCGATGGGTGCGTCGAGTGAAATGTGCGGAAAAAGCATTTTTTTCCCCACATTTTGGACTTTGCAGGGCTGTCTGGGTAATAAATTCTGGGACGATGTGCGCAAATCATACCTCTGTGGATTCCCACGGGTGTCCTCTTTTCAGAAATGCATGGAGTTCCCTGTTTTCCTTGGTGGCTTGGACACCCGAGGCCCAGATCTGTATATTGTGCCGGTCGGCAGAATGTCTGAGATTTCCCTCTGAAAACAGACTGGGGGTTACTTGTGTTTTAGGCTTTCCCCTTGGCGGGCAGGTAGGTGCACCCACACATGTGAGGTACCGTTTTCATCGGGACACCTGTGGGAACGTGTGACGGTAAGCCATGTGTTGTTGGGGGCGTGTTTCGATGGGTGCGTTGAGCGAAATGTGCGGAAAAAGCGTTTTTTTCCCGACTTTTTGGACTTTGCGGGGCTGTCTGGGTAATAAAATCTGGGGGGATGTGCACAAAACATACCTCTGTGTATTCCCACGGGTGTCCTCTTTTCGGAAATGCATGGGGTTCCCTGTTTTCCTTGGTGGCTTGGATACCCGAGGCCCATATCTGTACGTTAGCCGGTCGGCAGAATGTCTGAGATTTCGCTCTGAAAACAGACTTGGGGTTACTTGTGTTTTACGCTTTCCCCTTGGCGGCCAGGTAGGTGCACCCACACATGTGAGGTAACGTTTTCATCGGGACACCTGTGGGAACGCGTGACTGTAGGCCATGTGTTGTTGGGGGCGTGTTTCGATGGGTGGGTCGAGCGAAATGTGCGGAAAAAGCGTTTTTTCCCCACATTTGGGACTTTGCAGGGCTGTCTGGGTAATAAATTCTGTGGCGATGTGCGCAAATCATACCTCTGCGGATTCCCACGGGTGTCCTCTTTTCGGAAATGCATGGGGTTCCCCGTTTTCCTTTGTGGCTTGGACACCCGAGGCCAATATCTGTACGTTGTGCCGGTCGGCAGAATGTCTGAGATTTCGCTCTGAAAACAGACTTGGGGTTACTTGTGTTTTAGGCTTTCCCCTTGGCGGCCAGGTAGGTGCACCCACACATGTGAGGTACCGTTTTCATCGGGACACCTGTGGGAACGCGGGACGGTAGGCCATGTGTTGTTGGGGGCGTGTTTCGATGGGTGCGTCGAGTGAAATGTGCGGAAAAAGCGTTTTTTTCCCCACATTTCGGACTTTGCAGGGCTGTCTGGGTAATACATTCTGGGGCGATGTGCGCAAATCATACCTCTGTGGATTCCCACGGGTGTCCTCTTTTCGGAAATGCATGGGGTTCCCTGTTTTCCTCGGTGGCTTGGACACCCGATGCCTATATCTGTACGTTGTGCCGGTTGGCAGAATGTCTGAGATTTCCCTCTGAAAACAGACTTGGGGTTACTTGTGTTTTAGGCTTTCCCCTTGGCAGCCAGGTAGGTGCACCCACACATGTGAGGTACCATTTTCATCAGGACACCTGTGGGAACGCGGGACCGTAGGCCATGTGTTGTTGGGGGCGTGTTTCGATGGGTGCGTCGAGCGAAATGTGGGGAAAATGCGTTTTTTCCCCACATTTCGGACTTTGCGGGGGTGTCTGGGTAATAAATTCTGGGGCGATGTGCGCAAATCATACCTCTGCGGATTCCCACGGGTGTCCTCTTTTCGGAAATGCATGGGGCTCCCTGTTTTCCTCGGTGGCTTGGACACCCGAGGCCCATATCTGTATGTTGTGCCGGTCGGCAGAATGGCTTAGATTCCCCTCTGCAAACAGACTGGGGGTTTCTTTCGTTTTCGGCTTGCCCCTTGCCAGCCAGGTAGGTGAACCCACGCATGTGAGGTACCGTTTTCATCGGGACACCTGTGGGAATGCGTGACCGTAGGCCATGTGTTGTTGGGGGCGTGTTTCGATGGGTGCGTCGAGCGAAATGTGCGGAAAAAGCGTTTTTTCCCCCACATTTTGGACTTTGCAGGGCTGTCTGGGTAATAAATTCTGGGGCGATGTGCGCAAATCATACCTCTGTGGATTCCCACGGGTGTCCTCTTTTCAGAAATGCATGGAGTTCCCTGTTTTCCTTGGTGGCTTGGACACCCGAGGCCCAGATCTGTATATTGTGCCGGTCGGCAGAATGTCTGAGATTTCCCTCTGAAAACAGACTGGGGGTTACTTGTGTTTTAGGCTTTCCCCTTGGCGGGCAGGTAGGTGCACCCACACATGTGAGGTACCGTTTTCATTGGGACACCTTTGGGAATGTTTGACGGTAGGCCATGTGTTGTTGGGGGCGTGTTTCGATGGGTGCGTCGAGCGAAATGTGCGGAAAAAGCATTTTTTTCCCGACTTTTCGCACTTTGCGGGGCTGTCTGGGTAATAAAATCTGGGGGGATGTGCGCAAATCATACCTCTGCGTATTCCCACGGGTATCCTCTTTTCGGAAATGCATGGGGTTCCCTGTTTTCCTTGGTGGCTTGGATACCCAAGGCCCATATCTGTACGTTAGCCGGTCGGCAGAATGTCTGAGATTTCGCTCTGAAAACAGACTTGGGGTTACTTGTGTTTTATGCTTTCCCCTTCGCGGCCAGGTAGGTGCACCCACACATGTGAGGTACCGTTTTCATCGGGACACCTGTGGGAACGCGTGACGGTAGGCCATGTGTTGTTGGGGGCATGTTTCGATGGGTGCGTCGAGTGAAATGTGCGGAAAAAGCGTTTTTTTCCCCACATTTTGGACTTTGCAGGGCTGTCTGGGTAATAAATTCTGGGACGATGTGCGCAAATCATACCTCTGTGGATTCCCACGGGTGTCCTCTTTTCGGAAATGCATGGAGTTCCCTGTTTTCCTCGGTGGCTTGAACACCCGAGGCCCATATCTGTACATTGTGCCCGTCGGCAGAATGTCTGAGATTTCCCTCTGAAAACAGACTGGGGGTTACTTGTGTTTTAGGCTTTCCCCTTGGCGGGCAGGTAGGTGCACCCACACATGTGAGGTACCGTTTTCATCGGGACACCTGTGGGAACGTGTGACGGTAAGCCATGTGTTGTTGGGGGCGTGTTTCGATGGGTGCGTCGAGCGAAATGTGCGGAAAAAGCGTTTTTTTCCCGACTTTTCGGACTTTGCGGGGCTGTCTGGGTAATAAAATCTGGGGGGATGTGCACAAAACATACCTCTGCGTATTCCCACGGGTGTCCTCTTTTCGGAAATGCATGGGGTTCCCTGTTTTCCTTGGTGGCTTGGATACCCGAGGCCCATATCTGTACGTTAGCCGGTCGGCAGAATGTCTGAGATTTCGCTCTGAAAACAGACTTGGGGTTACTTGTGTTTTATGCTTTCCCCTTGACGGCCAGGTAGGTGCACCCACACATGTGAGGTACCGTTTTCATCGGGACACCTGTGGGAATGCGTGACGGTAGACCATGTGTTGTTGGGGGCATGTTTCGATGGGTGCGTCGAAAGAAATGTGCTTAAAAAGTGTTTTTTCCCGACATTTCGGACTTTGCGGGGCTGTCTGGGTAAAAAATTCTGGGGCGATGTGCGCAAATCATACCTCTGCGTATTCCCACGGGTGTCCTCTTTTCGGAAATGCATGGGGTTCCCTGTTTTCCTCAGTGGCTTGGACACCCGAGGGCCATATCTTTACGTTGTGACGGTCGGCAGAATTTCTGAGATTTCGCTCTGAAAACAGACTTGGGGTTACTTGTGTTTTAGGCTTTCCCCTTGGCGGCCAGGTAGGTGCACCCACACATGTGAGGTACCATTTTCATCGGGACACCTGTGGGAACGCATGACCGTAGGCCATGTGTTGTTGGGGGCGTGTTTCGATGGGTGCGTTGAGCAAAATGTGCGGAAAAAGCGTTTTTTCCCCACATTTCGGACTTTGTTGGGCTGTCTGGGTAATAAATTCTGGGGCGATGTGCGCAAATCATACCTCTGCGGATTCCCACGTGTGTCCTCTTTTCGGAAATGCATGGGGTTCCCTGTTTTCCTTGGTGGCTTGGACACCCGAGGCCCATATCTGTACGTTGTGCCGGTCGGCAGAATGTCTGAGATTTCCCTCTGAAAACAAACTTGGGATTACTTGTGTTTTAGGCTTTGCCCTTGGCCGGCAGGTAGGTGCACCCACACATGTGAGGTACCGTTTTCATCGGGACACCTGTGGGAACGTGTGACGGTAGGCCATGTGTTGTTGGGGGCATGTTTCAATGGGTGCGTCGAGCAAAATGTGCGGAAAAAGCATTTTTTTCCCCACATTTCAGACTTTGCGGAGCTATCTGGGTAAAAAATTCTGGGGCGATGTGCGCAAATCATTCCTCTGCGTATTCCCACGGGTGTCCTCTTTTCGGAAATGCATGGGTTTCCCTGTTTTCCTCGGTGGCTTGGACACCCGAGGCCCATATCTGTACGTTGTGCCGGTCGGCAGAATGTCTGAGATTTCGCCATGAAAGCAGACTTGGGGTTACTTGTGTTTTAGGCTTTCCCCTTGGCCGCCAGGTAGGTGCACCCACATATGTGAGGTACCATTTTCATCGGGACACCTGTGGGAACGCGTGACGGTAGGCCATGTGTTGTTGGGGGCGTGTTTTGATGGGTGCGTCGAGCGAAATGTGCGGAAAAAGTTTTTTTCCCGACATTTCGGACTTTGCGGGGTTGTCTGGGTAAAAAATTCTGGGGCGATGTGCGCAAATCATACCTCTGTGGATTCCCACGGGTGTCCTCTTTTCGGAAATGCATGGGGTTCCCTGTTTTCCTCGGTGGCTTGGACACCCGAGGGCCATATCTGTACGTTGTGCCGGTCGGCAGAATGTCTGAGATTTCGCTCTGAAAACAGACTTGGGGTTACTTGTGTTTTACGCTTTCCCCTTGGCGGCCAGGTAGGTGCACCCACACATGTGAGGTACTGTTTTCATCGAGACACCTGTGGAAACGCGTGACGGTAGGCCATGTGTTGTTGGGGCCGTGTTTCGATGGGTGCGTCGAGCGAAATGTGCGGAAAAAGCGTTTTTTCCCCACATTTCGGACTTTATCAGGGCTGTCTGGGTAATAAATTCTGGGGCGATGTGCGCAAATCATACCTCTGCGGATTCCCACGGGTGTCCTCTTTTCAGAAATGCATGGGGTTCCCCGTTTTCCTTGGTGGCTTGGACACCCGAGGCCCATATCTGTACGTTGTGCCCGTCGGCAGAATGTCTGAGATTTCGCTCTGAAAACAGACTTGGGGTTACTTGTGTTTTAGGCTTTCCCCTTGGCGGCCAGGTAGGTGCACCCACACATGTGAGGTACCGTTTTCATCGGGACACCTGTGGGAACGCGGGACGGTAGACCATGTGTTGTTGGGGGCGTGTTTCGATGGGTGCGTCGAGCAAAATGTGCGGAAAAAGCGTTTTTTCCCCACATTTCGGACTTTGCAGGGCTGTCTGGGTAATACATTCTGGGGCGATGTGCGCAAATCATACCTCTGCGTATTCCCACGGGTGTCCTCTTTTCGGAAATGCATGGGTTTCCCTGTTTTCCTCGGTGGCTTGGACACCCGAGGCCCATATCTGTACGTTGTGCCGGTCGGCAGAATGTCTGAGATTTCGCCATGAAAGCAGACTTGGGGTTACTTGTGTTTTAGGCTTTCCCCTTGGCCGCCAGGTAGGTGCACCCACACATGTGAGGTACCGTTTTCATCGGGACACCTGCGGGAACGCGTGACGGTAGGCCATGTGTTGTTGGGGGCATGTTTCGATGGGTGCGTCGAAAGAAATGTGCGGAAAAAGTGTTTTTTTCCCGACATTTCGGACTTTGCGGGGCTGTCTGGGTAAAAAATTCTGGGGCGATGTGCGCAAATCATACCTCTGCGTATTCCCACGGGTGTCCTCTTTTCGGAAATGCATGGGTTTCCCTGTTTACCTCGGTGGCTTGGACATCCGAGGCCCATATCTGTACGTTGTGCCGGTCGGCAGAATGTCTGAGATTTCGCCATGAAAGCAGACTTGGGGTTACTTGTGTTTTACGCTTTCCCCTTGGCGGCCAGGTAGGTGCACCCACACATGTGAGGTACCGTTTTCATCGAGACACCTGTGGAAAAGCGTGACGGTAGGCCATGTGTTGTTGGGGCCGTGTTTCGATGGGTGCGTCGAGCGAAATGTGCGGAAAAAGCGTTTTTTCCCCACATTTTGGACTTTGCAGGGCTGTCTGGGTAATAAATTCTGGGGCGATGTGCGCAAATCATACCTCTGCGGATTCCC
The DNA here is from genome assembly GCF_040938575.1 of Ambystoma mexicanum. Classification (NCBI taxonomy): domain Eukaryota; kingdom Metazoa; phylum Chordata; class Amphibia; order Caudata; family Ambystomatidae; genus Ambystoma; species Ambystoma mexicanum. Next base: position 810,810,970 of record NC_090931.1, read on the forward strand.
ACGGGTGTCCTCTTTTCAGAAATGCATGGGGTTCCCCGTTTTCCTTGGTGGCTTGGACACCCGAGGCCCATATCTGTATGTTGTGCCCGTCGGCAGAATGTCTGAGATTTCGCTCTGAAAACAGACTTGGGGTTACTTGTGTTTTAGGCTTTCCCCTTGGCGGCCAGGTAGGTGCACCCACACATGTGAGGTACCGTTTTCATCGGGACACCTGTGGGAACGCGGGACGGTAGGCCATGTGTTGTTGGGGGCGTGTTTTGATGGGTGCGTCGAGCGAAATATGCAGGAAAAAGTGTTTTTTTCCCGACATTTCGGACTTTGCGGGGTTGTCTGGGTAAAAAATTCTGGTGCGATGTGCGCAAATCATATCTCTGCGGATTCCCACGGGTGTCCTCTTTTCGGAAATGCATAAGGTTCCCTGTTTTCCTCAGTTGCTTGGACCCCCGAGGCCCATATCTGTACGTTGTGCCGGTCGGCAGAATGTCTGAGATTTCGCTCTGAAAACAGACTTGGGGTTACTTGTGTTTTAGGCTTTCCCCTTGGCGGCCAGGTAGGTGCACCCACACATGTGAGGTACCGTTTTCATCGGGACACCTGTGGGAACGCGGGACGGTAGACCATGTGTTGTTGGGGGCGTGTTTCGATGGGTGCGTCGAGCAAAATGTGCGGAAAAAGCGTTTTTTTCCCCACATTTCGGACTTTGCAGGGCTGTCTGGGTAATACATTCTGGGGCGATGTGCGCAAATCATACCTCTGCGGATTCCCACGGGTGTCTTCTTTTCGGAAATGCATGGGGTTCCCTGTTTTCCTCGGTGGCTTGGACACCCGAGGCCTAGATCTGTACGTTGTGCCGGTCGGCAGAATGTCTGAGATTTCCCTCTGAAAACAGACTTGGGGTTACTTGTGTTTTAGGCTTTCCCCTTGGCGGCCAGGTAGGTGCACCCACACATGTGAGGTACCGTTTTCATCGGGACACCTGCGGGAACGCGTGACGGTAGGCCATGTGTTGTTGGGGGCATGTTTCGATGGGTGCGTCGAAAGAAATGTGCGGAAAAAGTGTTTTTTTCCCGACATTTCGGACTTTGCGGGGCTGTCTGGGTAAAAAATTCTGGGGCGATGTGCGCAAATCATACCTCTGCGTATTTCCACGGGTGTCCTCTTTTCGGAAATGCATGGGGTTCCCTGTTTTCCTTGGTGGCTTGGATACCCGAGGCCCATATCTGTACGTTGTGCCGGTCGGCAGAATGTCTGAGATTTCGCTCTGAAAACAGACTTGTGGTTACTTGTGTTTTACGCTTTCCCCTTGGCGGCCAGGTAGGTGCACCCACACATGTGAGGTACCGTTTTCATCGGGACACCTGTGGGAACGCGTGACGGTAGGCCATGTGTTGTTGGGGGCATGTTTCGATGGGTGCGTCGAGCAAAATGTGCGGAAAAAGGGTTTTTTTCCCGACATTTCAGACTTTGCGGGGCTGTCTGGGTAAAAAATTCTGGGGCGATGTGCGCAAATCATACCTCTGCGTATTCCCACGGGTGTCCTCTTTTCGGAAATGCATGGGGTTCCCTGTTTTCCTTGGTGGCTTGGATACCCGAGGCCCATATCTGTACGTTGTGCCGGTCGGCAGAATGTCTGAGATTTCGCTCTGAAAACAGACTTGTGGTTACTTGTGTTTTACGCTTTCCCCTTGGCGGCCAGGTAGGTGCACCCACACATGTGAGGTACCGTTTTCATCGGGACACCTGTGGGAACGCGTGACGGTAGGCCATGTGTTGTTGGGGGCATGTTTCGATGGGTGCGTCGAGCAAAATGTGCGGAAAAAGTGTTTTTTTCCCGACATTTCAGACTTTGCGGGGCTGTCTGGGTAAAAAATTCTGGGGCGATGTGCGCAAATCATACCTCTGCGGATTCCCACGGGTGTCCTCTTTTCGGAAATGCATTGGTTTCCCTGTTTTCCTCGGTGGCTTGCACACCCGAGGCCCATATCTCTACGTTGTGCCGGTCGGCAGAATGTCTGAGATTTCCCTCTGAAAACAGACTTGGGGTTACTTGTGTTTTAGGCTTTCCCCTTGGCCGCCAGGTAGGTGCACCCACACATGTGAGGTACCGTTTTCACCGGGACACCTGTGGGAACGCATGACATTAGGCCATGTGTTGTTGGGGGCGTGTTTTGATGGGTGCGTCGAGCGAAATATGCGGAAAAAGTGTTTTTTTCCCGACATTTCGGACTTTGCGGGGTTGTCTGGGTAAAAAATTCTGGGGCAATGTGCGCAAATCATACCTCTGCGGAGTCCCACGGGTGTCCTCTTTTCGGAAATGCATGGGGTTCCCTGTTTTCCTCGGTGGCTTGGACACCCGAGGGCCATATCTGGACGTTGTGCTGGTCGGCAGAATTTCTGAGATTTCGCTCTGAAAACAGACTTGGGGTTACTTGTGTTTTACGCTTTCCCCTTGGCGGCCAGGTAGGTGCACCCACACATGTGAGGTACCGTTTTCATCGGGACACCTGTGGGAACGCGTGACTGTAGGCCATGTGTTGTTGGGGGCGTGTTTCGATGGGTGGGTCGAGCGAAATGTGCGGAAAAAGCGTTTTTTTCCCCACATTTGGGACTTTGCAGGGCTGTCTGGGTAATAAATTCTGGGGCGATGTGCGCAAATCATACCTCTGCGGATTCCCACGGGTGTCCTATTTTCGGAAATGCATGGGGTTCCCCGTTTTCCTTGGTGGCTTGGACACCCGAGGCCAATATCTGTACGTTGTGCCGGTCGGCAGAATGTCTGAGATTTCGCTCTGAAAACAGACTTGGGGTTACTTGTGTTTTAGGCTTTCCCCTTGGCAGCCAGGTAGGTGCACCCACACATGTGAGGTACCGTTTTCATCGGGACACCTGTGGGAACGCGGGACCGTAGGCCATGTGTTGTTGGGGGCGTGTTTCGATGGGTGCGTCGAGCGAAATGTGGGGAAAATGCGTTTTTTTCCCCACATTTCGGACTTTGCAGGGCTGTCTGGGTAATACATTCTGGGGCGATGTGCGCAAATCATACCTCTGCGGATTCCCACGGGTGTCCTCTTTTCGGAAATGCATGGGGCTCCCTGTTTTCCTCGGTGGCTTGGACACCCGAGGCCCATATCTGTATGTTGTGCCGGTCGGCAGAATGGCTTAGATTCCCCTCTGCAAACAGACTGGGGGTTGCTTGCGTTTTCGGCTTGCCCCTTGCCAGCCAGGTAGGTGAACCCACGCATGTGAGGTACCGTTTTCATCGGAACACCTGTGGGAACGCGTGATCGTAGGCCATGTGTTGTTGGGGGCGTGTTTCGATGGGTGCGTCGAGCGAAATGTGCAGAAAAAGCGTTTTTTCCCCCACATTTTGGACTTTGCAGGGCTGTCTGGGTAATAAATTCTGGGGCGATGTGCGCAAATCATACCTCTGTGGATTCCCACGGGTGTCCTCTTTTCAGAAATGCATGGAGTTCCCTGTTTTCCTTGGTGGCTTGGACACCCGAGGCCCAGATCTGTATATTGTGCCGGTCGGCAGAATGTCTGAGATCTCCCTCTGAAAACAGACTGGGGGTTACTTGTGTTTTAGGCTTTCCCCTTGGCGGGCAGGTAGGTGCACCCACACATGTGAGGTACCGTTTTCATCGGGACACCTGTGGGAACGTGTGACGGTAGGCCATGTGTTGTTGGGGGCGTGTTTCGATGGGTGCGTCGAGCAAAATGTGCGGAAAAAGCGTTTTTTTCCCGACTTTTCGGACTTTGCGGGGGTGTCTGGGTAATAAAATCTGGGGGGATGTGCGCAAATCATACCTCTGCGTATTCCCACGGGTATCCTCTTTTCGGAAATGCATGGGGTTCCCTGTTTTCCTTGGTGGCTTGGATACCCGAGGCCCATATCTGTACGTTAGCCGGTCGGCAGAATGTCTGAGATTTCGCTCTGAAAACAGACTTGGGGTTACTTGTGTTTTATGCTTTCCCCTTCGCGGCCAGGTAGGTGCACCCACACATGTGAGGTACCGTTTTCATCGGAACACCTGTGGGAACGCGTGACGGTAGGCCATGTGTTGTTGGGGGCATGTTTCGATGGGTGCGTCGAGCAAAATGTGCGGAAAAAGTGTTTTTTTCCCGACATTTCAGACTTTGCGGGGCTGTCTGGGTAAAAAATTCTGGGGCGATGTGCGCAAATCATACCTCTGCGGATTCCCACGGGTGTCCTCTTTTCGGAAATGCATTGGTTTCCCTGTTTTCCTCGGTGGCTTGCACACCCGAGGCCCATATCTGTACGTTGTGTCGGTCGGCAGAATGTCTGAGATTTCCCTCTGAAAACAGACTTGGGGTTACTTGTGTTTTAGGCTTTCCCCTTGGCCGCCAGGTAGGTGCACCCACACATGTGAGGTACCATTTTCATCGGGACACCTGTGGGAACGCGTGACTGTAGGCCATGTGTTGTTGGGGGCGTGTTTCGATGGGTGGGTCGAGCGAAATGTGCGGAAAAAGCGTTTTTTTCCCCACATTTGGGACTTTGCAGGGCTGTCTGGGTAATAAATTCTGGGGCGATGTGCGCAAATCATACCTCTGCGGATTCCCACGGGTGTCCTCTTTTCGGAAATGCATGGGGTTCCCCGTTTTCCTTGGTGGCTTGGACACCCGAGGCCAATATCTGTACATTGTGCCGGTCGGCAGAATGTCTGAGATTTCGCTCTGAAAACAGACTTGGGGTTACTTGTGTTTTAGGCTTTCCCCTTGGCGGCCAGGTAGGTGACCCACACATGTGAGGTACCGTTTTCATCGGGACACCTGTGGGAACGCGGGACGGTAGGCCATGTGTTGTTGGGGGCGTGTTTCGATGGGTGCGTCGAGTGAAATGTGCGGAAAAAGCGTTTTTTTCCCCACATTTCGGACTTTGCAGGGCTGTCTGGGTAATACATTCTGGGGCGATGTGCACAAATCATACCTCTGCGGATTCCCACGGGTGTCCTCTTTTCGGAAATGCATGGGGTTCCCTGTTTTCCTCGGTGGCTTGGACACCCGAGGCCTATATCTGTACGTTGTGCCGGTCGGCAGAATGTCTGAGATTTCCCTCTGAAAACAGACTTGGGGTTACTTGTGTTTTAGGCTTTCCCCTTGGCAGCCAGGTAGGTGCACCCACACATGTGAGGTACCATTTTCATCGGGACACCTGTGGGAACGCGGGACCGTAGGCCATGTGTTGTTGGGGGCGTGTTTCGATGGGTGCGTCGAGCGAAATGTGGGGAAAATGCGTTTTTTTCCCCACATTTCGGACTTTGCGGGGGTGTCTGGGTAATAAATTCTGGGGCGATGTGCGCAAATCATACCTCTGCGGATTCCCACGGGTGTCCTCTTTTCGGAAATGCATGGGGCTCCCTGTTTTCCTCGGTGGCTTGGACACCCGAGGCCCATATCTGTATGTTGTGCCGGTCGGCAGAATGGCTTAGATTCCCCTCTGCAAACAGACTGGGGGTTTCTTTCGTTTTCGGCTTGCCCCTTGCCAGCCAGGTAGGTGAACCCACGCATGTGAGGTACCGTTTTCATCGGGACACCTGTGGGAATGCGTGACCGTAGGCCATGTGTTGTTGGGGGCGTGTTTCGATGGGTGCGTCGAGCGAAATGTGCGGAAAAAGCGTTTTTTCCCCCACATTTTGGACTTTGCAGGGCTGTCTGGGTAATAAATTCTGGGGCGATGTGCGCAAATCATACCTCTGTGGATTCCCACGGGTGTCCTCTTTTCAGAAATGCATGGAGTTCCCTGTTTTCCTTGGTGGCTTGGACACCCGAGGCCCAGATCTGTATATTGTGCCGGTCGGCAGAATGTCTGAGATTTCCCTCTGAAAACAGACTGGGGGTTACTTGTGTTTTAGGCTTTCCCCTTGGCGGGCAGGTAGGTGCACCCACACATGTGAGGTACCGTTTTCATTGGGACACCTTTGGGAATGTGTGACGGTAGGCCATGTGTTGTTGGGGGCGTGTTTCGATGGGTGCGTCGAGCGAAATGTGCGGAAAAAGCATTTTTTTCCCGACTTTTCGCACTTTGCGGGGCTGTCTGGGTAATAAAATCTGGGGGGATGTGCGCAAATCATACCTCTGCGTATTCCCAGGGGTATCCTCTTTTCGGAAATGCATGGGGTTCCCTGTTTTCCTTGGTGGCTTGGATACCCAAGGCCCATATCTGTACGTTAGCCGGTCGGCAGAATGTCTGAGATTTCGCTCTGAAAACAGACTTGGGGTTACTTGTGTTTTATGCTTTCCCCTTCGCGGCCAGGTAGGTGCACCCACACATGTGAGGTACCGTTTTCATCGGGACACCTGTGGGAACGCGTGACGGTAGGCCATGTGTTGTTGGGGGCATGTTTCGATGGGTGCGTCGAGTGAAATGTGCGGAAAAAGCGTTTTTTTCCCCACATTTTGGACTTTGCAGGGCTGTCTGGGTAATAAATTCTGGGACGATGTGCGCAAATCATACCTCTGTGGATTCCCACGGGTGTCCTCTTTTCGGAAATGCATGGAGTTCCCTGTTTTCCTCGGTGGCTTGAACACCCGAGGCCCAGATCTGTACATTGTGCCCGTCGGCAGAATGTCTGAGATTTCCCTCTGAAAACAGACTGGGGGTTACTTGTGTTTTAGGCTTTCCCCTTGGCGGGCAGGTAGGTGCACCCACACATGTGAGGTACCGTTTTCATCGGGACACCTGTGGGAACGTGTGACGGTAAGCCATGTGTTGTTGGGGGCGTGTTTCGATGGGTGCGTCGAGCGAAATGTGCGGAAAAAGCATTTTTTTCCCGACTTTTCGGACTTTGCGGGGCTGTCTGGGTAATAAAATCTGGGGGGATGTGCACAAAACATACCTCTGCGTATTCCCACGGGTGTCCTCTTTTCGGAAATGCATGGGGTTCCCTGTTTTCCTTGGTGGCTTGGATACCCGAGGCCCATATCTGTACGTTAGCCGGTCGGCAGAATGTCTGAGATTTCGCTCTGAAAACAGACTTGGGGTTACTTGTGTTTTATGCTTTCCCCTTGACGGCCAGGTAGGTGCACCCACACATGTGAGGTACCGTTTTCATCGGGACACCTGTGGGAATGCGTGACGGTAGACCATGTGTTGTTGGGGGCATGTTTCGATGGGTGCGTCGAAAGAAATGTGCTTAAAAAGTGTTTTTTTCCCGACATTTCGGACTTTGCGGGGCTGTCTGGGTAAAAAATTCTGGGGCGATGTGCGCAAATCATACCTCTGCGTATTCCCACGGGTGTCCTCTTTTCGGAAATGCATGGGGTTCCCTGTTTTCCTCAGTGGCTTGGACACCCGAGGGCCATATCTTTACGTTGTGACGGTCGGCAGAATTTCTGAGATTTCGCTCTGAAAACAGACTTGGGGTTACTTGTGTTTTAGGCTTTCCCCTTGGCGGCCAGGTAGGTGCACCCACACATGTGAGGTACCATTTTCATCGGGACACCTGTGGGAACGCATGACCATAGGCCATGTGTTGTTGGGGGCGTGTTTCGATGGGTGCGTTGAGCAAAATGTGCGGAAAAAGCGTTTTTTCCCCACATTTCGGACTTTGTTGGGCTGTCTGGGTAATAAATTCTGGGGCGATGTGCGCAAATCATACCTCTGCGGATTCCCACGTGTGTCCTCTTTTCGGAAATGCATGGGGTTCCCTGTTTTCCTTGGTGGCTTGGACACCCGAGGCCCATATCTGTACGTTGTGCCGGTCGGCAGAATGTCTGAGATTTCCCTCTGAAAACAAACTTGGGATTACTTGTGTTTTAGGCTTTGCCCTTGGCCGGCAGGTAGGTGCACCCACACATGTGAGGTACCGTTTTCATCGGGACACCTGTGGGAACGTGTGACGGTAGGCCATGTGTTGTTGGGGGCATGTTTCAATGGGTGCGTCGAGCAAAATGTGCGGAAAAAGCGTTTTTTTCCCCACATTTCGGACTTTGCGGAGCTATCTGGGTAAAAAATTCTGGGGCGATGTGCGCAAATCATTCCTCTGCGTATTCCCACGGGTGTCCTCTTTTCGGAAATGCATGGGTTTCCCTGTTTTCCTCGGTGGCTTGGACACCCGAGGCCCATATCTGTACGTTGTGCCGGTCGGCAGAATGTCTGAGATTTCGCCATGAAAGCAGACTTGGGGTTACTTGTGTTTTAGGCTTTCCCCTTGGCCGCCAGGTAGGTGCACCCACATATGTGAGGTACCGTTTTCATCAGGACACCTGTGGGAACGCGTGACGGTAGGCCATGTGTTGTTGGGGCCGTGTTTCGATGGGTGCGTCGAGCAAAATGTGCGGAAAAAGCGTTTTTTCCCCACATTTCGGACTTTGCAGGGCTGTCTGGGTAATAAATTCTGGGGCGATGTGCGCAAATCATACCTCTGCGGATTCCCACGGGTGTCCTCTTTTCAGAAATGCATGGGGTTCCCCGTTTTCCTTGGTGGCTTGGACACCCGAGGCCCATATCTGTACGTTGTGCCCGTCGGCAGAATGTCTGAGATTTCGCTCTGAAAACAGACTTTGGGTTACTTGTGTTTTAGGCTTTCCCCTTGGCGGCCAGGTAGGTGCACCCACACATGTGAGGTACCGTTTTCATCGGGACACCTGTGGGAACGCGGGACGGTAGACCATGTGTTGTTGGGGGCGTGTTTCGATGGGTGCGTCGAGCAAAATGTGCGGAAAAAGCGTTTTTTCCCCACATTTCGGACTTTGCAGGGCTGTCTGGGTAATACATTCTGGGGCGATGTGCGCAAATCATACCTCTGCGGATTCCCACGGGTGTCTTCTTTTCGGAAATGCATGGGGTTCCCTGTTTTCCTCGGTGGCTTGGACACCCGAGGCCTAGATCTGTACGTTGTGCCGGTCGGCAGAATGTCTGAGATTTCCCTCTGAAAACAGACTTGGGGTTACTTGTGTTTTAGGCTTTCCCCTTGGCGGCCAGGTAGGTGCACCCACACATGTGAGGTACCGTTTTCATCGGGACACCTGCGGGAACGCGTGACGGTAGGCCATGTGTTGTTGGGGGCATGTTTCGATGGGTGCGTCGAAAGAAATGTGCGGAAAAAGTGTTTTTTTCCCGACATTTCGGACTTTGCGGGGCTGTCTGGGTAAAAAATTCTGGGGCGATGTGCGCAAATCATACCTCTGCGTATTCCCACGGGTGTCCTCTTTTCGGAAATGCATGGGTTTCCCTGTTTTCCTCGGTGGCTTGGACACCCGAGGCCCATATCTGTACGTTGTGCCGGTCGGCAGAATGTCTGAGATTTCGCCATGAAAGCAGACTTGGGGATACTTGTGTTTTAGGCTTTCCCCTTGGCCGGCAGGTAGGTGCACCCACACATGTGAGGTACCGTTTTCATCGGGACACCTGTGGGAACGCGGGACGGTAGGCCATGTGTTGTTGGGGGCGTGTTTTGATGGGTGCGTCGAGCGAAATATGCGGAAAAAGTGTTTTTTTCCCGACATTTCGGACTTTGCGGGGTTGTCTGGGTAAAAAATTCTGGTGCGATGTGCGCAAATCATACCTCTGCGGATTCCCACGGGTGTCCTCTTTTCGGAAATGCATAAGGTTCCCTGTTTTCCTCAGTGGCTTGGACCCCCGAGGCCCATATCTGTACGTTGTGCCGGTCGGCAGAATGTCTGAGATTTCGCTCTGAAAACAGACTTGGGGTTACTTGTGTTTTAGGCTTTCCCCTTGGCGGCCAGGTAGGTGCACCCACACATGTGAGGTACCGTTTTCATCGGGACACCTGTGGGAACGCGGGACGGTAGACCATGTGTTGTTGGGGGCGTGTTTCGATGGGTGCGTCGAGCAAAATGTGCGGAAAAAGCGTTTTTTTCCCCACATTTCGGACTTTGCAGGGCTGTCTGGGTAATACATTCTGGGGCGATGTGCGCAAATCATACCTCTGCGGATTCCCACGGGTGTCTTCTTTTCGGAAATGCATGGGGTTTCCTGTTTTCCTCGGTGGCTTGGACACCCGAGGCCTAGATCTGTACGTTGTGCCGGTCGGCAGAATGTCTGAGATTTCCCCCTGAAAACAGACTTGGGGTTACTTGTGTTTTAGGCTTTCCCCTTGGCGGCCAGGTAGGTGCACCCACACATGTGAGGTACCGTTTTCATCGGGACACCTGCGGGAACGCGTGACGGTAGGCCATGTGTTGTTGGGGGCATGTTTCGATGGGTGCATCGAAAGAAATGTGCGGAAAAAGTGTTTTTTTCCCGACATTTCGGACTTTGCGGGGCTGTCTGGGTAAAAAATTCTGGGGCGATGTGCGCAAATCATACCTCTGCGTATTCCCACGGGTGTCCTCTTTTCGGAAATGCATGGAGTTCCCTGTTTTCCTTGGTGGCTTGCACACCCGAGGCCCATATCTCTACGTTGTGCCGGTCGGCAGAATGTCTGAGATTTCCCTCTGAAAACAGACCTGGGGTTACTTGTGTTTTAGGCTTTCCCCTTGGCCGCCAGGTAGGTGCACCCACACATGTGAGGTACCGTTTTCACCGGGACACCTGTGGGAACGCATGACATTAGGCCATGTGTTGTTGGGGGCGTGTTTTGATGGGTGCGTCGAGCGAAATATGCGGAAAAAGTGTTTTTTTCCCGACATTTCGGACTTTGCGGGGTTGTCTGGGTAAAAAATTCTGGGGCGATGTGCGCAAATCATACCTCTGCGGAGTCCCACGGGTGTCCTCTTTTCGGAAATGCATGGGGTTCCCTGTTTTCCTCGGTGGCTTGGACACCCGAGGGCCATATCTGGACGTTGTGCTGGTCGGCAGAATTTCTGAGATTTCGCTCTGAAAACAGACTTGGGGTTACTTGTGTTTTACGCTTTCCCCTTGGCGGCCAGGTAGGTGCACCCACACATGTGAGGTACCGTTTTCATTGGGACACCTGTGGGAACGCGTGACTGTAGGCCATGTGTTGTTGGGGGCGTGTTTCGATGGGTGGGTCGAGCGAAATGTGCGGAAAAAGCGTTTTTTTCCCCACATTTGGGACTTTGCAGGGCTGTCTGGGTAATAAATTCTGGGGCGATGTGCGCAAATCATACCTCTGCGGATTCCCACGGGTGTCCTATTTTCGGAAATGCATGGGGTTCCCCGTTTTCCTTGGTGGCTTGGACACCCGAGGCCAATATCTGTACGTTGTGCCGGTCGGCAGAATGTCTGAGATTTCGCTCTGAAAACAGACTTGGGGTTACTTGTGTTTTAGGCTTTCCCCTTGGCAGCCAGGTAGGTGCACCCACACATGTGAGGTACCGTTTTCATCGGGACACCTGTGGGAACGCGGGACCGTAGGCCATGTGTTGTTGGGGGCGTGTTTCGATGGGTGCGTCGAGCGAAATGTGGGGAAAATGCGTTTTTTTCCCCACATTTCGGACTTTGCAGGGCTGTCTGGGTAATACATTCTGGGGCGATGTGCGCAAATCATACCTCTGCGGATTCCCACGGGTGTCCTCTTTTCGGAAATGCATGGGGTTCCCTGTTTTCCTCGGTGGCTTGGACACCCGAGGCCTATATCTGTACGTTGTGCCGGTCGGCAGAATGTCTGAGATTTCCCTCTGAAAACAGACTTGGGGTTACTTGTGTTTTAGGCTTTCCCCTTGGCAGCCAGGTAGGTGCACCCACACATGTGAGGTACCGTTTTCATCGGGACACCTGTGGGAACGTGGGATCGTAGGCCATGTGTTGTTGGGGGCGTGTTTCGATGGCTGCGTCGAGCGAAATGTGGGGAAAATGCGTTTTTTTCCCCACATTTCGGACTTTGCGGGGGTGTCTGGGTAATAAATTCTGGGGCGATGTGCGCAAATCATACCTCTGCGGATTCCCACGGGTGTCCTCTTTTCGGAAATGCATGGGGCTCCCTGTTTTCCTCGGTGGCTTGGACACCCGAGGCCCATATCTGTATGTTGTGCCGGTCGGCAGAATGGCTTAGATTCCCCTCTGCAAACAGACTGGGGGTTGCTTGCGTTTTCGGCTTGCCCCTTGCCAGCCAGGTAGGTGAACCCACGCATGTGAGGTACCGTTTTCATCGGAACACCTGTGGGAACGCGTGACCGTAGGCCATGTGTTGTTGGGGGCGTGTTTCGATGGGTGCGTCGAGCGAAATGTGCAGAAAAAGCGTTTTTTCCCCCACATTTTGGACTTTGCAGGGCTGTCTGGGTAATAAATTCTGGGGCGATGTGCGCAAATCATACCTCTGTGGATTCCCACGGGTGTCCTCTTTTCAGAAATGCATGGAGTTCCCTGTTTTCCTTGGTGGCTTGGACACCCGAGGCCCAGATCTGTATATTGTGCCGGTCGGCAGAATGTCTGAGATCTCCCTCTGAAAACAGACTGGGGGTTACTTGTGTTTTAGGCTTTCCCCTTGGCGGGCAGGTAGGTGCACCCACACATGTGAGGTACCGTTTTCATCGGGACACCTGTGGGAACGTGTGACGGTAGGCCATGTGTTGTTGGGGGCGTGTTTCGATGGGTGCGTCGAGCAAAATGTGCGGAAAAAGCGTTTTTTTCCCGACTTTTCGGACTTTGCGGGGGTGTCTGGGTAATAAAATCTGGGGGGATGTGCGCAAATCATACCTCTGCGTATTCCCACGGGTATCCTCTTTTCGGAAATGCATGGGGTTCCCTGTTTTCCTTGGTGGCTTGGATACCCGAGGCCCATATCTGTACGTTAGCCGGTCGGCAGAATGTCTGAGATTTCGCTCTGAAAACAGACTTGGGGTTACTTGTGTTTTATGCTTTCCCCTTCGCGGCCAGGTAGGTGCACCCACACATGTGAGGTACCGTTTTCATCGGAACACCTGTGGGAACGCGTGACGGTAGGCCATGTGTTGTTGGGGGCATGTTTCAATGGGTGCGTCGAGCAAAATGTGCGGAAAAAGTGTTTTTTTCCCGACATTTCAGACTTTGCGGGGCTGTCTGGGTAAAAAATTCTGGGGCGATGTGCGCAAATCATACCTCTGCGGATTCCCACGGGTGTCCTCTTTTCGGAAATGCATTGGTTTCCCTGTTTTCCTCGGTGGCTTGCACACCCGAGGCCCATATCTGTACGTTGTGTCGGTCGGCAGAATGTCTGAGATTTCCCTCTGAAAACAGACTTGGGGTTACTTGTGTTTTAGGCTTTCCCCTTGGCCGCCAGGTAGGTGCACCCACACATGTGAGGTACCATTTTCATCGGGACACCTGTGGGAACGCGTGACTGTAGGCCATGTGTTGTTGGGGGCGTGTTTCGATGGGTGGGTCGAGCGAAATGTGCGGAAAAAGCGTTTTTTTCCCCACATTTGGGACTTTGCAGGGCTGTCTGGGTAATAAATTCTGGGGCGATGTGCGCAAATCATACCTCTGCGGATTCCCACGGGTGTCCTCTTTTCGGAAATGCATGGGGTTCGCCGTTTTCCTTGGTGGCTTGGACACCCGAGGCCAATATCTGTACGTTGTGCCGGTCGGCAGAATGTCTGAGATTTCGCTCTGAAAACAGACTTGGGGTTACTTGTGTTTTAGGCTTTCCCCATGGCAGCCAGGTAGGTGCACCCACACATGTGAGGTACCGTTTTCATCGGGACACCTGTGGGAACGCGTGACCGTAGGCCATGTGTTGTTGGGGGCGTGTTTCGATGGGTGCGTCGAGCGAAATGTGCAGAAAAAGCGTTTTTTCCCCCACATTTTGGACTTTGCAGGGCTGTCTGGGTAATAAATTCTGGGGCGATGTGCGCAAATCATACCTCTGTGGATTCCCACGGGTGTCCTCTTTTCAGAAATGCATGGAGTTCCCTGTTTTCCTTGGTGGCTTGGACACCCGAGGCCCAGATCTGTATATTGTGCCGGTCGGCAGAATGTCTGAGATCTCCCTCTAAAAACAGACTGGGGGTTACTTGTGTTTTAGGCTTTCCCCTTGGCGGGCAGGTAGGTGCACCCACACATGTGAGGTACCGTTTTCATCGGGACACCTGTGGGAACGTGTGACGGTAGGCCATGTGTTGTTGGGGGCGTATTTCGATGGGTGCGTCGAGCGAAATGTGCGGAAAAAGCGTTTTTTTCCCGACTTTTCGGACTTTGCGGGTCTGTCTGGGTAATAAAATCTAGGGGGATGTGCGCAAATCATACCTCTGCGTATTCCCACGGGTATCCTCTTTTCGGAAATGCATGGGGTTCCCTGTTTTCCTTGGTGGCTTGGATACCCGAGGCCCATATCTGTACGTTAGCCGGTCGGCAGAATGTCTGAGATTTCGCTCTGAAAACAGACTTGGGGTTACTTGTGTTTTATGCTTTCCCCTTCGCGGCCAGGTAGGTGCACCCACACATGTGAGGTACCGTTTTCATCGGGACACCTATGGGAACGCGTGACGGTAGGCCATGTGTTGTTGGGGGCATGTTTCGATGGGTGCGTCGAGCAAAATGTGCGGAAAAAGTGTTTTTTTCCCGACATTTCAGACTTTGCGGGGCTGTCTGGGTAAAAAATTCTGGGGCGATGTGCGCAAATCATACCTCTGCGGATTCCCACGGGTGTCCTCTTTTCGGAAATGCATTGGTTTCCCTGTTTTCCTCGGTGGCTTGCACACCCGAGGCCCATATCTGTACGTTGTGCCGGTCGGCAGAATGTCTGAGATTTCGCTCTGAAAACAGACTTGGGGTTACTTGTGTTTTATGATTTCCCCTTCGCGGCCAGGTAGGTGCACCCACACATGTGAGGTACCGTTTTCATCGGGACACCTGTGGGAATGCGTGACGGTAGACCATGTGTTGTTGGGGGCATGTTTCGATGGGTGCGTCGAAAGAAATGTGCTCAAAAAGTGTTTTTTCCCCGACATTTCGGACTTTGCGGGGCTGTCTGGGTAAAAAATTCTGGGGCGATGTGCGCAAATCATACCTCTGCGTATTCCCACGGGTGTCCTCTTTTCGGAAATGCATGGGGTTCCCTGTTTTCCTCAGTGGCTTGGACACCCGAGGGCCATATCTGTACGTTGTGACGGTCGGCAGAATTTCTGAGATTTCGCTCTGAAAACAGACTTGGGGTTACTTGTGTTTTAGGCTTTCCCCTTGGCGGCCAGGTAGGTGCACCCACACATGTGAGGTACCATTTTCATCGGGACACCTGTGGGAACGCATGACCGTAGGCCATGTGTTGTTGGGGGCGTGTTTCGATGGGTGCGTTGAGCAAAATGTGCGGAAAAAGCGTTTTTTCCCCACATTTCGGACTTTGTTGGGCTGTCTGGGTAATAAATTCTGGGGCGATGTGCGCAAATCATACCTCTGCGGATTCCCACGTGTGTCCTCTTTTCGGAAATGCATGGGGTTCCCTGTTTTCCTTGGTGGCTTGGACACCCGAGGCCCATATCTGTACGTTGTGCCGGTCGGCAGAATGTCTGAGATTTCCCTCTGAAAACAAACTTGGGATTACTTGTGTTTTAGGCTTTGCCCTTGGCCGGCAGGTAGGTGCACCCACACATGTGAGGTACCGTTTTCATCGGGACACCTGTGGGAATGTGTGACGGTAGGCCATGTGTTGTTGGGGGCATGTTTCAATGGGTGCGTCGAGCAAAATGTGCGGAAAAAGCGTTTTTTTCCCCACATTTCGGACTTTGCGGAGCTATCTGGAATTCTGGGGCGATGTGCGCAAATCATTCCTCTGCGTATTCCCACGGGTGTCCTCTTTTCGGAAATGCATGGGTTTCCCTGTTTTCCTCGGTGGCTTGGAAACCCGAGGCCCATATCTGTACGTTGTGCCGGTCGGCAGAATGTCTGAGATTTCGCCATGAAAGCAGACTTGGGGTTACTTGTGTTTTAGGCTTTCCCCTTGGCCGCCAGGTAGGTGCACCCACATATGTGAGGTACCGTTTTCATCGGGACACCTGTGGGAACGCGTGACGGTAGGCCATGTGTTGTTGGGGGCGTGTTTTGATGGGTGCGTCGAGCGAAATGTGCGGAAAAAGTTTTTTTCCCGACATTTCGGACTTTGCGGGGTTGTCTGGGTAAAAAATTCTGGGGCGATGTGCGCAAATCATACCTCTGCGGATTCCCACGGGTGTCCTCTTTTCGGAAATGCATGGGGTTCCCTGTTTTCCTCGGTGGCTTGGACACCCGAGGGCCATATCTGTACGTTGTGCCGGTCGGCAGAATGTCTGAGATTTCGCTCTGAAAACAGATTTGGGGTTACTTGTGTTTTACGCTTTCCCCTTGGCGGCCAGGTAGGTGCACCCACACATGTGAGGTACCGTTTTCATCAAGACACCTGTGGAAACGCGTGACGGTAGGCCATGTGTTGTTGGGGCCGTGTTTCGATGGGTGCGTCGAGCGAAATGTGCGGAAAAAGCGTTTTTTCCCCACATTTCGGACTTTGCAGGGCTGTCTGGGTAATAAATTCTGGGGCGATGTGCGCAAATCATACCTCTGCGGATTCCCACGGGTGTCCTCTTTTCAGAAATGCATGGGGTTCCCCGTTTTCCTTGGTGGCTTGGACACCCGAGGCCCATATCTGTACGTTGTGCCCGTCGGCAGAATGTCTGAGATTTCGCTCTGAAAACAGACTTGGGGTTACTTGTGTTTTAGGCTTTCCCCTTGGCGGCCAGGTAGGTGCACCCACACATGTGAGGTACCGTTTTCATCGGGACACCTGTGGGAACGCGGGACGGTAGACCATGTGTTGTTGGGGGCGTGTTTCGATGGGTGCGTCGAGCAAAATGTGCGGAAAAAGCGTTTTTTCCCCACATTTCGGACTTTGCAGGGCTGTCTGGGTAATACATTCTGGGGCGATGTGCGCAAATCATACCTCTGCGGATTCCCACGGGTGTCTTCTTTTCGGAAATGCATGGGGTTCCCTGTTTTCCTCGGTGGCTTGGACACCCGAGGCCTAGATCTGTACGTTGTGCCGGTCGGCAGAATGTCTGAGATTTCCCTCTGAAAACAGACTTGGGGTTACTTGTGTTTTAGGCTTTCCCCTTGGCGGCCAGGTAGGTGCACCCACACATGTGAGGTACCGTTTTCATCGGGACACCTGCGGGAACGCGTGACGGTAGGCCATGTGTTGTTGGGGGCATGTTTCGATGGGTGCGTCGAAAGAAATGTGCGGAAAAAGTGTTTTTTTCCCGACATTTCGGACTTTGCGGGGCTGTCTGGGTAAAAAATTCTGGGGCGATGTGCGCAAATCATACCTCTGCGTATTCCCACGGGTGTCCTCTTTTCGGAAATGCATGGGTTTCCCTGTTTTCCTCGGTGGCTTGGACACCCGAGGCCCATATCTGTACGTTGTGCCGGTCGGCAGAATGTCTGAGATTTCGCCATGAAAGCAGACTTGGAGTTACTTGTGTTTTAGGCTTTCCCCTTGGCCGCCAGGTAGGTGCACCCACACATGTGAGGTACCGTTTTCATCGGGACACCTGCGGGAACGCGTGACGGTAGGCCATGTGTTGTTGGGGGCATGTTTCGATGGGTGCGTCGAAAGAAATGTGCGGAAAAAGTGTTTTTTTCCCGACATTTCGGACTTTGCGGGGCTGTCTGGGTAAAAAATTCTGGGGCGATGTGCGCAAATCATACCTCTGCGTATTCCCACGGGTGTCCTCTTTTCGGAAATGCATGGGTTTCCCTGTTTTCCTCGGTGGCTTGGACACCCGAGGCCCAGATCTGTACGTTGTGCCGGTCGGCAGAATGTCTGAGATTTCGCCATGAAAGCAGTCTTGGGGTTACTTGTGTTTTACGCTTTCCCCTTGGCGGCCAGGTAGGTGCACCCACACATGTGAGGTACCGTTTTCATCGAGACACCTGTGGAAACGCGTGACGGTAGGCCATGTGTTGTTGGGGCCGTGTTTCGATGGGTGCGTCGAGCGAAATGTGCGGAAAAAGCGTTTTTTCCCCACATTTTGGACTTTGCAGGGCTGTCTGGGTAATACATTCTGGGGCGATGTGCGCAAATCATACCTCTGCGGATTCCAACGGGTGTCCTCTTTTCAGAAATGCATGGGGTTCCCCGTTTTCCTTGGTGGCTTGGACACCCGAGGCCCATATCTGTACGTTGTGCCCGTCGGCAGAATGTCTGAGATTTCGCTCTGAAAACAGACTTGGGGTTACTTGTGTTTTAGGCTTTCCCCTTGGCGGCCAGGTAGGTGCACCCACACATGTGAGGTACCGTTTTCAACGGGACACCTGTGGGAACGCGGGACGGTAGGCCATGTGTTGTTGGGGGCGTGTTTTGATGGGTGCGTCGAGCGAAATATGCGGAAAAAGTGTTTTTTTCCCGACATTTCTGACTTTGCGGGGTTGTCTGGGTAAAAAATTCTGGTGCGATGTGCGCAAATCATACCTCTGCGGATTCCCACGGGTGTCCTCTTTTCGGAAATGCATAAGGTTCCCTGTTTTCCTCAGTGGCTTGGACCCCCGAGGCCCATATCTGTACGTTGTGCCGGTCGGCAGAATGTCTGAGATTTCGCTCTGAAAACAGACTTGGGGTTACTTGTGTTTTAGGCTTTCCCCTTGGCGGCCAGGTAGGTGCACCCACACATGTGAGGTACCGTTTTCATCGGGACACCTGTGGGAACGCGGGACGGTAGACCATGTGTTGTTGGGGGCGTGTTTCGATGGGTGCGTCGAGCAAAATGTGCGGAAAAAGCGTTTTTTTCCCCACATTTCGGACTTTGCAGGGCTGTCTGGGTAATACATTCTGGGGCGATGTGCGCAAATCATACCTCTGCGGATTCCCACGGGTGTCTTCTTTTCGGAAATGCATGGGGTTCCCTGTTTTCCTCGGTGGCTTGGACACCCGAGGCCTAGATCTGTACGTTGTGCCGGTCGGCAGAATGTCTGAGATTTCCCTCTGAAAACAGACTTGGGGTTACTTGTGTTTTAGGCTTTCCCCTTGGCGGCCAGGTAGGTGCACCCACACATGTGAGGTACCGTTTTCATCGGGACACCTGTGGGAACGCGGGACGCTAGACCATGTGTTGTTGGGGGCGTGTTTCGATGGGTGCGTCGAGCAAAATGTGCGGAAAAAGCGTTTTTTTCCCCACATTTCGGACTTTGCAGGGCTGTCTGGGTAATACATTCTGGGGCGATGTGCGCAAATCATACCTCTGCGGATTCCCACGGGTGTCTTCTTTTCGGAAATGCATGGGGTTCCCTGTTTTCCTCGGTGGCTTGGACACCCGAGGCCTAGATCTGTACGTTGTGCCGGTCGGCAGAATGTCTGAGATTTCCCTCTGAAAACAGACTTGGGGTTACTTGTGTTTTAGGCTTTCCCCTTGGCGGCCAGGTAGGTGCACCCACACATGTGAGGTACCGTTTTCATCGGGACACCTGTGGGAACGCGTGACGGTAGGCCATGTGTTGTTGGGGGCATGTTTCGATGGGTGCGTCGAGCAAAATGTGCGGAAAAAGTGTTTTTTTCCCGACATTTCAGACTTTGCGGGGCTGTCTGGGTAAAAAATTCTGGGGCGATGTGCGCAAATCATACCTCTGCGTATTCCCACGGGTGTCCTCTTTTCGGAAATGCATGGGGTTCCCTGTTTTCCTTGGTGGCTTGGATACCCGAGGCCCATATCTGTACGTTGTGCCGGTCGGCAGAATGTCTGAGATTTCCCTCTGAAAACAGACTTGGGGTTACTTGTGTTTTAGGCTTTCCCCTTGGCCGCCAGGTAGGTGCACCCACACATGTGAGGTACCGTTTTCACCGGGACACCTTTGGGAACGCATGACATTAGGCCATGTGTTGTTGGGGGCGTGTTTTGATGGGTGCGTCGAGCGAAATATGCGGAAAAAGTGTTTTTTTCCCGACATTTCAGACTTTGCGGGGTTGTCTGGGTAAAGAATTCTGGGGCGATGTGCGCAAATCATACCTCTGCGGAGTCCCACGGGTGTCCTCTTTTCGGAAATGCATGGGGTTCCCTGTTTTCCTCGGTGGCTTGGACACCCGAGGGCCATATCTGGACGTTGTGCTGGTCGGCAGAATTTCTGAGATTTCGCTCTGAAAACAGACTTGGGGTTACTTGTGTTTTACGCTTTCCCCTTGGCGGCCAGGTAGGTGCACCCACACATGTGAGGTACCGTTTTCTTTGGGACACCTGTGGGAACGCGTGACTGTAGGCCATGTGTTGTTGGGGGCGTGTTTCGATGGGTGGGTCGAGCGAAATGTGCGGAAAAAGCGTTTTTTTCCCCACATTTGGGACTTTGCAGGGCTGTCTGGGTAATAAATTCTGGGGCGATGTGCGCAAATCATACCTCTGCGGATTCCCACGGGTGTCCTATTTTCGGAAATGCATGGGGTTCCCCGTTTTCCTTGGTGGCTTGGACACCCGAGGCCAATATCTGTACGTTGTGCCGGTCGGCAGAATGTCTGAGATTTCGCTCTGAAAACAGACTTGGGGTTACTTGTGTTTTAGGCTTTCCCCTTGGCGGCCAGGTAGGTGCACCCACACATGTGAGGTACCGTTTTCATCGGGACACCTGTGGGAACGCGGGACGGTAGGCCATGTGTTTTTGGGGGCGTGTTTCGATGGGTGCGTCGAGTGAAATGTGCGGAAAAAGCGTTTTTTTCCCCACATTTCGGACTTTGCAGGGCTGTCTGGGTAATACATTCTGGGGCGATGTGCGCAAATCATACCTCTGCGGATTCCCACGGGTGTCCTCTTTTCGGAAATGCATGGGGTTCCCTGTTTTCCTCGGTGGCTTGGACACCCGAGGCCCAGATCTGTATATTGTGCCGGTCGGCAGAATGTCTGAGATCTCCCTCTGAAAACAGACTGGGGGTTACTTGTGTTTTAGGCTTTCCCCTTGGCGGGCAGGTAGGTGCACCCACACATGTGAGGTACCGTTTTAATCGGGACACCTGTGGGAACGTGTGACGGTAGGCCATGTGTTGTTGGGGGCGTGTTTCGATGGGTGCGTCGAGCAAAATGTGCGGAAAAAGCGTTTTTTTCCCGACTTTTCGGACTTTGCGGGGGTGTCTGGGTAATAAAATCTGGGGGGATGTGCGCAAATCATACCTCTGCGTATTCCCACGGGTATCCTCTTTTCGGAAATGCATGGGGTTCCCTGTTTTCCTTGGTGGCTTGGATACCCGAGGCCCATATCTGTACGTTAGCCGGTCGGCAGAATGTCTGAGATTTCGCTCTGAAAACAGACTTGGGGTTACTTGTGTTTTATGCTTTCCCCTTTGCGGCCAGGTAGGTGCACCCACACATGTGAGGTACCGTTTTCATCGGAACACCTGTGGGAACGCGTGACGGTAGGCCATGTGTTGTTGGGGGCATGTTTCGATGGGTGCGTCGAGCAAAATGTGCGGAAAAAGTGTTTTTTTCCCGACATTTCAGACTTTGCGGGGCTGTCTGGGTAAAAAATTCTGGGGCGATGTGCGCAAATCATACCTCTGCGGAATCCCACGGGTGTCCTCTTTTCGGAAATGCATTGGTTTCCCTGTTTTCCTCGGTGGCTTGCACACCCGAGGCCCATATCTGTACGTTGTGTCGGTCGGCAGAATGTCTGAGATTTCCCTCTGAAAACAGACTTGGGGTTACTTGTGTTTTAGGCTTTCCCCTTGGCCGCCAGGTAGGTGCACCCACACATGTGAGGTACCATTTTCATCGGGACACCTGTGGGAACGCGTGACTGTAGGCCATGTGTTGTTGGGGGCGTGTTTCGATGGGTGGGTCGAGCGAAATGTGCGGAAAAAGCGTTTTTTTCCCCACATTTGGGACTTTGCAGGGCTGTCTGGGTAATAAATTCTGGGGCGATGTGCGCAAATCATACCTCTGCGGATTCCCACGGGTGTCCTCTTTTCGGAAATGCATGGGGTTCCCCGTTTTCCTTGGTGGCTTGGACACCCGAGGCCAATATCTGTACGTTGTGCCGGTCGGCAGAATGTCTGAGATTTCGCTCTGAAAACAGACTTGGGGTTACTTGTGTTTTAGGCTTTCCCCTTGGCGGCCAGGTAGGTGCACCCACACATGTGAGGTACCGTTTTCATCGGGACACCTGTGGGAACGCGGGACGGTAGGCCATGTGTTGTTGGGGGCGTGTTTCGATGGGTGCGTCGAGTGAAATGTGCGGAAAAAGCGTTTTTTTCCCCACATTTCGGACTTTGCAGGGCTGTCTGGGTAATACATTCTGGGGCGATGTGCGCAAATCATACCTCTGCGGATTCCCACGGGTGTCCTCTTTTCGGAAATGCATGGGGTTCCCTGTTTTCCTCGGTGGCTTGGACACCCGAGGCCTATATCTGTACGTTGTGCCGGTCGGCAGAATGTCTGAGATTTCCCTCTGAAAACAGACTTGGGGTTACTTGTGTTTTAGGCTTTCCCCTTGGCAGCCAGGTAGGTGCACCCACACATGTGAGGTACCGTTTTCATCGGGACACCTGTCGAAACGCGGGACCGTAGGCCATGTGTTGTTGGGGGCGTGTTTCGATGGGTGCGTCGAGCGAAATGTGGGGAAAATGTGTTTTTTTCCCCACATTTCGGACTTTGCGGGGGTGTCTGGGTAATAAATTCTGGGGCGATGTGCGCAAATCATACCTCTGCGGATTCCCACGGGTGTCCTCTTTTCGGAAATGCATGGGGATCCCTGTTTTCCTCGGTGGCTTGGACACCCGAGGCCCATATCTGTATGTTGTGCCGGTCGGCAGAATGGCTTAGATTCCCCTCTGCAAACAGACTGGGGGTTGCTTGCGTTTTCGGCTTGCCCCTTGCCAGCCAGGTAGGTGAACCCACGCATGTGAGGTACCGTTTTCATCGGAACACCTGTGGGAACGCGTGACCGTAGGCCATGTGTTGTTGGGGGCGTGTTTCGATGGGTGCGTCGAGCGAAATGTGCAGAAAAAGCGTTTTTTCCCCCACATTTTGGACTTTGCAGGGCTGTCTGGGTAATAAATTCTGGGGCGATGTGCGCAAATCATACCTCTGTGGATTCCCACGGGTGTCCTCTTTTCAGAAATGCATGGAGTTCCCTGTTTTCCTTGGTGGCTTGGACACCCGAGGCCCAGATCTGTATATTGTGCCGGTCGGCAGAATGTCTGAGATCTCCCTCTGAAAACAGACTGGGGGTTACTTGTGTTTTAGGCTTTCCCCTTGGCGGGCAGGTAGGTGCACCCACACATGTGAGGTACCGTTTTCATCGGGACACCTGTGGGAACGTGTGACGGTAGGCCATGTGTTGTTGGGGGCGTGTTTCGATGGGTGCGTCGAGCGAAATGTGCGGAAAAAGCGTTTTTTTCCCGACTTTTCGGACTTTGCGGGGCTGTCTGGGTAATAAAATCTAGGGGGATGTGCGCAAATCATACCTCTGCGTATTCCCACGGGTATCCTCTTTTCGGAAATGCATGGGGTTCCCTGTTTTCCTTGGTGGCTTGGATACCCGAGGCCCATATCTGTACGTTAGCCGGTCGGCAGAATGTCTGAGATTTCGCTCTGAAAACAGACTTGGGGTTACTTGTGTTTTATGCTTTCCCCTTCGCGGCCAGGTAGGTGCACCCACACATGTGAGGTACCGTTTTCATCGGGACACCTGTGGGAACGCGTGACGGTAGGCCATGTGTTGTTGGGGGCATGTTTCGATGGGTGCGTCGAGCAAAATGTGCGGAAAAAGTGTTTTTTTCCCGACATTTCAGACTTTGCGGGGCTGTCTGGGTAAAAAATTCTGGGGCGATGTGCGCAAATCATACCTCTGCGGATTCCCACGGGTGTCCTCTTTTCGGAAATGCATTGGTTTCCCTGTTTTCCTCGGTGGCTTGCACACCCGAGGCCCATATCTGTACGTTGTGCCGGTCGGCAGAATGTCTGAGATTTCCCTCTGAAAACAGACTTGGGGTTACTTGTGTTTTAGGCTTTCCCCTTGGCCGCCAGGTAGGTGCATCCACACATGTGAGGTACGGTTTTCACCGGGACACCTGTGGGAACGCATGACATTAGGCCATGTGTTGTTGGGGGCGTGTTTTGATGGGTGCGTTGAGCGAAATATGCGGAAAAAGTGTTTTTTTCCCGACATTTCGGACTTTGCGGGGTTGTCTGGGTAAAATATTCTTGGGCGATGTGCGCAAATCATACCTCTGCGGATTCCCACGGGTGTCCTCTTTTCGGAAATGCATGGGGTTCCCTGTTTTCCTCGGTGGCTTGGACACCCGAGGGCCATATCTGGACGTTGTGCCGGTCGGCAGAATTTCTGAGATTTCGCTCTGAAAACAGACTTGGGGTTACTTGTGTTTTACGCTTTCCCCTTGGCGGCCAGGTAGGTGCACCCACACATGTGAGGTACCGTTTTCATCGGGACACCTGTGGGAACGCGTGACTGTAGGCCATGTGTTGTTGGGGGCGTGTTTCGATGGGTGGGTCGAGCGAAATGTGCGGAAAAAGCGTTTTTTTCCCCACATTTGGGACTTTGCAGGGCTGTCTGGGTAATAAATTCTGGGGCGATGTGCGCAAATCATACCTCTGCGGATTCCCACGGGTGTCCTCTTTTCGGAAATGCATGGGGTTCCCCGTTTTCCTTGGTGGCTTGGACACCCGAGGCCAATATCTGTATGTTGTGCCGGTCGGCAGAATGTCTGAGATTTCGCTCTGAAAACAGACTTGGGGTTACTTGTGTTTTAGGCTTTCCCCTTGGCGGCCAGGTAGGTGCACCCACACATGTGAGGTACCGTTTTCATCGGGACACCTGTGGGAACGCGGGACGGTAGGCCATGTGTTGTTGGGGGCGTGTTTCGATGGGTGCGTCGAGTGAAATGTGCGGAAAAAGCGTTTTTTTCCCCACATTTCGGACTTTGCAGGGCTGTCTGGGTAATACATTCTGGGGCGATGTGCGCAAATCATACCTCTGCGGATTCCCACGGGTGTCCTCTTTTCGGAAATGCATGGGGTTCCCTGTTTTCCTCGGTGGCTTGGACACCCGAGGCCTATATCTGTACGTTGTGCCGGACGGCAGAATGTCTGAGATTTCCCTCTGAAAACAGACTTGGGGTTACTTGTGTTTTAGGCTTTCCCCTTGGCAGCCAGGTAGGTGCACCCACACATGTGAGGTACTGTTTTCATCGGGACTCCTGTGGGAACGCGGGACCATAGGCCATGTGTTGTTGGGGGCGTGTTTCGATGGGTGCGTCGAGCGAAATGTGGGGAAAATGCGTTTTTTTCCCCACATTTCGGACTTTGCGGGGGTGTCTGGGTAATAAATTCTGGGGCGATGTGCGCAAATCATACCTCTGCGGATTCCCACGGGTGTCCTCTTTTCGGAAATGCATGGGGCTCCCTGTTTTCCTCGGTGGCTTGGACACCCGAGGCCCATATCTGTATGTTGTGCCGGTCGGCAGAATGGCTTAGATTCCCCTCTGCAAACAGACTGGGGGTTGCTTTCGTTTTCGGCTTGCCCCTTGCCAGCCAGGTAGGTGAACCCACGCATGTGAGGTACTGTTTTCATCGGGACACCTGTGGGAACGCGTGACCATAGGCCATGTGTTGTTGGGGGCGTGTTTCGATGGGTGCGTCGAGCGAAATGTGCGGAAAAAGCGTTTTTTCCCCCACATTTTGGACTTTGCAGGGCTGTCTGGGTAATAAATTCTGGGGCGATGTGCGCAAATCATACCTCTGTGGATTCCCACGGGTGTCCTCTTTTCAGAAATGCATGGAGTTCCCTGTTTTCCTTGGTGGCTTGGACACCCGAGGCCCAGATCTGTATATTGTGCCGGTCGGCAGAATGTCTGAGATTTCCCTCTGAAAACAGACTGGGGGTTACTTGTGTTTTAGGCTTTCCCCTTGGCGGGCAGGTAGGTGCACCCACACATGTGAGGTACCGTTTTCATCGGGACACCTGTGGGAACGTGTGACGGTAGGCCATGTGTTGTTGGGGGCGTGTTTCTGTGATGCTGGAAATGCATCTGAGGGACAGGGCCTCTGAATCCTTGTCCTTTTTCTGTTTTTACCGTGTGTTCTGTCATGTTTTCTGCCCAGGAGTCCAGTTGGGACTCCTAGGCAGTGCAGCTCTCTCTTTTGGTTTGGTGAACAGACCCATGGGATACCCTTATGGCACCCATGGGTAGGGGTACAACCCTGTGCCCCTAGTGTATGTTTTTGGGCACCTGTGGGTGGCCCACAGAGCAGGGTATGGGCTGGTGGCAGCTCCATGCTGAATTTGACAGGTGCTCTGGGTGTCCTCCATTTTGGGATACCCAGGCCCTGCCATTGGAATCAGTTGATTCCTGATAGGAAACAAGATGGCCCCTGTGGCCTCTTGCTTTCTATTGCCTGTTATCTTGTTTTTCCCAAAGTCCTGGGAAGCCCTGACTCTGTCCCTTCCCCCTGACTGGCTGTTGGGTGGAAGTTCCATATATGGTATTGTTGTGAAGGCCCAGCTAGACTGACTGGAGCCTTCCCAGTGACGGTATGTTGTGGGTACCTCCTGTGGGTGGGACCTGGGTGAATGGAGTGTGTGACCAATATACACTCCTTGTTGTGGTTGTCTGGTTTCTGGCATGTGAGACAAAGACTGAGACAGCCCTGCCCGAAACTGGCCTGAATGCAGTGTGTAGTGTTGAATGGCTGGGTACTTGTCCCAATCCACATTCCTTGTTGTGAGTGTCTGAAAGGGAGGAGTGTGGCCTGAATGCACTGTGTGCCTGATTGGCTGACTGACTGCATGAATGCCCCTCTGTATGATTGGCTGCTGAGTGTAGGCCAGCAGTGTGGATGAGAGACAGAATAGTATATCTGGGGACCTCTCACCACTGTTCAAGAGGTTCAGGAACGTTCAGGAACGTTCAGAAGCATCCTGGAGCTGAGTCTCCACTCTAAGAGTAACTGGAACTGCTGATCCTCGACGTCCAGCTGGAAGAAGAAGACTTGCTGTGGCATTTGCTTCGACCGATCCGAAGGCTGTCGAAATCGTCGATGACTGACCCGAGAGAGGACCTGGTAAGGCGCCCTCTTCCCGTGCTCCGAGGGACCATCGAGCACCGCTCCATCTTCGCCGAAGCGCCCTGGAAGACAGACCCTCGAAAGGCTGTCGACCCGAGACGGGACCGCCGAGGAGATCGAAGTGAAGCACCCGGACATCGACGCCGTCGAAGTCCATTGCCGTCGACCAGGGTTCGCAGGTTTGTGTAACCGCTGGAGGCCCGTCGAAGTTGTGTTGCCCAGCCGCGGGAACCACTTGACGCCGTGCCGCCGACGACCGGAGCTGTCCGCTCCTTTGCCTAAGAACATTCAATCGAAGGACTCTCTCGACCGCATCGTCGACCGCTTATCCTGCCGGAGAAAGTCGAGGACGACCAACGCGCCGAGGAGAAACCTGCCGGTGGGTTTCCCACCACCCAACGACCTCAAAGACTCGGACGACCCGACGCCCTTGCTGGGCTCCCGTCTCTACAATCTTTGCGGTCCAGAACTATTGTCATCGAGGTGCCCCGCACACCTCCGCCTTGCAGGACGCCGACGCCCCGACGCCGACGAGCACCGCTCGGACGAAGCTGCCGCCTCTTCGACATCGTTCTACCTCGTTTGTCGACGGACGTTCGACGCCCCGTGCCTCCCGCTTGAAAGGGAAGGCATTCAAGAAGGGCCGTCGATTCCCCGTCGCCAAACCCCGAGTTCTTCGACGTTTCTCGACGCCTCTCGACGATCCGTGACTCCCGCTTGAAAGGGGGTCGCTCAAGAAGGATCCGTCGACGCCTCTTCGAAGGACTCGACTCCACCAGGTACATTGGGGGGGTAAAAACATTGTAGGAGAGAATAAGACTATTGAACAACATATGGACTGGGCTTGTGTTAGATCTCTTTCTTTTACAGGTTGCCCAGGTGGGGGGATCTCCACACAGAACTGTGTCTAGAGTTAGGGGCCAGTATTTTGCCTATTTTTCAACCCCCTTATTTTCTCTCTTCCCTCTATTGCTGGTTTCACTTATTGATCTGTGTGACATTTTTGTGGATGCACTTTAATGAGGTCTAATACTAGTGGTACCACTTTAGAATTGTAGATATTTACCATTATTGATTTTCCTGAGCACAAGGTGCGTTATTGTGATAAGTGTACATAACCTTTGAATTAATTATATAAAGACTGTGTTTTCAGTAATACAGTGTGTGGACATTCCTTTGTGGGGGCTTGGGGAATACACTGTACTTAAGAACCAGCCTGCATCACCTCCTGAGAAGCTAGGCCTTGATTGCTCGTCCATTGCTACCGTATTAGAGAATCTTGGCTGGGGTCTTCTGTGCCTCTCCTCTACCATATAGAGAGCAGAAGTACAGACACCCCCTACCGGTCTTTACAGCTGGTGGCAGCGGTGGGATGCTTATGGTTTTAAGAATCAGTGTATAACCGTGCCACTTACAAAATATCCGCACTTTATTAGATTAAGGTTTGGGTGTGTACCAAATAACTGCATTACAAGCAATGGAGCCCATTGCAAATGGTAAATTGACTCGGATGAGCTTAGAGGCTCTCCAGAGTGCTTGTGAAGCCAGGGAGCTAGACTTTGTGGATAAGTCTAGGGCTGAGCTGATAGCTGCCCTGGTGGACTACCAGACTGATGGTGAAACTCTTGATGAAGGGGGGGATGCAACCAATGAGGACTCTGCCCCTGGGGTTGTCACTGAATCTGTTTCTGGGAATGCCACCCTTCCTGCTGCCTCTGTTCCAAACCCCAGCAATTCCATGGAACTTGAGTTATTAAGGATGAAATTGGCCTTTGAATATCGCAAGTTGGAAATAGAAGCTGAGCTTAAGAAAGAGGAGCTGGCACAGCAAGTGGAACTCAAGAATAGGGATCTTGCGCTCAAAGACAAGGACACTGAATGTCAGAGAATCCAGCTAGAGAAAGCTAGAGTGGAGACTTCAGCTAAAACCAGTGAGAGTGTCAGGTCCCCAGCCACCAAGTTTATGAAAGATTTGGTTGGTGTATTTGTGGAGGGCTCAGATATCCTCCAATGGATTGAAGCGTTTGAAATGGCTTGTGCAATTCATGATGTAGATAAAAGAGATTGGGCTAAGTGTTTGTTAAGCAGAGTGCCTCAAACTGGATATGACTGTATTCTGAAGGTGAGTGTGGAAGAAAGGGGTCAGTATGAGTGTATGAAGTCTGCTTTGATTGCCAAGTTTGGCAAGACACCTACCCAATACCTTAGAAGGTTCAGGGATTTTAAGAAAAGAGAGAATGTGTCTTGGGTTGACTGGGTGAGTGCTGCGCACATGAACATGATGGGGTGGATCGATGGGTACAAGGTTAAGACTTTTGTTGAATTGTCCCACCTCTTGTTTTTTGAGCATTTTTCTGAAGCCTGTTCACCAGAGCTGCGTCAGTATGTCGCTGACCAGAACATTTTGGACCACTTTAAGCTGGCTAGGTTGGCTGACAAGTGGGTCTCTCACCGGGTGTCCCCTAAGGACTCCAGTGGGAAGGACAAGGACAAAGAGAAGGGGGCCTCTCAGAAAGCTGAGGAGTCCCCCAAGCAATCACAGTCGGGTAAACCAAAACCTTCCTCTCCTAAGACCCAAAAATATAGTGGGGATAAGTCATCTGTGGGTGGGAATAAGAGTAGTGGTCCACCTGCTGCAAAGCAGGCTCCCAGTGGTTCCAGTACCGTACCCCGCACTCCTGGCGCTTGTTGGGACTGTGGGGCTCTGGATCACAAAAGGGGTGACTCCAAGTGTAAAGGTAAGGCACTTGGAGTACAGGCTGTCAGCCTGACCTACCCTTACCCCGTGTCTGAGGTGGAGGCCACTGTCCTCCCCTCCTCTACCGGGATCACATTTGGTGCTCCGGTAGAGATTTCCTTAGTGTCCCTTGGGGCCTGGGACCAGTACGCGGAAGTACTGGCGACTATCCCACAGAACACCCGTAGGTTTTTGAGAAGTGTCCTCTTGAATGGCCAGCCTTCTACTGGTTTGAGAGACACTGGGGCAAGCATGACAGTGGTGGACAGGACCCTGCTCAGGCCAGAGGACTATGAAGGTGCTCCTCTGCAAACCACCAGGTTAGCTGGTGGGCCTCCCAAATGATCACCTGTAGCCTTAGTCACACTCATGATTGGAGACAAGACAGCGAAGCTTCCTGTCCTGGTTCAGGACAATGTCCCTGCTAACATTTTGTTAGGGAATGATCTAGTAGAGTTGGGGTTGATCTCGGATGGTCTTCCCATGACTGCTGCTGCAGTCACTAGATCACAGGTGACCCCGGGTCTGGCTGTGGGTCAGATACCCGAGCCAAAGGCGAGGCCTAAGGCAAGAAGGCGGAAGACCAAGAAGGCCACCTCTGTGGAGGGAGCACCTTCTCTTCCTGCTGCACCCATTGGGATCCATGCTCCGGACGGGCTGGGTCCAGTGGAAAACCCAAACTCAACTCCTTTGGGAGAAGAGGCAGAAGACTCTCCTGTGGGAGAGGTTCTCAACCCGGAGGATCATCCCGACCTTCAATGCTTGTTAGCTGAAGGGGGACCCTCCCGGGCGGACTTCTGTAAGGGACAGAGAGAGTGCCACTCTCTCGAGGGTCTGAGGAAACAGGCCCTGTCCCAGGCACAAGGAGAAGTGCCTAGGAATTTCCGGATTTATTGGGAGGGTGAGCTCCTTGTTAGTGAGCCCACTAAGCCTGAACCTGGTGCCCGCAAGAGGTTGGTGGTACCCCAGGTTTACAGGCCCTTCCTTCTGCAGTTGGCGCATGAGGTGCCCTTGGCTGGTCATCTTGGGACCAAGAAGACTAAGCAGAGGCTCTCTGCCCATTCCTACTGGCCACGGATGGGAGTAGAGGTGGAGTCCCACTGCAGGACCTGCCCCACTTGTCAGTTGTCTGGCAAGACTGGAGGCAGGGTCATTGCCCCACTGCAGCCGTTACCAGTGGTTGGCACACCATTTGAGAGGGTGGGCATCGACATCGTCGGTCCCCTTGACCCTCCCACTTCAGGTGGACATCGGTTCATCCTGGTCTTGGTAGATCATGCCACCAGGTACCCTGAGGCAATACCCCTTCGGACTGTTACTGCCAAGGTGGTTGCCAGGGCTCTCCTGGGCATTTTCACCCGTGTTGGATTCCCCAAGGAGGTTGTCTCTGACAGAGGATCCAACTTCATGTCTAGTTACATGAAAACCATGTGGAAAGAGTGCGGGGTAACCTACAAGTTCTCCACCTCTTACCACCCCCAGACCAATGGTCTGGTTGAGAGATTTAATAAAACTCTCAAGGGCATGCTAGGGGCTTTGGAAGAACCCCTAAGGAGGAAATGGGATCTCCTCCTGCCATGCCTGCTGTTTGCTTACAGAGAGGTACCTCAAGAGGGTGTTGGTTTCAGCCCCTTTGAGTTACTCTTTGGACATCCCGTGAGGGGGCCCCTCGCCTTGATCCGAGAAGGCTTGGAAGCCACCCCTCCAGGTCCCGCCAAGCAAGTGGGGGACTATGTGTTAGGCCTCAGGCGGAGGATGACACAAATGATGGGTCAGGCAACAGCAAATCTCAAGGCCAGCCAGGAATTGAATAAGTACTGGCATGACCTTAAAGCTTCGCAAGTGGATTGGACTCCGGGACAGGAAATCCTTGTGATGGAGCCTACCAAGCCTAGAGCTTTGGCAGACAAGTGGACTGGACCCTTCAGGATCATCTCCAAGATGGGCGAAGTCAATTATCTGGTTGACATGGGAGCCTCTGGGGTAGCCCCCCAGGTGTTCCATGTCAACAGGCTCAAGCCTTTCCACAGGCGAGCAGAGGTCTCATGTCTCTTGCTAGCTTCAGGGCAAGAAGAGGATGAGAGTGAGCCCCTTCCTGATTTGCTGCATAGCAACCCTCAGGATGGCTCAGTGGAGGGAGTACGTCTATCTCCAGATTTGACAACAGAGCAGCAGAGGGCCTGCAGGGCTTTGCTCCAGCAGTATGCCTCTCTGTTTTCACTGACACCGGGCCTTACACCGTGGTGTAAGCACGAAATTGACACTGGTGACAGTGTGCCTGTCAAAAGCAGGTGCTATCGTATGTCAGATACAGTCAAAAACCACATCCAGGCTGAGGTCGCCAAGATGTTGGATCTGGGTGTTATTGAACCCTCAACCAGTCCCTAGTCCAGTCCAGTGGTCCTTGTCCCCAAGGCAAGTTCCCAGGCGGGTACCAAGGATTGGAGGTTCTGTGTGGACTACCGAGGAGTCAATGCCGTCACCAAAACTGACGCGCACCCATTGCCCAGGGCTGATGAGCTCGTGGACACCATAGGTGCTGCCAAATTTGTGAGCACCTTTGACCTTACCTCAGGCTATTGGCAAATAGCTCTGACGGACCATGCCAAGGAAAAGACGGCTTTCTCAACACCTGAGGGACTCTACCAGTTTAGGGTCATGCCTTTTGGGTTGAAGAATGCCCCTGCCACCTTCCAGAGATTGGTCAACCATGCGCTCAGTCGGCTGGAAGCCTTTTGTGTGGCTTACTTAGACGACATTGCCGTCTTCAGTTCCACCTGGGAAGAGCATTTGACACATCTGGATAAGGTGTTGCAGGCCTTGAAAAGGGCTAACCTCACTATCAAGGCCACCAAGTGCCAGATAGCTCAGGGGAAAGTTACCTATCTTGGTCATGAGGTAGGAGGGGGTCAAATCCAACCTCTCTCCAGTAAAGTACAGGATGTACAGAACTGGGAGACTCCCACTACTCACACCCAGGTGAGAGCCTTTTTGGGCCTCACTGGGTACTATCGCAATTTCATGGCAGGCTATGGAACCATAGCTGCACCCCTGACAGCTCTAACTTCACCCAAACAGCCTAGGAAGGTTAATTGGACCGAAGACTGTCAGAGGGCCTTTGATGGCTTGAAAGAAAGTCTGTGTAGGGCACCTGTGTTGTGTGCACCTGACTACAGCCGACCCTTTATCGTCCAGACGGATGCCTGCGACACCGGAATTGGAGCTGTCTTGTCCCAGTTAGATGACAAAGGGAGAGAACATCCTATCATATTCATCAGTAGACAACTCAAGGGTAGAGAACTTAGGTGGGCTACTGTTGAAAAGGAGTGTTTTAGCATAGTTTGGAGCCTTAGGCGTTTTAGGCCCTACCTTACGGGGTCTACCTTCAAGGTCCAAACAGATCATAAGCCCCTGAAGTGGCTTATGCAGATGAAGGGTGAGAATCCGAAATTGCTCAGGTGGTCCATTAGCCTGCAAGGGCTAGACTTCACCATAGAGCACAGACCAGGGAAGAGTCACGATAATGCAGATGGCCTTTCCAGAAGGTATGTTGACCGTCTGGATGAGGGTGTGTATCCCGTGGGAGATTAGACACCCTCCACCTCAGTCTGGGGGGGGCGACTGTGATGCTGGAAATGCATCTGAGGGACAGGGCCTCTGAATCCTTGTCCTTTTTCTGTTTTTACCGTGTGTTCTGTCATGTTTTCTGCCCAGGAGTCCAGTTGGGACTCCTAGGCAGTGCAGCTCTCTCTTTTGGTTTGGTGAACAGACCCATGGGATACCCTTATGGCACCCATGGGTAGGGGTACAACCCTGTGCCCCTAGTGTATGTTTTTGGGCACCTGTGGGTGGCCCACAGAGCAGGGTATGGGCTGGTGGCAGCTCCATGCTGAATTTGACAGGTGCTCTGGGTGTCCTCCATTTTGGGATACCCAGGCCCTGCCATTGGAATCAGTTGATTCCTGATAGGAAACAAGATGGCCCCTGTGGCCTCTTGCTTTCTATTGCCTGTTATCTTGTTTTTCCCAAAGTCCTGGGAAGCCCTGACTCTGTCCCTTCCCCCTGACTGGCTGTTGGGTGGAAGTTCCATATATGGTATTGTTGTGAAGGCCCAGCTAGACTGACTGGAGCCTTCCCAGTGACGGTATGTTGTGGGTACCTCCTGTGGGTGGGACCTGGGTGAATGGAGTGTGTGACCAATATACACTCCTTGTTGTGGTTGTCTGGTTTCTGGCATGTGAGACAAAGACTGAGACAGCCCTGCCCGAAACTGGCCTGAATGCAGTGTGTAGTGTTGAATGGCTGGGTACTTGTCCCAATCCACATTCCTTGTTGTGAGTGTCTGAAAGGGAGGAGTGTGGCCTGAATGCACTGTGTGCCTGATTGGCTGACTGACTGCATGAATGCCCCTCTGTATGATTGGCTGCTGAGTGTAGGCCAGCAGTGTGGATGAGAGACAGAATAGTATATCTGGGGACCTCTCACCACTGTTCAAGAGGTTCAGGAACGTTCAGGAACGTTCAGAAGCATCCTGGAGCTGAGTCTCCACTCTAAGAGTAACTGGAACTGCTGATCCTCGACGTCCAGCTGGAAGAAGAAGACTTGCTGTGGCATTTGCTTCGACCGATCCGAAGGCTGTCGAAATCGTCGACGACTGACCCGAGAGAGGACCTGGTAAGGCGCCCTCTTCCCGTGCTCCGAGGGACCATCGAGCACCGCTCCATCTTCGCCGAAGCGCCCTGGAAGACAGACCCTCGAAAGGCTGTCGACCCGAGACGGGACCGCCGAGGAGATCGAAGTGAAGCACCCGGACATCGACGCCGTCGAAGTCCATTGCCGTCGACCAGGGTTCGCAGGTTTGTGTAACCGCTGGAGGCCCGTCGAAGTTGTGTTGCCCAGCCGCGGGAACCACTTGACGCCGTGCCGCCGACGACCGGAGCTGTCCGCTCCTTTGCCTAAGAACATTCAATCGAAGGACTCTCTCGACCGCATCGTCGACCGCTTATCCTGCCGGAGAAGGTCGAGGACGACCAACGCGCCAAGGAGAAACCTGCCGGTGGGTTTCCCGCCACCCAACGACCTCAAAGACTCGGACGACCCGACGCCCTTGCTGGGCTCCCGTCTCTACAATCTTTGCGGTCCAGAACTATTGTCATCGAGGTGCCCCGCACACCTCCGCCTTGCAGGACGCTGACGCCCCGACGCCGACGAGCACCGCTCGGACGAAGCTACCGCCTCTTCGACATCGTTCTACCTCGTTTGTCGACGGACGTTCGACGCCCCGTGCCTCCCGCTTGAAAGGGAAGGCATTCAAGAAGGGCCGTCGATTCCCCGTCGCCAAACCCCGAGTTCTTCGACGTTTCTCGACGCCTCTCGACGATCCGTGACTCCCGCTTGAAAGGGGGTCGCTCAAGAAGGATCCGTCGACGCCTCTTCGAAGGACTCGACTCCACCAGGTACATTGGGGGGGTAAAAACATTGTAGGAGAGAATAAGACTATTGAACAACATATGGACTGGGCTTGTGTTAGATCTCTTTCTTTTACAGGTTGCCCAGGTGGGGGGAACTCCACACAGAACTGTGTCTAGAGTTAGGGGCCAGTATTTTGCCTATTGTTCAACCCCCTTATTTTCTCTCTTCCCTCTATTGCTGGTTTCACTTATTGATCTGTGTGACATTTTTGTGGATGCACTTTAATGAGGTCTAATACTAGTGGTACCACTTTAGAATTGTAGATATTTACCATTATTGATTTTCCTGAGCACAAGGTGCGTTATTGTGATAAGTGTACATAACCTTTGAATTAATTATATAAAGACTGTGTTTTCAGTAATACAGTGTGTGGACATTCCTTTGTGGGGGCTTGGGGAATACACTGTACTTAAGAACCAGCCTGCATCACCTCCTGAGAAGCTAGGCCTTGATTGCTCGTCCATTGCTACCGTATTAGAGAATCTTGGCTGGGGTCTTCTGTGCCTCTCCTCTACCATATAGAGAGCAGAAGTACAGACACCCCCTACCGGTCTTTACAGTTTCGATGGGTGCGTCGAGCGAAATGTGCGGAAAAAGCGTTTTTTTCCCGACTTTTCGGACTTTGCGGGGCTGTCTGGGTAATAAAATCTGGGGGGATGTGCGCAAATCATACCTCTGCGTATTCCCACGGTATCCTCTTTTCGGAAATGCATGGGGTTCCCTGTTTTCCTTGGTGGCTTGGATACCCGAGGCCCATATCTGTACGTTAGCCGGTCGGCAGAATGTCTGAGATTTTGCTCTGAAAACAGACTTGGGGTTACTTGTGTTTTATGCTTTCCCCTTCGCGGCCAGGTAGGTGCACCCACACATGTGAGGTACCGTTTTCATCGGGACACCTGTGGGAACGCGTGACGGTAGGCCATGTGTTGTTGGGGGCATGTTTCGATGGGTGCGTCGAGTGAAATGTGCGGAAAAAGCGTTTTTTTCCCCACATTTTGGACTTTGCAGGGCTGTCTGGGTAATAAATTCTGGGGCGATGTGCACAAATCATACCTCTGTGGATTCCCACGGGTGTCCTCTTTTCGGAAATGCATGGAGTTCCCTGTTTTCCTCGGTGGCTTGGACACCCGAGGCCCAGATCTGTACATTGTGCCCGTCGGCAGAATGTCTGAGATTTCCCTCTGAAAACAGACTGGGGGTTACTTGTGTTTTAGGCTTTCCCCTTGGCGGGCAGGTAGGTGCACCCACACATGTGAGGTACCATTTTCATCGGGACACCTGTGGGAACGTGTGACGGTAAGCCATGTGTTGTTGGGGGCGTGTTTCGATGGGTGCGTCGAGCAAAATGTGCGGAAAAAGCGTTTTTTTCCCGACTTTTTGTACTTTGCGGGGCTGTCTGGGTAATAAAATCTGGGGGGATGTGCGCAAAACATACCTCTGCGTATTCCCACGGGTGTCCTCTTTTCGGAAATGCATGGGGTTCCCTGTTTTCCTTGGTGGCTTGGATACCCGAGGCCCATATCTGTAAGTTAGCCGGTCGGCAGAATGTCTGAGATTTCGCTCTGAAAACAGACTTGGGGTTACTTGTGTTTTATGCTTTCCCCTTGACGGCCAGGTAGGTGCACCCACACATGTGAGGTACCGTTTACATAGGGACACCTGTGGGAATGCGTTACGGTAGGCCATGTGTTGTTGGGGGCATGTTTCAATGGGTGCGTCGAAAGAAATGTGCGGAAAAAGTGTTTTTTTCCCGACATTTCGGACTTTGCGGGGCTGTCTGGGTAAAAAATTCTGGGGCGATGTGCGCAAATCATACCTCTGCATATTCCCACGGGTGTCCTGTTTTCGGAAATGCATGGGGTTCCCTGTTTTCCTCAGTGGCTTGGACACCCGAGGGCCATATCTGTACGTTGTGACGGTCGGCAGAATTTCTGAGATTTCGCTCTGAAAACAGACTTGGGGTTACTTGTGTTTTAGGCTTTCCCCTTGGCGGCCAGGTAGGTGCACCCACACATGTGAGGTACCATTTTCATCGGGACACCTGTGGGAACGCGTGACGGTAGGCCATGTGTTGTTGGGGGCGTGTTTCGATGGGTGCGTTGAGCAAAATGTGCGGAAAAAGCGTTTTTTCCCCACATTTCGGACTTTGCGGGGCTGTCTTGGTAAAAAATTCTGGGGCGATGTGCGCAAATCATACCTCTGCGTATTCCCACGGGTGTCCTCTTTTCGGAAATGCATGGGGTTCCCTGTTTTCCTCAGTGGCTTGGACACCCGAGGGCCCTATCTGTACGTTGTGACGGTCGGCAGAATTTCTGAGATTTCGCTCTGAAAACAGACTTGGGGTTACTTGTGTTTTAGGCTTTCCCCTTGGCGGCCAGGTAGGTGCACCCACACATGTGAGGTACCATTTTCATCGAGACACCTGTGGAAACGCGTGACGGTAGGCCATGTGTTGTTGCGGGCGTGTTTCGATGGGTGCGTTGAGCAAAATGTGCGGAAAAAGCGTTTTTTCCCCACATTTCGGACTTTGCAGGGCTGTCTGGGTAATAAATTCTGGGGCGATGTGCGCAAATCATACCTCGGCGGATTCCCACGTGTGTCCTCTTTTCGGAAATGCATGGGGTTCCCTGTTTTCCTTGGTGGCTTGGACACCCGAGGCCCATATCTGTACGTTGTGCCGGTCGGCAGAATGTCTGAGATTTCCCTCTGAAAACAAACTTGGGATTACTTGTGTTTTAGGCTTTGCCCTTGGCCGGCAGGTAGGTGCACCCACACATGTGAGGTACCATTTTCATCGGGACACCTGTGGGAACGTGTGACGGTAGGCCATGTGTTGTTGCGGGCGTGTTTCGATGGGTGCGTTGAGCAAAATGTGCGGAAAAAGCGTTTTTTCCCCACATTTCGGACTTTGCAGGGCTGTCTGGGTAATAAATTCTGGGGCGATGTGCGCAAATCATACCTCTGCGGATTCCCACGTGTGTCCTCTTTTCGGAAATGCATGGGGTTCCCTGTTTTCCTCGGTGGCTTGGACACCCGAGGGCCATATCTGTACGTTGTGCCGGTCGGCAGAATGTCTGAGATTTCGCTCTGAAAACA
This sequence comes from Ambystoma mexicanum, assembly GCF_040938575.1. Lineage (NCBI taxonomy): Eukaryota > Metazoa > Chordata > Amphibia > Caudata > Ambystomatidae > Ambystoma > Ambystoma mexicanum. Next base: position 810,849,161 of record NC_090931.1, read on the forward strand.
GACTTGGGGTTACTTGTGTTTTACGCTTTCCCCTTGGCGGCCAGATAGGTGCACCCACACATGTGAGGTACCGTTTTCATCGAGACACCTGTGGGAACGCGTGACGGTAGGCCATGTGTTGTTGGGGCCGTGTTTCGATGGGTGCGTCGAGCGAAATGTGCGGAAAAAGCGTTTTTTCCCCACATTTCGGACTTTGCAGGGCTGTCTGGGTAATAAATTCTGGGGCGATGTGCGCAAATCATACCTCTGCGGATTCCCACGGGTGTCCTCTTTTCAGAAATGCATGGGGTTCCCCGTTTTCCTTGGTGGCTTGGACACCCGAGGCCCATATCTGTACGTTGTGCCGGTCGGCAGAATGTCTGAGATTTCGCTCTGAAAACAGACTTGGGGTTACTTGTGTTTTAGGCTTTCCCCTTGGCGGCCAGGTAGGTGCACCCACACATGTGAGGTACCATTTTCATCGGGACACCTGTGGAAACGCGTGACGGTAGGCCATGTGTTGTTGCGGGCGTGTTTCGATGGGTGCGTTGAGCAAAATGTGCGGAAAAAGCGTTTTTTCCCCACATTTCGGACTTTGCAGGGCTGTCTGGGTAATAAATTCTGGGGCGATGTGCGCAAATCATACCTCTGCGGATTCCCACGTGTGTCCTCTTTTCGGAAATGCATGGGGTTCCCTGTTTTCCTTGGTGGCTTGGACACCCGAGGCCCATATCTGTACGTTGTGCCGGTCGGCAGAATGTCTGAGATTTCCCTCTGAAAACAAACTTGGGATTACTTGTGTTTTAGGCTTTGCCCTTGGCCGGCAGGTAGGTGCACCCACACATGTGAGGTACCGTTTTCATCGGGACACCTGTGGGAACGTGTGACGGTAGGCCATGTGTTGTTGGGGGCATGTTTCAATGGGTGCGTCGAGCAAAATGTGCGGAAAAAGCGTTTTTTTCCCCACATTTCGGACTTTGCGGAGCTATCTGGGTAAAAAATTCTGGGGCGATGTGCGCAAATCATACCTCTGCGGATTCCCACGGGTGTCCTCTTTTCGGAAATGCATGGGGTTCCCTGTTTTCCTCGGTGGCTTGGACACCCAAGGGCCATATCTGTACGTTGTGCCGGTCGGCAGAATGTCTGAGATTTCGCTCTGAAAACAGACTTGGGGTTACTTGTGTTTTACGCTTTCCCCTTGGCGGCCAGGTAGGTGCACCCACACATGTGAGGTACCGTTTTCATCGAGACACCTGTGGGAACGCGTGACTGTAGGCCATGTGTTGTTGGGGCCGTGTTTCGATGGGTGCGTCGAGCGAAATGTGCGGAAAAAGCGTTTTTCCCCCACATTTCGGACTTTGCAGGGCTGTCTGGGTAATAAATTCTGGGGCGATGTGCGCAAATCATACCTCTGCGGATTCCCACGGGTGTCCTCTTTTCAGAAATGCATGGGGTTCCCCGTTTTCCTTGGTGGCTTGGACACCCGAGGCCCATATCTGTACGTTGTGCCGGTCGGCAGAATGTCTGAGATTTCGCTCTGAAAACAGACTTGGGGTTACTTGTGTTTTAGGCTTTCCCCTTGGCGGCCAGGTAGGTGCACCCACACATGTGAGGTACCGTTTTCATCGGGACACCTGTGGGAACGCGGGACGGTAGGCCATGTGTTGTTGGGGGCGTGTTTTGATGGGTGCGTCGAGCGAAATATGCGGAAAAAGTGTTTTTTTCCCGACATTTCGGACTTTGCGGGGTTGTCTGGGTAAAAAATTCTGGGGCGATGTGCGCAAATCATACCTATGCGGATTCCCACGGGTGTCCTCTTTTCGGAAATGCATAGGGTTCCCTGTTTTCCTCGGTGGCTTGGACACCCGAGGGCCATATCTGTACGTTGTGACGGTCGGCAGAATTTCTGAGATTTCGCTCTGAAAACAGACTTGGGGTTACTTGTGTTTTAGGCTTTCCCCTTGGCGGCCAGGTAGGTGCACCCACACATGTGAGGTACCATTTTCATCGGGACACCTGTGGGAACGCGTGACGGTAGGCCATGTGTTGTTGGGGGCGTGTTTCGATGGGTGCGTTGAGCAAAATGTGCGGAAAAAGCGTTTTTTCCCCACATTTCGGACTTTGCGGGGCTGTCTTGGTAAAAAATTCTGGGGCGATGTGCGCAAATCATACCTCTGCGTATTCCCACGGGTGTCCTCTTTTCGGAAATGCATGGGGTTCCCTGTTTTCCTTGGTGGCTTGGATACCCGAGGCCCATATCTGTACGTTAGCCGGTCGGCAGAATGTCTGAGATTTCGCTCTGAAAACAGACTTGGGGTTACTTGTGTTTTATGCTTTCCCCTTGACGGCCAGGTAGGTGCACCACACATGTGAGGTACCGTTTTCATCGGGACACCTGTGGGAATGCGTTACGGTAGGCCATGTGTTGTTGGGGGCATGTTTCGATGGGTGCGTCGAAAGAAATGTGCGGAAAAAGTGTTTTTTTCCCGACATTTCGGACTTTGCGGGGCTGTCTGGGTAAAAAATTCTGGGGCGATGTGCGCAAATCATACCTCTGCATATTCCCACGGGTGTCCTGTTTTCGGAAATGCATGGGGTTCCCTGTTTTCCTCAGTGGCTTGGACACCCGAGGGCCATATCTGTACGTTGTGACGGTCGGCAGAATTTCTGAGATTTCGCTCTGAAAACAGACTTGGGGTTACTTGTGTTTTAGGCTTTCCCCTTGGCGGCCAGGTAGGTGCACCCACACATGTGAGGTACCATTTTCATCGGGACACCTGTGGAAACACGTGACGGTAGGCCATGTGTTGTTGCGGGCGTGTTTCGATGGGTGCGTTGAGCAAAATGTGCGGAAAAAGCGTTTTTTCCCCACATTTCGGACTTTGCAGGGCTGTCTGGGTAATAAATTCTGGGGCGATGTGCGCAAATCATACCTCTGCGGATTCCCACGTGTGTCCTCTTTTCGGAAATGCATGGGGTTCCCTGTTTTCCTTGGTGGCTTGGACACCCGAGGCCCATATCTGTACGTTGTGCCGGTCGGCAGAATGTCTGAGATTTCCCTCTGAAAACAAACTTGGGATTACTTGTGTTTTAGGCTTTGCCCTTGGCCGGCAGGTAGGTGCACCCACACATGTGAGGTACCGTTTTCATCGGGACACCTGTGGGAACGTGTGACGGTAGGCCATGTGTTGTTGGGGGCATGTTTCAATGGGTGCGTCGAGCAAAATGTGCGGAAAAAGCGTTTTTTTCCCCACATTTCGGACTTTGCGGAGCTATCTGGGTAAAAAATTCTGGGGCGATGTGCGCAAATCATACCTCTGCGGATTCCCACGGGTGTCCTCTTTTCGGAAATGCATGGGGTTCCCTGTTTTCCTCGGTGGCTTGGACACCCGAGGGCCATATCTGTACGTTGTGCCGGTCGGCAGAATGTCTGAGATTTCGCTCTGAAAACAGACTTGGGGTTACTTGTGTTTTACGCTTTCCCCTTGGCGGCCAGGTAGGTGCACCCACACATGTGAGGTACCGTTTTCATCGAGACACCTGTGGGAACGCGTGACGGTAGGCCATGTGTTGTTGGGGCCGTGTTTCGATGGGTGCGTCGAGCGAAATGTGCGGAAAAAGCGTTTTTTCCCCACATTTCGGACTTTGCAGGGCTGTTTGGGTAATAAATTCTGGGGCGATGTGCGCAAATCATACCTCTGCGGATTCCCACGGGTGTCCTCTTTTCAGAAATGCATGGGGTTCCCCATTTTCCTTGGTGGCTTGGACACCCGAGGCCCATATCTGTACGTTGTGCCGGTCGGCAGAATGTCTGAGATTTCGCTCTGAAAACAGACTTGGGATTACTTGTGTTTTAGGCTTTCCCCTTGGCGGCCAGGTAGGTGCACCCACACATGTGAGGTACCGTTTTCATCGGGACACCTGTGGGAACGCGGGATGGTAGGCCATGTGTTGTTGGGGGCGTGTTTTGATGGGTGCGTCGAGCAAAATATGCGGAAAAAGTGTTTTTTTCCCGACATTTCGGACTTTGCGGGGTTGTCTGGGTAAAAAATTCTGGGGCGATGTGCGCAAATCATACCTATGCGGATTCCCACGGGTGTCCTCTTTTCGGAAATGCATAGGGTTCCTTGTTTTCCTCGGTGGCTTGGACACCCGAGGGCCATATCTGTACGTTGTGCCGGTCGGCAGAATGTCTGAGATTTCGCTCTGAAAACAGACTTGGGGTTACTTGTGTTTTACGCTTTCCCCTTGGCGGCCAGGTAGGTGCACCCACACATGTGAGGTACCGTTTTCATCGAGACACCTGTGGGAACGCGTGACGGTAGGCCATGTGTTGTTGGGGGTGTGTTTCGATGGGTGCGTAGAGTGAAATGTGCGGAAAAAGCGTTTTTTTCCCCACATTTGGGACTTTGCAGGGCTGTCTGGGTAATAAATTCTGGGGCGATGTGCGCAAATCATACCTCTGCGGATTCCCACGGGTGTCCTCTTTTCGGAAATGCATGGGGTTCCCCGTTTTCCTTGGTGGCTTGGACACCCGAGGCCCATATCTGTACGTTGTGCCGGTCGGCAGAATGTCTGAGATTTCGCTCTGAAAACAGACTTGGGGTTACTTGTGTTTTAGGCTTTCCCCTTGGCGGCCAGGTAGGTGCACCCACACATGTGAGGTACCGTTTTCATCGGGACACCTGTGGGAACGCGGGACGGTAGACCATGTGTTGTTGGGGGCATGTTTCGATGGGTGCGTCGAGCGAAATGTGCGGAAAAAGCGTTTTTTTCCCCACATTTCGGACTTTGCAGGGCTGTCTGGGTAATACATTCTGGGGCGATGGGCGCAAATCATACCTCTGCGGATTCCCACGGGTGTCTTCTTTTCGGAAATGCATGGGGTTCCCTGTTTTCCTCGGTGGCTTGGACACCCGAGGGCCATATCTGTACGTTGTGCCGGTCGGCAGAATGTCTGAGATTTCGCTCTGAAAACAGACTTGGGGTTACTTGTGTTTTACGCTTTCCCCTTGGCGGCCAGGTAGGTGCACCCACACATGTGAGGTACCGTTTTCATCGAGACACCTGTGGGAACGCGTGACGGTAGGCCATGTGTTGTTGGGGCCGTGTTTCGATGGGTGCGTCGAGCAAAATGTGCGGAAAAAGCGTTTTTTCCCCACATTTCGGACTTTGCAGGGCTGTCTGGGTAATAAATTCTGGGGCGATGTGCGCAAATCATACCTCTGCGGATTCCCACGGGTGTCCTCTTTTCAGAAATGCATGGGGTTCCCCGTTTTCCTTGGTGGCTTGGACACCCGAGGCCCATATCTGTACGTTGTGCCGGTCGGCAGAATGTCTGAGATTTCGCTCTGAAAACAGACTTGGGGTTACTTGTGTTTTAGGCTTTCCCCTTGGCGGCCAGGTAGGTGCACCCACACATGTGAGGTACCGTTTTCATCGGGACACCTGTGGGAACGCGGGACGGTAGGCCATGTGTTGTTGGGGGCGTGTTTTGATGGGTGCGTCGAGCGAAATATGCGGAAAAAGTGTTTTTTTCCCGACATTTCGGACTTTGCGGGGTTGTCTGGGTAAAAAATTCTGGGGCGATGTGCGCAAATCATACCTATGCGGATTCCCACGGGTGTCCTCCTTTCGGAAATGCATGGGGTTCCCCGTTTTCCTTGGTGGCTTGGACACCCGAGGCCCATATCTGTACGTTGTGCCGGTCGGCAGAATGTCTGAGATTTCGCTCTGAAAACAGACTTGGGGTTACTTGTGTTTTAGGCTTTCCCCTTGGCGGCCAGGTAGGTGCACCCACACATGTGAGGTACCGTTTTCATCGGGACACCTGTGGGAACGCGGGACGGTAGACCATGTGTTGTTGGGGGCGTGTTTCGATGGGTGCGTCGAGCGAAATGTGCGGAAAAAGCGTTTTTTTCCCCACATTTCGGACTTTGCAGGGCTGTCTGGGTAATACATTCTGGGGCGATGTGCGCAAATCATACCTCTGCGGATTCCCACGGGTGTCTTCTTTTCGGAAATGCATGGGGTTCCCTGTTTTCCTCGGTGGCTTGGACACCCGAGGCCTAGATCTGTACGTTGTGCCGGTCGGCAGAATGTCTGAGATTTCCCTCTGAAAACAGACTTGGGGTTACTTGTGTTTTAGGCTTTCCCCTTGGCGGCCAGGTAGGTGCACCCACACATGTGAGGTACCGTTTTCATCGGGACACCTGCGGGAACGCGTGACGGTAGGCCATGTGTTGTTGGGGGCATGTTTCGATGGGTGCGTCGAAAGAAATGTGCGGAAAAAGTGTTTTTTTCCTGACATTTCGGACTTTGCGGGGCTGTCTGGGTAAAAAATTCTAGGGCGATGTGCGCAAATCATACCTCTGCGGATTCCCACGGGTGTCCTCTTTTCGGAAATGCATGGGGTTCCCTGTTTTCCTCGGTGGCTTGGACACCCGAGGCCCATATCTGTACGTTGTGCCGGTCGGCAGAATGTCTGAGATTTCGCTCTGAAAACAGACTTGGGGTTACTCGTGTTTTAGGCTTTCCCCTTGGCGGCCAGGTAGGTGCCCCCACACATGTGAGGTACTGTTTTCATCGGGACACCTGTGGGAACGCGGGACGGTAGACCATGTGTTGTTGGGGGCGTGTTTCGATGGGTGCGTCGAGCGAAATGTGCGGAAAAAGTGTTTTTTTCCCCACATTTCGGACTTTGCAGGGCTGTCTGGGTAATACATTCTGTGGCGATGGGCGCAAATCATACCTCTGCGGATTCCCACGGGTGTCCTCTTTTCGGAAATGCATGGGGTTCCCTGTTTTCCTCGGTGGCTTGGACACCCGAGGCCCATATCTGTACGTTGTGCCGGTCGGCAGAATGTCTGAGATTTCGCTCTGAAAACAGACTTGGGGTTACTTGTGTTTTAGGCTTTCCCCTTGGCGGCCAGGTAGGTGCACCCACACATGTGAGGTACCGTTTTCATCAAGACACCTGTGGGAACGCGTGACGGTAGGCCATGTGTTGTTGGGGGCGTGTTTCGATGGGTGCGTCGAGCGAAATGTGCAGAAAAAGCGTTTTTTTCCCCACATTTCGGACTTTGCAGGGCTGTCTGGGTAATACATTCTGGGGCGATGTGCACAAATCATACCTCTGCGGATTCCCACGGGTGTCTTCTTTTCGGAAATGCATGGGGTTCCCTGTTTTCCTCGGTGGCTTGGACACCCGAGGCCTAGATCTGTACGTTGTGCCGGTCGGCAGAATGTCTGAGATTTCCCTCTGAAAACAGACTTGGGGTTAATTGTGTTTTAGGCTTTCCCCTTGGCGGCCAGGTAGGTGCACCCACACATGTGAGGTACCGTTTTCATCGGGACACCTGCGGGAACGCGTGACGGTAGGCCATGTGTTGTTGTGGGCATGTTTCGATGGGTGCGTCGAAAGAAATGTGCGGAAAAAGTGTTTTTTTCCCGACATTTCGGACTTTGCGGGGCTGTCTGGGTAAAAAATTCTGGGGCGATGTGCGCAAATCATACCTCTCCGGATTCCCACGGGTGTCCTCTTTTCGGAAATGCATGGGGTTCCCTGTTTTCCTCGGAGGCTTGGACACCCGAGGGCCATATCTGTACGTTGTGCCGGTCGGCAGAATGTCTGAGATTTCGCTCTGAAAACAGACTTGGGGTTACTTGTGTTTTAGGCTTTCCCCTTGGCGGCCAGGTAGGTGCACCCACACATGTGAGGTACCGTTTTCATCGGGACACCTGTGGGAACGCGTGACGGTAGGCCATGTGTTGTTGGGGGCGTGTTTCGATGGGTGCGTTGAGCAAAATGTGCGGAAAAAGCATTTTTTTCCCCACATTTCGGAATTTGCAGGGCTGTCTGGGTAATAAATTCTGGGGCTATGTGCGCAAATCATACCTCTGCGGATTCCCACGGGTGTCCTCTTTTCGGAAATGCATGGGGTTCCCTGTTTTCCTTGGTGGCTTGGACACCCGAGGCCCATATCTGTACGTTGCGCCGGTCGGCAGAATGTCTGAGATTTCCCTCTGAAAACAGACTTGGGATTACTTGTGTTTTAGGCTTTCCCCTTGGCGGGCAGGTAGGTGCACCCACACATGTGAGGTACCGTTTTCATCGGGACACCTGTGGGAACGTGTGACGGTAGGCCATGTGTTGTTGGGGGCATGTTTCGATGGGTCCGTCGAGCGAAATGTGCGGAAAAAGCGTTTTTTTCCCCACATTTGGGACTTTGCAGGGCTGTCTGGGTAATAAATTCTGGGGCGATGTGCGCAAATCATACCTCTGCGTATTCCCACGGGTGTCCTCTTTTCGGAAATGCATGGGTTTCCCCGTTTTCCTTGGTGGCTTGGACACCCGAGGCCCATAACTGTACGTTGTGCCGGTCGGCAGAATGTCTGAGATTTCGCTCTGAAAACAGACTTGGGGTTACTTGTGTTTTAGGCTTTCCCCTTGGCGGCCAGGTAGGTGCACCCACACATGTGAGGTACCGTTTTCATCGGGACACCTGTGGGAACGCGGGACGGTAGGCCATGTGTTGTTGGGGGCGTGTTTCGATGGGTGCGTCCAGGGAAATGTGGGGAAAATGCGTTTTTTTCCCCACATTTCGGACTTTGCAGGGGTGTCTGGGTAATAAATTCTGGGATGATGTGCGCGAATCATACCTCTGCGGATTCCCACGGGTGTCCTCTTTTCGGAAATGCATGGGGTTCCCTGTTTTCCTCGGTGGCTTGGACACCCGAGGCCCAGATCTGTACGTTGTGCCGGTCGGCAGAATGTCTGAGATTTCCCTCTGAAAACAGACGGGGTTAATTGTGTTTTAGGCTTTCCCATTGGCCGCCAGGTAGGTGCACCCACAAATGTGAGGTACCGTTTTCATCGGGACACCTGTGGGAACGCGTCACATTAGGCCATGTGTTGTTGGGGGCGTGTTTTGATGGGTGCGTCGAGCGAAATATGCGTAAAAAGTGTTTTTTCCCCGACATTTCGGACTTTGCGGGGTTGTCTGGGTAAAAAATTCTGGGGCGATGTGCGCAAATCATACCTCTGCGGATTCCCACAGGTGTCCTCTTTTCGGAAATGCATGGGGTTCCCTGTTTTCCTCGGTGGCTTGGACACCCGAGGGCCATATCTGGACGTTGTGCAGGTCGGCAGAATGTCTTAGATTTCGCTCTGAAAACAGACTTGGTGTTACTTGTGTTTTACGCTTTCCCCTTGGCGGCCAGGTAGGTGCACCCACACATGTGAGGTACCGTTTTCATCGGGACACCTGTGGGAACGCGTGACTGTAGGCCATGTGTTGTTGGGGGTCAGTTTCGATGGGTGCGTCGAGCGAAATGTGCGGAAAAAGCATTTTTTTCCCCACATTTGGGACTTTGCAGGGCTGTCTGGGTAATACATTCTGTGGCGATGGGCGCAAATCATACCTCTGCGGATTCCCACGGGTGTCCTCTTTTCGGAAATGCATGGGGTTCCCTGTTTTCCTCGGTGGCTTGGACACCCGAGGCCCATATCTGTACGTTGTGCCGGTCGGCAGAATGTCTGAGATTTCGCTCTGAAAACAGACTTGGGGTTACTTGTGTTTTAGGCTTTCCCCTTGGCGGCCAGGTAGGTGCACCCACACATGTGAGGTACCGTTTTCATCAAGACACCTGTGGGAACGCGTGACGGTAGGCCATGTGTTGTTGGGGGCGTGTTTCGATGGGTGCGTCGAGCGAAATGTGCGGAAAAAGCGTTTTTTTCCCCACATTTTGGACTTTGCAGGGCTGTCTGGGTAATACATTCTGGGGCGATGTGCACAAATCATACCTCTGCGGATTCCCACGGGTGTCTTCTTTTCGGAAATGCATGGGGTTCCCTGTTTTCCTCGGTGGCTTGGACACCCGAGGCCTAGATCTGTACGTTGTGCCGGTCGGCAGAATGTCTGAGATTTCCCTCTGAAAACAGACTTGGGGTTAATTGTGTTTTAGGCTTTCCCCTTGGCGGCCAGGTAGGTGCACCCACACATGTGAGGTACCATTTTCATCGGGACACCTGCGGGAACGCGTGACGGTAGGCCATGTGTTGTTGGGGGCATGTTTCGATGGGTGCGTCGAAAGAAATGTGCGGAAAAAGTGTTTTTTTCCCGACATTTCGGACTTTGCGGGGCTGTCTGGGTAAAAAATTCTGGGGCGATGTGCGCAAATCATACCTCTCCGGATTCCCACGGGTGTCCTCTTTTCGGAAATGCATGGGGTTCCCTGTTTTCCTCGGAGGCTTGGACACCCGAGGGCCATATCTGTACGTTGTGCCGGTCGGCAGAATGTCTGAGATTTCGCTCTGAAAACAGACTTGGGGTTACTTGTGTTTTAGGCTTTCCCCTTGGCGGCCAGGTAGGTGCACCCACACATGTGAGGTACCGTTTTCATCGGGACACCTGTGGGAACGCGTGACGGTAGGCCATGTGTTGTTGGGGGCGTGTTTCGATGGGTGCGTTGAGCAAAATGTGCGTAAAAAGCATTTTTTTCCCCACATTTCGGAATTTGCAGGGCTGTCTGGGTAATAAATTCTGGGGCTATGTGCGCAAATCATACCTCTGCGGATTCCCACGGGTGTCCTCTTTTCGGAAATGCATGGGGTTCCCTGTTTTCCTTGGTGGCTTGGACACCCGAGGCCCATATCTGTAAGTTGCGCCGGTCGGCAGAATGTCTGAGATTTCCCTCTGAAAACAGACTTGGGATTACTTGTGTTTTAGGCTTTCCCCTTGGCGGGCAGGTAGGTGCACCCACACATGTGAGGTACCGTTTTCATCGGGACACCTGTGGGAACGTGTGAAGGTAGGCCATGTGTTGTTGGGGGCATGTTTCGATGGGTCCGTCGAGCGAAATGTGCGGAAAAAGCGTTTTTTTCCCCACATTTGGGACTTTGCAGGGCTGTCTGGGTAATAAATTCTGGGGCGATGTGCGCAAATCATACCTCTGCGTATTCCCACGGGTGTCCTCTTTTCGGAAATGCATGGGTTTCCCCGTTTTCCTTGGTGGCTTGGACACCCGAGGCCCATAACTGTACGTTGTGCCGGTCGGCAGAATGTCTGAGATTTCGCTCTGAAAACAGACTTGGGGTTACTTGTGTTTTAGGCTTTCCCCTTGGCGGCCAGGTAGGTGCACCCACACATGTGAGGTACCGTTTTCATCGGGACACCTGTGGGAACGCGGGACGGTAGGCCATGTGTTGTTGGGGGCGTGTTTCGATGGGTGCGTCGAGGGAAATGAGGGGAAAATGTGTTTTTTTCCCCACATTTCGGACTTTGCGGGGGTGTCTGGGTAATAAATTCTGGGATGATGTGCGCAAATCATACCTCTGCGGATTCCCACGGGTGTCCTCTTTTCGGAAATGCATGGGGTTCCCTGTTTTCCTCGGTGGCTTGGACACCCGAGGCCCAGATCTGTACGTTGTGCCGGTCGGCAGAATGTCTGAGATTTCCCTCTGAAAACAGACTTGGGGTTAATTGTGTTTTAGGGTTTCCCATTGGCCGCCAGGTAGGTGCACCCACAAATGTGAGGTACCGTTTTCATCGGGACACCTGTGGGAACGCGTCACATTAGGCCATGTGTTGTTGGGGGCGTGTTTTGATGGGTGCGTCGAGCAAAATATGCGTAAAAAGTGTTTTTTCCCCGACATTTCGGACTTTGCGCGGTTGTCTGGGTAAACAATTCTGGGGCGATGTGCGCAAATCATACCTCTGCGGATTCCCACGGGTGTCCTCTTTTCGGAAATGCATGAGGTTCCCTGTTTTCCTCAGTGGCTTGGACACCCGAGGCCTAGATCTGTACTTTGTGCCGGTCGGCAGAATGTCTGAGATTTCCCTCTGAAAACAGACTTGGGGTTACTTGTGTTTTAGGCTTTCCCCTTGGCGGCCAGGTAGGTGCACCCACACATGTGAGGTACCGTTTTTATCGGGACACCTGTGGGAACGCGGGACGGTAGGCCATGTGTTGTTGGGGGCGTGTTTCAATGGGTGCGTCGAGCGAAATGTGGGAAAAATGCGTTTTTTTCCCCACATTTCGGACTTTGCGGGGGTGTCTGGGTAATAAATTCTGGGGCGAGGTGCGCAAATCATACCTCTGCGGATTCCCACGGGTGTCGTCTTTTCGGAAATGCATGGGGCTCCCTGTTTTCCTCGGTGTCTTGGACACCCGAGGCCCATATCAGTATGTTGTGCCGGTCGGCAGAATGGCTGAGATTCCCCTCTGCAAACAGACTGGGGGTTGCTTGCGATTTCGGCTTGCCCCTTGCCAGCCAGGTAGGTGCACCCACGCATGTGAGGTACCGTTTTCATCGGGACACCTGTGGGAACGCGTGACGGTAGGCCATGTGTTGTTGGGGGCGTGTTTCGATGGGTGCGTCGAGCGAAATGTGCGGAAAAAGCGTTTTTTCCCCACATTTCGGACTTTGCAGGGCTGTCTGGGTAATAAATTCTGGGGCGATGTGCGCAAATCATACCTCTGCGGATTCCCACGGGTGTCCTCTTTTCAGAAATGCATAGGGTTCCCCGTTTTCCTTGGTGGCTTGGACACCCGAGGCCCATATCTGTACGTTGTGCCGGTCGGCAGAATGTCTGAGATTTCGCTCTGAAAACAGACTTGGGGTTACTTGTGTTTTAGGCTTTCCCCTTGGCGGCCAGGTAGGTGCACCCACACATGTGAGGTACCGTTTTCATCGGGACAGCTGCGGGAACGCGTGACGGTAGGCCATGTGTTGTTGGGGGCATGTTTCGATGGGTGCGTCGAAAGAAATGTGCGGAAAAAGTGTTTTTTTCCCGACATTTCGGACTTTGCGGGGCTGTCTGGGTAAAAAATTCTGGGGCGATGTGCGCAAATCATACCTCTCCGGATTCCCACGGGTGTCCTCTTTTCGGAAATGCATGGGGTTCCCTGTTTTCCTCGGAGGCTTGGACACCCGAGGGCCATATCTGTACGTTGTGCCGGTCGGCAGAATGTCTGAGATTTCGCTCTGAAAACAGACTTGGGGTTACTTGTGTTTTAGGCTTTCCCCTTGGCGGCCAGGTAGGTGCACCCACACATGTGAGGTACCGTTTTCATCGGGACACCTGTGGGAACGCGTGACGGTAGGCCATGTGTTGTTGGGGGCATGTTTCGATGGGTGCGTTGAGCAAAACGTGCGGAAAAAGCATTTTTTTCCCCACATTTCGGAATTTGCAGGGCTGTCTGGGTAATAAATTCTGGGGCTATGTGCGCAAATCATACCTCTGCGGATTCCCACGGGTGTCCTCTTTTCGGAAATGCATGGGGTTCCCTGTTTTCCTTGGTGGCTTGGACACCCGAGGCCCATATCTGTACGTTGCGCCGGTCGGCAGAATGTCTGAGATTTCCCTCTGAAAACAGACTTGGGATTACTTGTGTTTTAGGCTTTCCCCTTGGCGGGCAGGTAGGTGCACCCACACATGTGAGGTACCGTTTTCATCGGGACACCTGTGGGAACGTGTGACGGTAGGCCATGTGTTGTTGGGGGCATGTTTCGATGGGTCCGTCGAGCGAAATGTGCGGAAAAAGCGTTTTTTTCCCCACATTTGGGACTTTGCAGGGCTGTCTGGGTAATAAATTCTGGGGCGATGTGCGCAAATCATACCTCTGCGTATTCCCACGGGTGTCCTCTTTTCGGAAATGCATGGGTTTCCCCGTTTTCCTTGGTGGCTTGGACACCCGAGGCCCATAACTGTACGTTGTGCCGGTCGGCAGAATGTCTGAGATTTCGCTCTGAAAACAGACTTGGGGTTACTTGTGTTTTAGGCTTTCCCCTTGGCGGCCAGGTAGGTGCACCCACACATGTGAGGTACCGTTTTCATCGGGACACCTGTGGGAACGCGGGACGGTAGGCCATGTGTTGTTGGGGGCGTGTTTCGATGGGTGCGTCGAGGGAAATGTGGGGAAAATGCATTTTTTTCCCCACATTTCGGATTTTGCGGGGGTGTCTGGGTAATAAATTCTGGGATGATATGCGCAAATCATACCTCTGCGGATTCCCACGGGTGTCCTCTTTTCGGAAATGCATGGGGTTCCCTGTTTTCCTCGGTGGCTTGGACACCCGAGGCCCAGATCTGTACGTTGTGCCGGTCGGCAGAATGTCTGAGATTTCCCTCTGAAAACAGACGGGGTTAATTGTGTTTTAGGCTTTCCCATTGGCCGCCAGGAAGGTGCACCCACACATGTGAGGTACCGTTTTCATCGGGACACCTGTGGGAACGCGTCACATTAGGCCATGTGTTGTTGGGGGCGTGTTTTGATGGGTGCGTCGAGCAAAATATGCGTAAAAAGTGTTTTTTCCCCGACATTTCGGACTTTGCGCGGTTGTCTGGGTAAACAATTCTGGGGCGATGTGCGCAAATCATACCTCTGCGGATTCCCACGGGTGTCCTCTTTTCGGAAATGCATGGGGTTCCCTGTTTTCCTTGGTGGCTTGGACACCCGAGGCCTAGATCTGTACTTTGTGCCGGTCGGCAGAATGTCTGAGATTTCCCTCTGAAAACAGACTTGGGGTTACTTGTGTTTTAGGCTTTCCCCTTGGCGGCCAGGTAGGTGCACCCACACATGTGAGGTACCGTTTTTATCGGGACACCTGTGGGAACGCGGGACGGTAGGCCATGTGTTGTTGGGGGCGTGTTTCAATGGGTGCGTCGAGCGAAATGTGGGAAAAATGCGTTTTTTTCCCCACATTTCGGACTTTGCGGGGGTGTCTGGGTAATAAATTCTGGGGCGATGTGCGCAAATCATACCTCTGCGGATTCCCACGGGTGTCGTCTTTTCGGAAATGCATGGGGCTCCCTGTTTTCCTCGGTGTCTTGGACACCCGAGGCCCATATCAGTATGTTGTGCCGGTCGGCAGAATGGCTGAGATTCCCCTCTGCAAACAGACTGGGGGTTGCTTGCGATTTCGGCTTGCCCCTTGCCAGCCAGGTAGGTGCACCCACGCATGTGAGGTACCGTTTTCATCGGGACACCTGTGGGAACGCGTGACGGTAGGCCATGTGTTGTTGGGGGCGTGTTTCGATGGGTGCGTCGAGCGAAATGTGCGCAAAAAGCGTTTTTTCCCCACATTTCGGACTTTGCAGGGCTGTCTGGGTAATAAATTCTGGGGCGATGTGCGCAAATCATACCTCTGCGGATTCCCACGGGTGTCCTCTTTTCAGAAATGCATAGGGTTCCCCGTTTTCCTTGGTGGCTTGGACACCCGAGGCCCATATCTGTACGTTGTGCCGGTCGGCAGAATGTCTGAGATTTCGCTCTGAAAACAGACTTGGGGTTACTTGTGTTTTAGGCTTTCCCCTTGGCGGCCAGGTAGGTGCACCCACACATGTGAGGTACCGTTTTCATCAAGACACCTGTGGGAACGCGTGACGGTAGGCCATGTGTTGTTGGGGGCGTGTTTCGATGGGTGCGTCGAGCGAAATGTGCGGAAAAAGCGTTTTTTTCCCCACATTTCAGACTTTGCAGTGCTGTCTGGGTAATACATTCTGGGGCGATGTGCACAAATCATACCTCTGCGGATTTCCACGGGTGTCTTCTTTTCGGAAATGCATGGGGTTCCCTGTTTTCCTCGGTGGCTTGGACACCCGAGGCCTAGATCTGTACGTTGGGCCGGTCGGCAGAATGTCTGAGATTTCCCTCTGAAAACAGACTTGGGGTTAATTGTGTTTTAGGCTTTCCCCTTGGCGGCCAGGTAGGTGCACCCACACATGTGAGGTACCGTTTTCATCGGGACAGCTGCGGGAACGCGTGACGGTAGGCCATGTGTTGTTGGGGGCATGTTTCGATGGGTGCGTCGAAAGAAATGTGCGGAAAAAGTGTTTTTTTCCCGACATTTCGGACTTTGCGGGGCTGTCTGGGTAAAAAATTCTGGGGCGATGTGCGCAAATCATACCTCTCCGGATTCCCACGGGTGTCCTCTTTTCGGAAATGCATGGGGTTCCCTGTTTTCCTCGGAGGCTTGGACACCCGAGGGCCATATCTGTACGTTGTTCCGGTCGGCAGAATGTCTGAGATTTCGCTCTGAAAACAGACTTGGGGTTACTTGTGTTTTAGGCTTTCCCCTTGGCGGCCAGGTAGGTGCACCCACACATGTGAGGTACCGTTTTCATCGGGACACCTGTGGGAACGCGTGACGGTAGGCCATGTGTTGTTGGGGGCATGTTTCGATGGGTGCGTTGAGCAAAACGTGCGGAAAAAGCATTTTTTTCCCCACATTTCGGAATTTGCAGGGCTGTCTGGGTAATAAATTCTGGGGCTATGTGCGCAAATCATACCTCTGCGGATTCCCACGGGTGTCCTCTTTTCGGAAATGCATGGGGTTCCCTGTTTTCCTTGGTGGCTTGGACACCCGAGGCCCATATCTGTACGTTGCGCCGGTCGGCAGAATGTCTGAGATTTCCCTCTGAAAACAGACTTGGGATTACTTGTGTTTTAGGCTTTCCCCTTGGCGGGCAGGTAGGTGCACCCACACATGTGAGGTACCGTTTTCATCGGGACACCTGTGGGAACGTGTGACGGTAGGCCATGTGTTGTTGGGGGCATGTTTCGATGGGTCCGTCGAGCGAAATGTGCGGAAAAAGCGTTTTTTTCCCCACATTTGGGACTTTGCAGGGCTGTCTGGGTAATAAATTCTGGGGCGATGTGCGCAAATCATACCTCTGCGTATTCCCACGGGTGTCCTCTTTTCGGAAATGCATGGGTTTCCCCGTTTTCCTTGGTGGCTTGGACACCCGAGGCCCATAACTGTACGTTGTGCCGGTCGGCAGAATGTCTGAGATTTCGCTCTGAAAACAGACTTGGGGTGACTTGTGTTTTAGGCTTTCCCCTTGGCGGCCAGGTAGGTGCACCCACACATGTGAGGTACCGTTTTCATCGGGACACCTGTGGGAACGCGGGACGGTAGGCCATGTGTTGTTGGGGGCGTGTTTCGATGGGTGCGTCGAGGGAAATGTGGGGAAAATGCATTTTTTTCCCCACATTTTGGATTTTGCGGGGGTGTCTGGGTAATAAATTCTGGGATGATGTGCGCAAATCATACCTCTGCGGATTCCCACGGGTGTCCTCTTTTCGGAAATGCATGGGGTTCCCTGTTTTCCTCGGTGGCTTGGACACCCGAGGCCCAGATCTGTACGTTGTGCCGGTCGACAGAATGTCTGAGATTTCCCTCTGAAAACAGACGGGGTTAATTGTGTTTTAGGCTTTCCCATTGGCCGCCAGGAAGGTGCACCCACACATGTGAGGTACCGTTTTCATCGGGACACCTGTGGGAACGCGTCACATTAGGCCATGTGTTGTTGGGGGCGTGTTTTGATGGGTGCGTCGAGCAAAATATGCGTAAAAAGTGTTTTTTCCCCGACATTTCGGACTTTGCGCGGTTGTCTGGGTAAACAATTCTGGGGCGATGTGCGCAAATCATACCTCTGCGGATTCCCACGGGTGTCCTCTTTTCGGAAATGCATGGGGTTCCCTGTTTTCCTCGGTGGCTTGGACACCCGAGGGCCATATCTGGACGTTGTGCAGGTCGGCAGAATGTCTGAGATTTCGCTCTGAAAACAGACTTGGTGTTACTTGTGTTTTACGCTTTCCCCTTGGCGGCCAGGTAGGTGCACCCACACATGTGAGGTACCGTTTTCATCGGGACACCTGTGGAAACGCGTGACTGTAGGCCATGTGTTGTTGGGGGCCTGTTTCGATGGGTGCGTCGAGCAAAATGTGCGGAAAAAGCGTTTTTTTCCCCACATTTGGGACTTTGCAGGGCTGTCTGGGTAATAAATTCTGGGGCGATGTGCGCAAATTATACCTCTGCGGATTCCCACGGGTGTCCTCTTTTTGGAAATGCATGGGGTTCCCTGTTTTCCTCAGTGGCTTGGACACCCGAGGCCTAGATCTGTACTTTGTGCCGGTCGGCAGAATGTCTGAGATTTCCCTCTGAAAACAGACTTGGGGTTACTTGTGTTTTAGGCTTTCCCCTTGGCGGCCAGGTAGGTGCACCCACACATGTGAGGTACCGTTTTCATCGGGACACCTGTGGGAACGCGGGACGGTAGGCCATGTGTTGTTGGGGGCGTGTTTTGATGGGTGCGTCGAGCAAAATGTGCGGAAAAAGCGTTTTTTCCCCACATTTCGGACTTTGCGGGGCTGTCTTGGTAAAAAATTCTGGGGCGATGTGCGCAAATCATACCTCTGCGTATTCCCACGGGTGTCCTCTTTTCGGAAATGCATGGGGTTCCCTGTTTTCCTTGGTGGCTTGGATACCCGAGGCCCATATCTGTACGTTAGCCGGTCGGCAGAATGTCTGAGATTTCGCTCTGAAAACAGACTTGGGGTTACTTGTGTTTTATGCTTTCCCCTTGACGGCCAGGTAGGTGCACCCACACATGTGAGGTACCGTTTTCATCGGGACACCTGTGGGAATGCGTTACGGTAGGCCATGTGTTGTTGGGGGCATGTTTCGATGGGTGCGTCGAAAGAAATGTGCGGAAAAAGTGTTTTTTTCCCGACATTTCGGACTTTGCGGGGCTGTCTGGGTAAAAAATTCTGGTGCGATGTGCGCAAATCATACCTCTGCATATTCCCACGGGTGTCCTGTTTTCGGAAATGCATGGGGTTCCCTGTTTTCCTCAGTGGCTTGGACACCCGAGGGCCATATCTGTACGTTGTGACGGTCGGCAGAATTTCTGAGATTTCGCTCTGAAAACAGACTTGGGGTTACTTGTGTTTTAGGCTTTCCCCTTGGCGGCCAGGTAGGTGCACCCACACATGTGAGGTACCATTTTCATCGGGACACCTGTGGGAACGCGTGACGGTAGGCCATGTGTTGTTGGGGGCATGTTTCGATGGGTGCGTTGAGCAAAATGTGCGGAAAAAGCGTTTTTTCCCCACATTTCGGACTTTGCGGGGCTGTCTTGGTAAAAAATTCTGGGGCGATGTGCGCAAATCATACCTCTGCATATTCCCACGGGTGTCCTCTTTTCGGAAATGCATGGGGTTCCCTGTTTTCCTCAGTGGCTTGGACACCCGAGGGCCATATCTGTACGTTGTGACGGTCGGCAGAATTTCTGAGATTTCGCTCTGAAAACAGACTTGGGGTTACTTGTGTTTTAGGCTTTCCCCTTGGCGGCCAGGTAGGTGCACCCACACATGTGAGGTACCATTTTCATCGGGACACCTGTGGAAACACGTGACGGTAGGCCATGTGTTGTTGCGGGCGTGTTTCGATGGGTGCGTTGAGCAAAATGTGCGGAAAAAGCGTTTTTTCCCCACATTTCGGACTTTGCAGGGCTGTCTGGGTAATAAATTCTGGGGCGATGTGCGCAAATCATACCTCTGCGGATTCCCACGTGTGTCCTCTTTTCGGAAATGCATGGGGTTCCCTGTTTTCCTTGGAGGCTTGGACACCCGAGGCCCATATCTGTACGTTGTGCCGGTCGGCAGAATGTCTGAGATTTCCCTCTGAAAACAAACTTGGGATTACTTGTGTTTTAGGCTTTGCCCTTGGCCGGCAGGTAGGTGCACCCACACATGTGAGGTACCGTTTTCATCGGGACACCTGTGGGAACGTGTGACGGTAGGCCATGTGTTGTTGGGGGCATGTTTCAATGGGTGCGTCGAGCAAAATGTGCGGAAAAAGTGTTTTTTTCCCCACATTTCGGACTTTGCAGGGCTGTCTGGGTAATAAATTCTGTGGCGATGTGCGCAAATCATACCTCTGCGGATTCCCACGGGTGTCCTCTTTTCGGAAATGCATGGGGTTCCCTGTTTTCCTCGGTGGCTTGGACACCCGAGGGCCATATCTGTACGTTGTGCCGGTCGGCAGAATGTCTGAGATTTTGCTCTGAAAACAGACTTGGGGTTACTTGTGTTTTACGCTTTCCCCTTGGCGGCCAGGTAGGTGCACCCACACATGTGAGGTACCGTTTTCATCGAGACACCTGTGGGAACGCGTGACGGTAGGCCATGTGTTGTTGGGGCCGTGTTTCGATGGGTGCGTCGAGCGAAATGTGCGGAAAAAGCGTTTTTTCCCCACATTTCGGACTTTGCAGGGCTGTTTGGGTAATAAATTCTGGGGCGATGTGCGCAAATCATACCTCTGCGGATTCCCATGGGTGTCCTCTTTTCAGAAATGCATGGGGTTCCCCGTTTTCCTTGGTGGCTTGGACACCCGAGGCCCATATCTGTACGTTGTGCCGGTCGGCAGAATGTCTGAGATTTCGCTCTGAAAACAGACTTGGGATTACTTGTGTTTTAGGCTTTCCCCTTGGCGGCCAGGTAGGTGCACCCACACATGTGAGGTACCGTTTTCATCGGGACACCTGTGGGAACGCGGGACGGTAGGCCATGTGTTGTTGGGGGCGTGTTTTGATGGGTGCGTCGAGCGAAATATGCGGAAAAAGTGTTTTTTTCCCGACATTTCGGACTTTGCGGGGTTGTCTGGGTAAAAAATTCGGGGGCGATGTGCGCAAATCATACCTATGCGGATTCCCACGGGTGTCCTCTTTTCGGAAATGCATAGGGTTCCTTGTTTTCCTCGGTGGCTTGGACACCCGAGGGCCATATCTGTACGTTGTGCCGGTCGGCAGAATGTCTGAGATTTCGCTCTGAAAACAGACTTGGGGTTACTTGTGTTTTACGCTTTCCCCTTGGCGGCCAGGTAGGTGCACCCACACATGTGAGGTACCGTTTTCATCGAGACACCTGTGGGAACGCGTGACGGTAGGCCATGTGTTGTTGGGGGTGTGTTTCGATGGGTGCGTCGAGTGAAATGTGCGGAAAAAGCGTTTTTTTCCCCACATTTGGGACTTTGCAGGGCTGTCTGGGTAATAAATTCTGGGGCGATGTGCGCAAATCATACCTCTGCGGATTCCCACGGGTGTCCTCTTTTCGGAAATGCATGGGGTTCCCCGTTTTCCTTGGTGGCTTGGACACCCGAGGCCCATATCTGTACGTTGTGCCGGTCGGCAGAATGTCTGAGATTTCGCTCTGAAAACAGACTTGGGGTTACTTGTGTTTTAGGCTTTCCCCTTGGCGGCCAGGTAGGTGCACCCACACATGTGAGGTACCGTTTTCATCGGGACACCTGTGGGAACGCGGGACGGTAGACCATGTGTTGTTGGGGGCATGTTTCGATGGGTGCGTCGAGCGAAATGTGCGGAAAAAGCGTTTTTTTCCCCACATTTCGGACTTTGCAGGGCTGTCTGGGTAATACATTCTGGGGCGATGGGCGCAAATCATACCTCTGCGGATTCCAACGGGTGTCCTCTTTTCGGAAATGCATGGGGTTCCCTGTTTTCCTCGGTGGCTTGGACACCCGAGGGCCATATCTGTACGTTGTGTTGGTCGGCAGAATGTCTGAGATTTCGCTCTGAAAACAGACTTGGGGTTACTTGTGTTTTACGCTTTCCCCTTGGCAGCCAGGTAGGTGCACCCACACATGTGAGGTACCGTTTTCATCGAGACACCTGTGGGAACGCGTGCCGGTAGGCCATGTGTTGTTGGGGCCGTGTTTCGATGGGTGCGTCGAGCGAAATGTGCGGAAAAAGCGTTTTTTCCCCACATTTCGGACTTTGCAGGGCTGTCTGGGTAATAAATTCTGGGGCGATGTGCGCAAATCATACCTCTGCGGATTCCCACGGGTGTCCTCTTTTCAGAAATGCATGGGGTTCCCCGTTTTCCTTGGTGGCTTGGACACCCGAGGCCCATATCTGTACGTTGTGCCGGTCGGCAGAATGTCTGAGATTTCGCTCTGAAAACAGACTTGGGGTTACTTGTGTTTTAGGCTTTCCCCTTGGCGGCCAGGTAGGTGCACCCACACATGTGAGGTACCGTTTTCATCGGGACACCTGTGGGAACGCGGGACGGTAGACCATGTGTTGTTGGGGGCGTGTTTCGATGGGTGCGTCGAGCGAAATGTGCGGAAAAAGCGTTTTTTTCCCCACATTTCGGACTTTGCAGGGCTGTCTGGGTAATACATTCTGGGGCGATGTGCGCAAATCATACCTCTGCGGATTCCCACGGGTGTCTTCTTTTCGGAAATGCATGGGGTTCCCTGTTTTCCTCTGTGGCTTGGACACCCGAGGCCTAGATCTGTACGTTGTGCCGGTCGGCAGAATGTCTGAGATTTCCCTCTGAAAACAGACTTGGGGTTACTTGTGTTTTAGGCTTTCCCCTTGGCGGCCAGGTAGGTGCACCCACACATGTGAGGTACCGTTTTCATCGGGACACCTGCGGGAACGCGTGACGGTAGGCCATGTGTTGTTGGGGGCATGTTTCGATGGGTGCGTCGAAAGAAATGTGCGGAAAAAGTGTTTTTTTCCTGACATTTCGGACTTTGCGGGGCTGTCTGGGTAAAAAATTCTAGGGCGATGTGCGCAAATCATACCTCTGCGGATTCCCACGGGTGTCCTCTTTTCGGAAATGCATGGGGTTCCCTGTTTTCCTCGGTGGCTTGGACACCCGAGGCCCATATCTGTACGTTGTGCCGGTCGGCAGAATGTCTGAGATTTCGCTCTGAAAACAGACTTGGGGTTACTTGTGTTTTAGGCTTTCCCCTTGGCGGCCAGGTAGGTGCACCCACACATGTGAGGTACCGTTTTCATCGGGACACCTGTGGGAACGCAGGACGGTAGACCATGTGTTGTTGGGGGCGTGTTTCGATGGGTGCGTCGAGCGAAATGTGCGGAAAAAGCGTTTTTTTCCCCACATTTCGGACTTTGCAGGGCTGTCTGGGTAATACATTCTGTGGCGATGGGCGCAAATCATACCTCTGCGGATTCCCACGGGTGTCCTCTTTTCGGAAATGCATGGGGTTCCCTGTTTTCCTCAGTGGCTTGGACACCCGAGGGCCATATCTGTACGTTGTGCCGGTCGGCAGAATGTCTGAGATTTCGCTCTGAAAACAGACTTGGGGTTACTTGTGTTTTAGGCTTTCCCCTTGGCGGCCAGGTAGGTGCACCCACACATGTGAGGTACCGTTTTCATCGGGACACCTGCGGGAACGCGTGACGGTAGGCCATGTGTTGTTGGGGGCATGTTTCGATGGGTGCGTCGAAAGAAATGTGCGGAAAAAGCATTTTTTTCCCCACATTTCGGAATTTGCAGGGCTGTCTGGGTAATAAATTCTGGGGCTATGTGCGCAAATCATACCTCTGCGGATTCCCACGGGTGTCCTCTTTTCGGAAATGCATGGGGTTCCCTGTTTTCCTTGGTGGCTTGGACACCCGAGGCCCATATCTGTACGTTGCGCCGGTCGGCAGAATGTCTGAGATTTCCCTCTGAAAACAGACTTGGGATTACTTGTGTTTTAGGCTTTCCCCTTGGCGGGCAGGTAGGTGCACCCACACATGTGAGGTACCGTTTTCATCGGGACACCTGTGGGAACATGTGACGGTAGGCCATGTGTTGTTGGGGGCATGTTTCGATGGGTCCGTCGAGCGAAATGTGCGGAAAAAGCGTTTTTTTCCCCACATTTGGGACTTTGCAGGGCTGTCTGGGTAATAAATTCTGGGGCGATGTGCGCAAATCATACCTCTGCGTATTCCCACGGGTGTCCTCTTTTCGGAAATGCATGGGTTTCCCCGTTTTCCTTGGTGGCTTGGACACCCGAGGCCCATAACTGTACGTTGTGCCGGTCGGCAGAATGTCTGAGATTTCGCTCTGAAAACAGACTTGGGGTTACTTGTGTTTTAGGCTTTCCCCTTGGCGGCCAGGTAGGTGCACCCACACATGTGAGGTACCGTTTTCATCGGGACACCTGCGGGAACGCGGGACGGTAGGCCATGTGTTGTTGGGGGCGTGTTTCGATGGGTGCGTCGAGCAAAATATGCGTAAAAAGTGTTTTTTCCCCGACATTTCGGACTTTGCGCGGTTGTCTGGGTAAACAATTCTGGGGCGATGTGCGCAAATCATACCTCTGCGGATTCCCACGGGTGTCCTCTTTTCGGAAATGCATGGGGTTCCCTGTTTTCCTTGGTGGCTTGGACACCCGAGGCCTAGATCTGTACTTTGTGCCGGTCGGCAGAATGTCTGAGATTTCCCTCTGAAAACAGACTTGGGGTTACTTGTGTTTTAGGCTTTCCCCTTGGCGGCCAGGTAGGTGCACCCACACATGTGAGGTACCGTTTTTATCGGGACACCTGTGGGAACGCGGGACGGTAGGCCATGTGTTGTTGGGGGCGTGTTTCAATGGGTGCGTCGAGCGAAATGTGGGAAAAATGCGTTTTTTTCCCCACATTTCGGACTTTGCGGGGGTGTCTGGGTAATAAATTCTGGGGCGATGTGCGCAAATCATACCTCTGCGGATTCCCACGGGTGTCGTCTTTTCGGAAATGCATGGGGCTCCCTGTTTTCCTCGGTGTCTTGGACACCCGAGGCCCATATCAGTATGTTGTGCCGGTCGGCAGAATGGCTGAGATTCCCCTCTGCAAACAGACTGGGGGTTGCTTGCGATTTCGGCTTGCCCCTTGCCAGCCAGGTAGGTGCACCCACGCATGTGAGGTACCGTTTTCATCGGGACACCTGTGGGAACGCGTGACGGTAGGCCATGTGTTGTTGGGGGCGTGTTTCGATGGGTGCGTCGAGCGAAATGTGCGGAAAAAGCGTTTTTTCCCCACATTTCGGACTTTGCAGGGCTGTCTGGGTAATAAATTCTGGGGCGATGTGCGCAAATCATACCTCTGCGGATTCCCACGGGTGTCCTCTTTTCAGAAATGCATAGGGTTCCCCGTTTTCCTTGGTGGCTTGGACACCCGAGGCCCATATCTGTACGTTGTGCCGGTCGGCAGAATGTCTGAGATTTCGCTCTGAAAACAGACTTGGGGTTACTTGTGTTTTAGGCTTTCCCCTTGGCGGCCAGGTAGGTGCACCCACACATGTGAGGTACCGTTTTCATCAAGACACCTGTGGGAACGCGTGACGGTAGGCCATGTGTTGTTGGGGGCGTGTTTCGATGGGTGCGTCGAGCGAAATGTGCGGAAAAAGCGTTTTTTTCCCCACATTTCGGACTTTGCAGTGCTGTCTGGGTAATACATTCTGGGGCGATGTGCACAAATCATACCTCTGCGGATTTCCACGGGTGTCTTCTTTTCGGAAATGCATGGGGTTCCCTGTTTTCCTCGGTGGCTTGGACACCCGAGGCCTAGATCTGTACGTTGGGCCGGTCGGCAGAATGTCTGAGATTTCCCTCTGAAAACAGACTTGGGGTTAATTG
Organism: Ambystoma mexicanum; assembly: GCF_040938575.1. Classification (NCBI taxonomy): domain Eukaryota; kingdom Metazoa; phylum Chordata; class Amphibia; order Caudata; family Ambystomatidae; genus Ambystoma; species Ambystoma mexicanum. The sequence goes on from NC_090931.1 coordinate 810,874,365, forward strand.
TGTTTTAGGCTTTCCCCTTGGCGGCCAGGTAGGTGCACCCACACATGTGAGGTACCGTTTTCATCGGGACAGCTGCGGGAACGCGTGACGGTAGGCCATGTGTTGTTGGGGGCATGTTTCGATGGGTGCGTCGAAAGAAATGTGCGGAAAAAGTGTTTTTTTCCCGACATTTCGGACTTTGCGGGGCTGTCTGGGTAAAAAATTCTGGGGCGATGTGCGCAAATCATACCTCTCCGGATTCCCACGGGTGTCCTCTTTTCGGAAATGCATGGGGTTCCCTGTTTTCCTCGGAGGCTTGGACACCCGAGGGCCATATCTGTACGTTGTTCCGGTCGGCAGAATGTCTGAGATTTCGCTCTGAAAACAGACTTGGGGTTACTTGTGTTTTAGGCTTTCCCCTTGGCGGCCAGGTAGGTGCACCCACACATGTGAGGTACCGTTTTCATCGGGACACCTGTGGGAACGCGTGACGGTAGGCCATGTGTTGTTGGGGGCATGTTTCGATGGGTGCGTTGAGCAAAACGTGCGGAAAAAGCATTTTTTTCCCCACATTTCGGAATTTGCAGGGCTGTCTGGGTAATAAATTCTGGGGCTATGTGCGCAAATCATACCTCTGCGGATTCCCACGGGTGTCCTCTTTTCGGAAATGCATGGGGTTCCCTGTTTTCCTTGGTGGCTTGGACACCCGAGGCCCATATCTGTACGTTGCGCCGGTCGGCAGAATGTCTGAGATTTCCCTCTGAAAACAGACTTGGGATTACTTGTGTTTTAGGCTTTCCCCTTGGCGGGCAGGTAGGTGCACCCACACATGTGAGGTACCGTTTTCATCGGGACACCTGTGGGAACGTGTGACGTTAGGCCATGTGTTGTTGGGGGCATGTTTCGATGGGTCCGTCGAGCGAAATGTGCGGAAAAAGCGTTTTTTTCCCCACATTTGGGACTTTGCAGGGCTGTCTGGGTAATAAATTCTGGGGCGATGTGCGCAAATCATACCTCTGCGTATTCCCACGGGTGTCCTCTTTTCGGAAATGCATGGGTTTCCCCGTTTTCCTTGGTGGCTTGGACACCCGAGGCCCATAACTGTACGTTGTGCCGGTCGGCAGAATGTCTGAGATTTCGCTCTGAAAACAGACTTGGGGTGACTTGTGTTTTAGGCTTTCCCCTTGGCGGCCAGGTAGGTGCACCCACACATGTGAGGTACCGTTTTCATCGGGACACCTGTGGGAACGCGGGACGGTAGGCCATGTGTTGTTGGGGGCGTGTTTCGATGGGTGCGTCGAGGGAAATGTGGGGAAAATGCATTTTTTTCCCCACATTTCGGATTTTGCGGGGGTGTCTGGGTAATAAATTCTGGGATGATGTGCGCAAATCATACCTCTGCGGATTCCCACGGGTGTCCTCTTTTCGGAAATGCATGGGGTTCCCTGTTTTCCTCGGTGGCTTGGACACCCGAGGCCCAGATCTGTACGTTGTGCCGGTCGGCAGAATGTCTGAGATTTCCCTCTGAAAACAGACGGGGTTAATTGTGTTTTAGGCTTTCCCATTGGCCGCCAGGAAGGTGCACCCACACATGTGAGGTACCGTTTTCATCGGGACACCTGTGGGAACGCGTCACATTAGGCCATGTGTTGTTGGGGGCGTGTTTTGATGGGTGCGTCGAGCAAAATATGCGTAAAAAGTGTTTTTTCCCCGACATTTCGGACTTTGCGCGGTTGTCTGGGTAAACAATTCTGGGGCGATGTGCGCAAATCATACCTCTGCGGATTCCCACGGGTGTCCTCTTTTCGGAAATGCATGGGGTTCCCTGTTTTCCTCGGTGGCTTGGACACCCGAGGGCCATATCTGGACGTTGTGCAGGTCGGCAGAATGTCTGAGATTTCGCTCTGAAAACAGACTTGGTGTTACTTGTGTTTTACGCTTTCCCCTTGGCGGCCAGGTAGGTGCACCCACACATGTGAGGTACCGTTTTCATCGGGACACCTGTGGAAACGCGTGACTGTAGGCCATGTGTTGTTGGGGGCCTGTTTCGATGGGTGCGTCGAGCAAAATGTGCGGAAAAAGCGTTTTTTTCCCCACATTTGGGACTTTACAGGGCTGTCTGGGTAATAAATTCTGGGGCGATGTGCGCAAATTATACCTCTGCGGATTCCCACGGGTGTCCTCTTTTTGGAAATGCATGGGGTTCCCTGTTTTCCTCAGTGGCTTGGACACCCGAGGCCTAGATCTGTACTTTGTGCCGGTCGGCAGAATGTCTGAGATTTCCCTCTGAAAACAGACTTGGGGTTACTTGTGTTTTAGGCTTTCCCCTTGGCGGCCAGGTAGGTGCACCCACACATGTGAGGTACCGTTTTCATCGGGACACCTGTGGGAACGCGGGACGGTAGGCCATGTGTTGTTGGGGGCGTGTTTTGATGGGTGCGTCGAGCAAAATATGCGGAAAAAGTGTTTTTTTCCCGACATTTCGGACTTTGCGGGGTTGTCTGGGTAAAAAATTCTGGGGCGATGTGCGCAAATCATACCTATGCGGATTCCCACGGGTGTCCTCTTTTCGGAAATGCATAGGGTTCCCTGTTTTCCTCGGTGGCTTGGACACCCGAGGGCCATATCTGTACGTTGTGACGGTCGGCAGAATTTCTGAGATTTCGCTCTGAAAACAGACTTGGGGTTACTTGTGTTTTAGGCTTTCCCCTTGGCGGCCAGGTAGGTGCACCCACACATGTGAGGTACCATTTTCATCGGGACACCTGTGGGAACGCGTGACGGTAGGCCATGTGTTGTTGGGGGCGTGTTTTGATGGGTGCGTTGAGCAAAATGTGCGGAAAAAGCGTTTTTTCCCCACATTTCGGACTTTGCGGGGCTGTCTTGGTAAAAAATTCTGGGGCGATGTGCGCAAATCATACCTCTGCGTATTCCCACGGGTGTCCTCTTTTCGGAAATGCATGGGGTTCCCTGTTTTCCTTGGTGGCTTGGATACCCGAGGCCCATATCTGTACGTTAGCCGGTCGGCAGAATGTCTGAGATTTCGCTCTGAAAACAGACTTGGGGTTACTTGTGTTTTATGCTTTCCCCTTGACGGCCAGGTAGGTGCACCCACACATGTGAGGTACCGTTTTCATCGGGACACCTGTGGGAATGCGTTACGGTAGGCCATGTGTTGTTGGGGGCATGTTTCGATGGGTGCGTCGAAAGAAATGTGCGGAAAAAGTGTTTTTTTCCCGACATTTCGGACTTTGCGGGGCTGTCTGGGTAAAAAATTCTGGGGCGATGTGCGCAAATCATACCTCTGCATATTCCCACGGGTGTCCTGTTTTCGGAAATGCATGGGGTTCCCTGTTTTCCTCAGTGGCTTGGACACCCGAGGGCCATATCTGTACGTTGTGACGGTCGGCAGAATTTCTGAGATTTCGCTCTGAAAACAGACTTGGGGTTACTTGTGTTTTAGGCTTTCCCCTTGGCGGCCAGGTAGGTGCACCCACACATGTGAGGTACCATTTTCATCGGGACACCTGTGGGAACGCGTGACGGTAGGCCATGTGTTGTTGGGGGCATGTTTCGATGGGTGCGTTGAGCAAAATGTGCGGAAAAAGCGTTTTTTCCCCACATTTCGGACTTTGCGGGGCTGTCTTGGTAAAAAATTCTGGGGCGATGTGCGCAAATCATACCTCTGCGTATTCCCACGGGTGTCCTCTTTTCGGAAATGCATGGGGTTCCCTGTTTTCCTCAGTGGCTTGGACACCCGAGGGCCATATCTGTACGTTGTGACGGTCGGCAGAATTTCTGAGATTTCGCTCTGAAAACAGACTTGGGGTTACTTGTGTTTTAGGCTTTCCCCTTGGCGGCCAGGTAGGTGCACCCACACATGTGAGGTACCATTTTCATCGGGACACCTGTGGAAACACGTGACGGTAGGCCATGTGTTGTTGCGGGCGTGTTTCGATGGGTGCGTTGAGCAAAATGTGCGGAAAAAGCGTTTTTTCCCCACATTTCGGACTTTGCAGGGCTGTCTGGGTAATAAATTCTGGGGCGATGTGCGCAAATCATACCTCTGCGGATTCCCACGTGTGTCCTCTTTTCGGAAATGCATGGGGTTCCCTGTTTTCCTTGGAGGCTTGGACACCCGAGGCCCATATCTGTACGTTGTGCCGGTCGGCAGAATGTCTGAGATTTCCCTCTGAAAACAAACTTGGGATTACTTGTGTTTTAGGCTTTGCCCTTGGCCGGCAGGTAGGTGCACCCACACATGTGAGGTACCGTTTTCATCGGGACACCTGTGGGAACGTGTGACGGTAGGCCATGTGTTGTTGGGGGCATGTTTCAATGGGTGCGTCGAGCAAAATGTGCGGAAAAAGTGTTTTTTTCCCCACATTTCGGACTTTGCGGAGCTATCTGGGTAAAAAATTCTGGGGCGATGTGCGCAAATCATACCTCTGCAGATTCCCACGGGTGTCCTCTTTTCGGAAATGCATGGGGTTCCCTGTTTTCCTCGGTGGCTTGGACACCCGAGGGCCATATCTGTACGTTGTGCCGGTCGGCAGAATGTCTGAGATTTTGCTCTGAAAACAGACTTGGGGTTACTTGTGTTTTACGCTTTCCCCTTGGCGGCCAGGTAGGTGCACCCACACATGTGAGGTACCGTTTTCATCGAGACACCTGTGGGAACGCGTGACGGTAGGCCATGTGTTGTTGGGGCCGTGTTTCGATGGGTGCGTCGAGCGAAATGTGCGGAAAAAGCGTTTTTTCCCCACATTTCGGACTTTGCAGGGCTGTTTGGGTAATAAATTCTGGGGCGATGTGCGCAAATCATACCTCTGCGGATTCCCATGGGTGTCCTCTTTTCAGAAATGCATGGGGTTCCCCGTTTTCCTTGGTGGCTTGGACACCCGAGGCCCATATCTGTACGTTATGCCGGTCGGCAGAATGTCTGAGATTTCGCTCTGAAAACAGACTTGGGATTACTTGTGTTTTAGGCTTTCCCCTTGGCGGCCAGGTAGGTGCACCCACACATGTGAGGTACCGTTTTCATCGGGACACCTGTGGGAACGCGGGACGGTAGGCCATGTGTTGTTGGGGGCGTGTTTTGATGGGTGCGTCGAGCGAAATATGCGGAAAAAGTGTTTTTTTCCCGACATTTCGGACTTTGCGGGGTTGTCTGGGTAAAAAATTCTGGGGCGATGTGCGCAAATCATACCTATGCGGATTCCCACGGGTGTCCTCTTTTCGGAAATGCATAGGGTTCCTTGTTTTCCTCGGTGGCTTGGACACCCGAGGGCCATATCTGTACGTTGTGCCGGTCGGCAGAATGTCTGAGATTTCGCTCTGAAAACAGACTTGGGGTTACTTGTGTTTTACGCTTTCCCCTTGGCGGCCAGGTAGGTGCACCCACACATGTGAGGTACCGTTTTCATCGAGACACCTGTGGGAACGCGTGACGGTAGGCCATGTGTTGTTGGGGGTGTGTTTCGATGGGTGCGTCGAGTGAAATGTGCGGAAAAAGCGTTTTTTTCCCCACATTTGGGACTTTGCAGGGCTGTCTGGGTAATAAATTCTGGGGCGATGTGCGCAAATCATACCTCTGCGGATTCCCACGGGTGTCCTCTTTTCGGAAATGCATGGGGTTCCCCGTTTTCCTTGGTGGCTTGGACACCCGAGGCCCATATCTGTACATTGTGCCGGTCGGCAGAATGTCTGAGATTTCGCTCTGAAAACAGACTTGGGGTTACTTGTGTTTTAGGCTTTCCCCTTGGCGGCCAGGTAGGTGCACCCACACATGTGAGGTACCGTTTTCATCGGGACACCTGTGGGAACGCGGGACGGTAGACCATGTGTTGTTGGGGGCATGTTTCGATGGGTGCATCGAGCGAAATGTGCGGAAAAAGCGTTTTTTTCCCCACATTTCGGACTTTGCAGGGCTGTCTGGGTAATACATTCTGGGGCGATGGGCGCAAATCATACCTCTGCGGATTCCCACGGGTGTCCTCTTTTCGGAAATGCATGGGGTTCCCTGTTTTCCTCGGTGGCTTGGACACCCGAGGGCCATATCTGTACGTTGTGTTGGTCGGCAGAATGTCTGAGATTTCGCTCTGAAAACAGACTTGGGGTTACTTTTGTTTTACGCTTTCCCCTTGGCAGCCAGGTAGGTGCACCCACACATGTGAGGTACCGTTTTCATCGAGACACCTGTGGGAACGCGTGCCGGTAGGCCATGTGTTGTTGGGGCCGTGTTTCGATGGGTGCGTCGAGCGAAATGTGCGGAAAAAGCGTTTTTTCCCCACATTTCGGACTTTGCAGGGCTGTCTGGGTAATAAATTCTGGGGCGATGTGCGCAAATCATACCTCTGCGGATTCCCACGGGTGTCCTCTTTTCAGAAATGCATGGGGTTCCCCGTTTTCCTTGGTGGCTTGGACACCCGAGGCCCATATCTGTACGTTGTGCCGGTCGGCAGAATGTCTGAGATTTCGCTCTGAAAACAGACTTGGGGTTACTTGTGTTTTAGGCTTTCCCCTTGGCGGCCAGGTAGGTGCACCCACACATGTGAGGTACCGTTTTCATCGGGACACCTGTGGGAACGCGGGACGGTAGACCATGTGTTGTTGGGGGCGTGTTTCGATGGGTGCGTCGAGCGAAATGTGCGGAAAAAGCGTTTTTTTCCCCACATTTCGGACTTTGCAGGGCTGTCTGGGTAATACATTCTGGGGCGATGTGCGCAAATCATACCTCTGCGGATTCCCACGGGTGTCTTCTTTTCGGAAATGCATGGGGTTCCCTGTTTTCCTCTGTGGCTTGGACACCCGAGGCCTAGATCTGTACGTTGTGCCGGTCGGCAGAATGTCTGAGATTTCCCTCTGAAAACAGACTTGGGGTTACTTGTGTTTTAGGCTTTCCCCTTGGCGGCCAGGTAGGTGCACCCACACATGTGAGGTACCGTTTTCATCGGGACACCTGCGGGAACGCGTGACGGTAGGCCATGTGTTGTTGGGGGCATGTTTCGATGGGTGCGTCGAAAGAAATGTGCGGAAAAAGTGTTTTTTTCCTGACATTTCGGACTTTGCGGGGCTGTCTGGGTAAAAAATTCTAGGGCGATGTGCGCAAATCATACCTCTGCGGATTCCCACGGGTGTCCTCTTTTCGGAAATGCATGGGGTTCCCTGTTTTCCTCGGTGGCTTGGACACCCGAGGCCCATATCTGTACGTTGTGCCGGTCGGCAGAATGTCTGAGATTTCGCTCTGAAAACAGACTTGGGGTTACTTGTGTTTTAGGCTTTCCCCTTGGCGGCCAGGTAGGTGCACCCACACATGTGAGGTACCGTTTTCATCGGGACACCTGTGGGAACGCAGGACGGTAGACCATGTGTTGTTGGGGGCGTGTTTCGATGGGTGCGTCGAGCGAAATGTGCGGAAAAAGCGTTTTTTTCCCCACATTTCGGACTTTGCAGGGCTGTCTGGGTAATACATTCTGTGGCGATGGGCGCAAATCGTACCTCTGCGGATTCCCACGGGTGTCCTCTTTTCGGAAATGCATGGGGTTCCCTGTTTTCCTCGGTGGCTTGGACACCCGAGGGCCATATCTGTACGTTGTGCCGGTCGGCAGAATGTCTGAGATTTCGCTCTGAAAACAGACTTGGGGTTACTTGTGTTTTACGCTTTCCCCTTGGCGGCCAGGTAGGTGCACCCACACATGTGAGGTACCGTTTTCATCGAGACACCTGTGGGAACGCGTGACGGTAGGCCATGTGTTGTTGGGGCCGTGTTTCGATGGGTGCGTCGAGCGAAATGTGCGGAAAAAGCGTTTTTTCCCCACATTTCGGACTTTGCAGGGCTGTCTGGGTAATAAATTCTGGGGCGATGTGCGCAAATCATACCTCTGCGGATTCCCACGGGTGTCCTCTTTTCAGAAATGCATGGGGTTCCCCATTTTCCTTGGTGGCTTGGACACCCGAGGCCCATATCTGTACGTTGTGCCGGTCGGCAGAATGTCTGAGATTTCGCTCTGAAAACAGACTTGGGGTTACTTGTGTTTTAGGCTTTCCCCTTGGCGGCCAGGTAGGTGCACCCACACATGTGAGGTACCGTTTTCATCAAGACACCTGTGGGAACGCGTGACGGTAGGCCATGTGTTGTTGGGGGCGTGTTTCAATGGGTGCGTCGAGCGAAATGTGCGGAAAAAGCGTTTTTTTCCCCACATTTCGGACTTTGCAGGGCTGTCTGGGTAATACATTCTGGGGCGATGTGCACAAATCATACCTCTGCGGATTCCCACGGGTGTCTTCTTTTCGGAAATGCATGGGGTTCCCTGTTTTCCTCGGTGGCTTGGACACCCGCGGCCTAGATCTGTACGTTGTGCCGGTCGGCAGAATGTCTGAGATTTCCCTCTGAAAACAGACTTGGGGTTAATTGTGTTTTAGGCTTTCCCCTTGGCGGCCAGGTAGGTGCACCCACACATGTGAGGTACCGTTTTCATCGGGACACCTGCGGGAACGCGTGACGGTAGGCCATGTGTTGTTGGGGGCATGTTTCGATGGGTGCGTCGAAAGAAATGTGCGGAAAAAGCATTTTTTTCCCCACATTTCGGAATTTGCAGGGCTGTCTGGGTAATAAATTCTGGGGCTATGTGCGCAAATCATACCTCTGCGGATTCCCACGGGTGTCCTCTTTTCGGAAATGCATGGGGTTCCCTGTTTTCCTTGGTGGCTTGGACACCCGAGGCCCATATCTGTACGTTGCGCCGGTCGGCAGAATGTCTGAGATTTCCCTCTGAAAACAGACTTGGGATTACTTGTGTTTTAGGCTTTCCCCTTGGCGGGCAGGTAGGTGCACCCACACATGTGAGGTACCGTTTTCATCGGGACACCTGTGGGAACATGTGACGGTAGGCCATGTGTTGTTGGGGGCATGTTTCGATGGGTCCGTCGAGCGAAATGTGCGGAAAAAGCGTTTTTTTCCCCACATTTGGGACTTTGCAGGGCTGTCTGGGTAATAAATTCTGGGGCGATGTGCGCAAATCATACCTCTGCGTATTCCCACGGGTGTCCTCTTTTCGGAAATGCATGGGTTTCCCCGTTTTCCTTGGTGGCTTGGACACCCGAGGCCCATAACTGTACGTTGTGCCGGTCGGCAGAATGTCTGAGATTTCGCTCTGAAAACAGACTTGGGGTTACTTGTGTTTTAGGCTTTCCCCTTGGCGGCCAGGTAGGTGCACCCACACATGTGAGGTACCGTTTTCATCGGGACACCTGTGGGAACGCGGGACGGTAGGCCATGTGTTGTTGGGGGCGTGTTTCGATGGGTGCGTCGAGGGAAATGTGGGGAAAATGCGTTTTTTTCCCCACATTTCGGACTTTGCGGGGGTGTCTGGGTAATAAATTCTGGGATGATGTGCGCAAATCATACCTCTGCGGATTCCCACGGGTGTCCTCTTTTCGGAAATGCATGGGGTTCCCTGTTTTCCTCGGTGGCTTGGACACCCGAGGCCCAGATCTGTACGTTGTGCCGGTCGGCAGAATGTCTGAGATTTCCCTCTGAAAACAGACGGGGTTAATTGTGTTTTAGGCTTTCCCATTGGCCGCCAGGTAGGTGCACCCACAAATGTGAGGTACCGTTTTCATCGGGACACCTGTGGGAACGCGTCACATTAGGCCATGTGTTGTTGGGGGCGTGTTTTGATGGGTGCGTCGAGCGAAATATGCGTAAAAAGTGTTTTTTCCCCGACATTTCGGACTTTGCGGGGTTGTCTGGGTAAGAAATTCTGGGGCGATGTGCGCAAATCATACCTCTGCGGATTCCCACGGGTGTCCTCTTTTCGGAAATGCATGGGGTTCCCTGTTTTCCTCGGTGGCTTGGACACCCGAGGGCCATATCTGGACGTTGTGCAGGTCGGCAGAATGTCTGAGATTTCGCTCTGAAAACAGACTTGGTGTTACTTGTGTTTTACGCTTTCCCCTTGGCGGCCAGGTAGGTGCACCCACACATGTGAGGTACCGTTTTCATCGGGACACCTGTGGGAACGCGTGACTGTAGGCCATGTGTTGTTGGGGGCCAGTTTCGATGGGTGCGTCGAGCGAAATGTGCGGAAAAAGCATTTTTTTCCCCACATTTGGGACTTTGCAGGGCTGTCTGGGTAATAAATTCTGGGGCGATGTGCGCAAATTATACCTCTGCGGATTCCCACGGGTGTCCTCTTTTTGGAAATGCATGGGGTTCCCTGTTTTCCTCAGTGGCTTGGACACCCGAGGCCTAGATCTGTACTTTGTGCCGGTCGGCAGAATGTCTGAGATTTCCCTCTGAAAACAGACTTGGGGTTACTTGTGTTTTAGGCTTTCCCCTTGGCGGCCAGGTAGGTGCACCCACACATGTGAGGTACCGTTTTTATCGGGACACCTGTGGGAACGCGGGACGGTAGGCCATGTGTTGTTGGGGGCGTGTTTCGATGGGTGCGTCGAGCGAAATGTGGGAAAAATGCGTTTTTTTCCCCACATTTCGGACTTTGCGGGGGTGTCTGGGTAATAAATTCTGGGGCGATGTGCGCAAATCATACCTCTGCGGATTCCCACGGGTGTCGTCTTTTCGGAAATGCATGGGGCTCCCTGTTTTCCTCTGCGTCTTGGACACCCGAGGCCCATATCAGTATGTTGTGCCGGTCGGCAGAATGGCTGAGATTCCCCTCTGCAAACAGACTGGGGGTTGCTTGCGATTTCGGCTTGCCCCTTGCCAGCCAGGTAGGTGCACCCACGCATGTGAGGTACCGTTTTCATCGGGACACCTGTGGGAACGCGTGACGGTAGGCCATGTGTTGTTGGGGGCGTGTTTCGATGGGTGCGTCGAGCGAAATGTGCGGAAAAAGCGTTTTTTTCCCCACATTTCGGACTTTGCAGTGCTGTCTGGGTAATACATTCTGGGGCGATGTGCACAAATCATACCTCTGCGGATTTCCACGGGTGTCTTCTTTTCGGAAATGCATGGGGTTCCCTGTTTTCCTCGGTGGCTTGGACACCCGAGGCCTAGATCTGTACGTTGTGCCGGTCGGCAGAATGTCTGAGATTTCCCTCTGAAAACAGACTTGGGGTTAATTGTGTTTTAGGCTTTCCCCTTGGCGGCCAGGTAGGTGCACCCACACATGTGAGGTACCGTTTTCATCGGGACACCTGCGGGAACGCGTGACGGTAGGCCATGTGTTGTTGGGGGCATGTTTCGATGGGTGCGTCGAAAGAAATGTGCGGAAAAAGTGTTTTTTTCCCGACATTTCGGACTTTGCGGGGCTGTCTGGGTAAAAAATTCTGGGGCGATGTGCGCAAATCATACCTCTCCGGATTCCCACGGGTGTCCTCTTTTCGGAAATGCATGGGGTTCCCTGTTTTCCTCGGAGGCTTGGACACCCGAGGGCCATATCTGTACGTTGTGCCGGTCGGCAGAATGTCTGAGATTTCGCTCTGAAAACAGACTTGGGGTTACTTGTGTTTTAGGCTTTCCCCTTGGCGGCCAGGTAGGTGCACCCACACATGTGAGGTACCGTTTTCATCGGGACACCTGTGGGAACGCGTGACGGTAGGCCATGTGTTGTTGGGGGCATGTTTCGATGGGTGCGTTGAGCAAAACGTGCGGAAAAAGCATTTTTTTCCCCACATTTCGGAATTTGCAGGGCTGTCTGGGTAATAAATTCTGGGGCTATGTGCGCAAATCATACCTCTGCGGATTCCCACGGGTGTCCTCTTTTCGGAAATGCATGGGGTTCCCTGTTTTCCTTGGTGGCTTGGACACCCGAGGCCCATATCTGTACGTTGCGCCGGTCGGCAGAATGTCTGAGATTTCCCTCTGAAAACAGACTTGGGATTACTTGTGTTTTAGGCTTTCCCCTTGGCGGGCAGGTAGGTGCACCCACACATGTGAGGTACCGTTTTCATCGGGACACCTGTGGGAACGTGTGACGGTAGGCCATGTGTTGTTGGGGGCATGTTTCGATGGGCCGTCGAGCGAAATGTGCGGAAAAAGCGTTTTTTTCCCCACATTTGGGACTTTGCAGGGCTGTCTGGGTAATAAATTCTGGGGCGATGTGCGCAAATCATACCTCTGCGTATTCCCACGGGTGTCCTCTTTTCGGAAATGCATGGGTTTCCCCGTTTTCCTTGGTGGCTTGGACACCCGAGGCCCAGATCTGTATATTGTGCCGGTCGGCAGAATGTCTGAGATTTCCCTCTGAAAACAGACTTGGGGTTACTTGTGTTTTAGGCTTTCCCCTTGGCGGCCAGGTAGGTGCACCCACACATGTGAGGTACCGTTTTCATCGGGACACCTGCGGGAACGCGTGACGGTAGGCCATGTGTTGTTGGGGGCATGTTTCGATGGGTGCGTCGAAAGAAATGTGCGGAAAAAGTGTTTTTTTCCTGACATTTCGGACTTTGCGGGGCTGTCTGGGTAAAAAATTCTAGGGCGATGTGCGCAAATCATACCTCTGCGGATTCCCACGGGTGTCCTCTTTTCGGAAATGCATGGGGTTCCCTGTTTTCCTCGGTGGCTTGGACACCCGAGGCCCATATCTGTACGTTGTGCCGGTCGGCAGAATGTCTGAGATTTCGCTCTGAAAACAGACTTGGGGTTACTTGTGTTTTAGGCTTTCCCCTTGGCGGCCAGGTAGGTGCACCCACACATGTGAGGTACCGTTTTCATCGGGACACCTGTGGGAACGCAGGACGGTAGACCATGTGTTGTTGGGGGCGTGTTTCGATGGGTGCGTCGAGCGAAATGTGCGGAAAAAGCGTTTTTTTCCCCACATTTCGGACTTTGCAGGGCTGTCTGGGTAATACATTCTGTGGCGATGGGCGCAAATCGTACCTCTGCGGATTCCCACGGGTGTCCTCTTTTCGGAAATGCATGGGGTTCCCTGTTTTCCTCGGTGGCTTGGACACCCGAGGGCCATATCTGTACGTTGTGCCGGTCGGCAGAATGTCTGAGATTTCGCTCTGAAAACAGACTTGGGGTTACTTGTGTTTTACGCTTTCCCCTTGGCGGCCAGGTAGGTGCACCCACACATGTGAGGTACCGTTTTCATCGAGACACCTGTGGGAACGCGTGACGGTAGGCCATGTGTTGTTGGGGCCGTGTTTCGATGGGTGCGTCGAGCGAAATGTGCGGAAAAAGCGTTTTTTCCCCACATTTCGGACTTTGCAGGGCTGTCTGGGTAATAAATTCTGGGGCGATGTGCGCAAATCATACCTCTGCGGATTCCCACCGGTGTCCTCTTTTCAGAAATGCATGGGGTTCCCCATTTTCCTTGGTGGCTTGGACACCCGAGGCCCATATCTGTACGTTGTGCCGGTCGGCAGAATGTCTGAGATTTCGCTCTGAAAACAGACTTGGGGTTACTTGTGTTTTAGGCTTTCCCCTTGGCGGCCAGGTAGGTGCACCCACACATGTGAGGTACCGTTTTCATCAAGACACCTGTGGGAACGCGTGACGGTAGGCCATGTGTTGTTGGGGGCGTGTTTCGATGGGTGCGTCGAGCGAAATGTGCGGAAAAAGCGTTTTTTTCCCCACATTTCGGACTTTGCAGGGCTGTCTGGGTAATACATTCTGGGGCGATGTGCACAAATCATACCTCTGCGGATTCCCACGGGTGTCTTCTTTTCGGAAATGCATGGGGTTCCCTGTTTTCCTCGGTGGCTTGGACACCCGAGGCCTAGATCTGTACGTTGTGCCGGTCGGCAGAATGTCTGAGATTTCCCTCTGAAAACAGACTTGGGGTTAATTGTGTTTTAGGCTTTCCCCTTGGCGGCCAGGTAGGTGCACCCACACATGTGAGGTACCGTTTTCATCGGGACACCTGCGGGAACGCGTGACGGTAGGCCATGTGTTGTTGGGGGCATGTTTCGATGGGTGCGTCGAAAGAAATGTGCGGAAAAAGCATTTTTTTCCCCACATTTCGGAATTTGCAGGGCTGTCTGGGTAATAAATTCTGGGGCTATGTGCGCAAATCATACCTCTGCGGATTCCCACGGGTGTCCTCTTTTCGGAAATGCATGGGGTTCCCTGTTTTCCTTGGTGGCTTGGACACCCGAGGCCCATATCTGTACGTTGCGCCGGTCGGCAGAATGTCTGAGATTTCCCTCTGAAAACAGACTTGGGATTACTTGTGTTTTAGGCTTTCCCCTTGGCGGGCAGGTAGGTGCACCCACACATGTGAGGTACCGTTTTCATCGGGACACCTGTGGGAACATGTGACGGTAGGCCATGTGTTGTTGGGGGCATGTTTCGATGGGTCCGTCGAGCGAAATGTGCGGAAAAAGCGTTTTTTTCCCCACATTTGGGACTTTGCAGGGCTGTCTGGGTAATAAATTCTGGGGCGATGTGCGCAAATCATACCTCTGCGTATTCCCACGGGTGTCCTCTTTTCGGAAATGCATGGGTTTCCCCGTTTTCCTTGGTGGCTTGGACACCCGAGGCCCATAACTGTACGTTGTGCCGGTCGGCAGAATGTCTGAGATTTCGCTCTGAAAACAGACTTGGGGTTACTTGTGTTTTAGGCTTTCCCCTTGGCGGCCAGGTAGGTGCACCCACACATGTGAGGTACTGTTTTCATCGGGACACCTGTGGGAACGCGGGACGGTAGGCCATGTGTTGTTGGGGGCGTGTTTCGATGGGTGCGTCGAGGGAAATGTGGGGAAAATGCGTTTTTTTCCCCACATTTCGGACTTTGCGGGGGTGTCTGGGTAATAAATTCTGGGATGATGTGCGCAAATCATACCTCTGCGGATTCCCACGGGTGTCCTCTTTTCGGAAATGCATGGGGTTCCCTGTTTTCCTCGGTGGCTTGGACACCCGAGGCCCAGATCTGTACGTTGTGCCGGTCGGCAGAATGTCTGAGATTTCCCTCTGAAAACAGACGGGGTTAATTGTGTTTTAGGCTTTCCCATTGGCCGCCAGGTAGGTGCACCCACAAATGTGAGGTACCGTTTTCATCGGGACACCTGTGGGAACGCGTCACATTAGGCCATGTGTTGTTGGGGGCGTGTTTTGATGGGTGCGTCGAGCGAAATATGCGTAAAAAGTGTTTTTTCCCCGACATTTCGGACTTTGCGGGGTTGTCTGGGTAAGAAATTCTGGGGCGATGTGCGCAAATCATACCTCTGCAGATTCCCACGGGTGTCCTCTTTTCGGAAATGCATGGGGTTCCCTGTTTTCCTCGGTGGCTTGGACACCCGAGGGCCATATCTGGACGTTGTGCAGGTCGGCAGAATGTCTGAGATTTCGCTCTGAAAACAGACTTGGTGTTACTTGTGTTTTACGCTTTCCCCTTGGCGGCCAGGTAGGTGCACCCACACATGTGAGGTACCGTTTTCATCGGGACACCTGTGGGAACGCGTGACTGTAGGCCATGTGTTGTTGGGGGCCAGTTTCGATGGGTGCGTCGAGCGAAATGTGCGGAAAAAGCATTTTTTTCCCCACATTTGGGACTTTGCAGGGCTGTCTGGGTAATAAATTCTGGGGCGATGTGCGCAAATTATACCTCTGCGGATTCCCACGGGTGTCCTCTTTTTGGAAATGCATGGGGTTCCCTGTTTTCCTCAGTGGCTTGGACACCCGAGGCCTAGATCTGTACTTTGTGCCGGTCGGCAGAATGTCTGAGATTTCCCTCTGAAAACAGACTTGGGGTTACTTGTGTTTTAGGCTTTCCCCTTGGCGGCCAGGTAGGTGCACCCACACATGTGAGGTACCGTTTTTATCGGGACACCTGTGGGAACGCGGGACGGTAGGCCATGTGTTGTTGGGGGCGTGTTTCGATGGGTGCGTCGAGCGAAATGTGGGAAAAATGCATTTTTTTCCCCACATTTCGGACTTTGCGGGGGTGTCTGGGTAATAAATTCTGGGGCGATGTGCGCAAATCATACCTCTGCGGATTCCCACGGGTGTCGTCTTTTCGGAAATACATGGGGCTCCCTGTTTTCCTCGGCGTCTTGGACACCCGAGGCCCATATCAGTATGTTGTGCCGGTCGGCAGAATGGCTGAGATTCCCCTCTGCAAACAGACTGGGGGTTGCTTGCGATTTCGGCTTGCCCCTTGCCAGCCAGGTAGGTGCACCCACGCATGTGAGGTACCGTTTTCATCGGGACACCTGTGGGAACGCGTGACGGTAGGCCATGTGTTGTTGGGGGCGTGTTTCGATGGGTGCGTCGAGCGAAATGTGCGGAAAAAGCGTTTTTTTCCCCACATTTCGGACTTTGCAGTGCTGTCTGGGTAATACATTCTGGGGCGATGTGCACAAATCATACCTCTGCGGATTTCCACGGGTGTCTTCTTTTCGGAAATGCATGGGGTTCCCTGTTTTCCTCGGTGGCTTGGACACCCGAGGCCTAGATCTGTACGTTGTGCCGGTCGGCAGAATGTCTGAGATTTCCCTCTGAAAACAGACTTGGGGTTAATTGTGTTTTAGGCTTTCCCCTTGGCGGCCAGGTAGGTGCACCCACACATGTGAGGTACCGTTTTCATCGGGACACCTGCGGGAACGCGTGACGGTAGGCCATGTGTTGTTGGGGGCATGTTTCGATGGGTGCGTCGAAAGAAATGTGCGGAAAAAGTGTTTTTTTCCCGACATTTCGGACTTTGCGGGGCTGTCTGGGTAAAAAATTCTGGGGCGATGTGCGCAAATCATACCTCTCCGGATTCCCACGGGTGTCCTCTTTTCGGAAATGCATGGGGTTCCCTGTTTTCCTCGGAGGCTTGGACACCCGAGGGCCATATCTGTACGTTGTGCCGGTCGGCAGAATGTCTGAGATTTCGCTCTGAAAACAGACTTGGGGTTACTTGTGTTTTAGGCTTTCCCCTTGGCGGCCAGGTAGGTGCACCCACACATGTGAGGTACCGTTTTCATCGGGACACCTGTGGGAACGCGTGACGGTAGGCCATGTGTTGTTGGGGGCATGTTTCGATGGGTGCGTTGAGCAAAACGTGCGGAAAAAGCATTTTTTTCCCCACATTTCGGAATTTGCAGGGCTGTCTGGGTAATAAATTCTGGGGCTATGTGCGCAAATCATACCTCTGCGGATTCCCACGGGTGTCCTCTTTTCGGAAATGCATGGGGTTCCCTGTTTTCCTTGGTGGCTTGGACACCCGAGGCCCATATCTGTACGTTGCGCCGGTCGGCAGAATGTCTGAGATTTCCCTCTGAAAACAGACTTGGGATTACTTGTGTTTTAGGCTTTCCCCTTGGCGGGCAGGTAGGTGCACCCACACATGTGAGGTACCGTTTTCATCGGGACACCTGTGGGAACGTGTGACGGTAGGCCATGTGTTGTTGGGGGCATGTTTCGATGGGCCGTCGAGCGAAATGTGCGGAAAAAGCGTTTTTTTCCCCACATTTGGGACTTTGCAGGGCTGTCTGGGTAATAAATTCTGGGGCGATGTGCGCAAATCATACCTCTGCGTATTCCCACGGGTGTCCTCTTTTCGGAAATGCATGGGTTTCCCCGTTTTCCTTGGTGGCTTGGACACCCGAGGCCCAGATCTGTATATTGTGCCGGTCGGCAGAATGTCTGAGATTTCGCTCTGAAAACAGACTTGGGGTTACTTGTGTTTTAGGCTTTCCCCTTGGCGGCCAGGTAGGTGCACCCACACATGTGAGGTACCGTTTTCATCGGGACACCTGTGGGAACGCGGGACGGTAGGCCATGTGTTGTTGGGGGCGTGTTTCGATGGGTGCGTCGAGGGAAATGTGGGGAAAATGCATTTTTTTCCCCACATTTCGGATTTTGCGGGGGTGTCTGGGTAATAAATTCTGGGATGATGTGCGCAAATCATACCTCTGCGGATTCCCACGGGTGTCCTCTTTTCGGAAATGCATGGGGTTCCCTGTTTTCCTCGGTGGCTTGGACACCCGAGGCCCAGATCTGTACGTTGTGCCGGTCGGCAGAATGTCTGAGATTTCCCTCTGAAAACAGACGGGGTTAATTGTGTTTTAGGCTTTCCCATTGGCCGCCAGGAAGGTGCACCCACACATGTGAGGTACCGTTTTCATCGGGACACCTGTGGGAACGCGTCACATTAGGCCATGTGTTGTTGGGGGCGTGTTTTGATGGGTGCGTCGAGCAAAATATGCGTAAAAAGTGTTTTTTCCCCGACATTTCGGACTTTGCGCGGTTGTCTGGGTAAAAAATTCTGGGGCGATGTGCGCAAATCATACCTCTGCGGATTCCCACGGGTGTCCTCTTTTCGGAAATGCATGGGGTTCCCTGTTTTCCTCGGTGGCTTGGACACCCGAGGGCCATATCTGGACGTTGTGCAGGTCGGCAGAATGTCTGAGATTTCGCTCTGAAAACAGACTTGGTGTTACTTGTGTTTTACGCTTTCCCCTTGGCGGCCAGGTAGGTGCACCCACACATGTGAGGTACCGTTTTCATCGGGACACCTGTGGAAACGCGTGACTGTAGGCCATGTGTTGTTGGGGGCCTGTTTCGATGGGTGCGTCGAGCGAAATGTGCGGAAAAAGCGTTTTTTTCCCCACATTTCGGACTTTGCGGGGGTGTCTGGGTAATAAATTCTGGGGCGATGTGCGCAAATCATACCTCTGCGGATTCCCACGGGTGTCGTCTTTTCGGAAATGCATGGGGCTCCCTGTTTTCCTCGGTGTCTTGGACACCCGAGGCCCATATCTGTATGTTGTGCCGGTCGGCAGAATGGCTGAGATTCCCCTCTGCAAACAGACTGGGGGTTGCTTGCGATTTCGGCTTGCCCCTTGCCAGCCAGGTAGGTGCACCCACGCATGTGAGGTACCGTTTTCATCGGGACACCTGTGGGAACGCGTGACGGTAGGCCATGTGTTGTTGGGGGCGTGTTTCGATGGGTGCGTCGAGCGAAATGTGCGGAAAAAGCATTTTTTCCCCACATTTGGGACTTTGCAGGGCTGTCTGGGTAATAAATTCTGGGGCGATGTGCGCAAATCATACCTCTGCGGATTCCCACGAGTGTCCTCTTTTCGGAAATGCATGGGGTTCCCCGTTTTCCTTGGTGGCTTGGACACCCGAGGCTCATATCTGTACGTTGTGCCGGTCGGCAGAATGTCTGAGATTTCGCTCTGAAAACAGACTTGGGGTTACTTGTATTTTAGGCTTTCCCCTTGGCGGCCAGGTAGGTGCACCCACACATGTGAGGTACCGTTTTCATCGGGACACCTGTGGGAACGCGGGACGGTAGGCCATGTGTTGTTGGGGGCATGTTTCCATGGGTGCGTCGAGCGAAATGTGCGGAAAAAGCGTTTTTTTCCCCACATTTCGGACTTTGCAGGGCTCTCTGGGTGATACATTCTGGGGCGATGTGCGCAAATCATACCTCTGCGGAGTCCCACGGGTGTCCTCTTTTCGGAAATGCATGGGGTTCCCTGTTTTCCTCGGTGGCTTGGACACCCGAGGCCTAAATCTGTACGTTGTGCCGGTCGGCAGAATATCTGAGATTTCCCTCTGAAAACAGACTTGGGGTTACTTGTGTTTTAGGCTTTCCCCTTGGCGGCCAGGTAGGTGCACCCACACATGTGAGGTACCGTTTTCATCGGGACACCTGTGGGAACGCGGGACGGTAGGCCATGTGTTGTTGGGGGCGTGTTTCGATGGGTGCGTCGAGCGAAATGTGGGAAAAATGCGTTTTTTTCCCCACATTTCGGACTTTGCGGGGGTGTCTGGGTAATAAATTCTGGGGCGATGTGCACAAATCATACCTCTGCGGATTCCCACGGGTGTCGTCTTTTCGGAAATGCATGGGGCTCCGTTTTCCTCGGTGGCTTGGACACCCGAGGCCCATATCTGTATGTTGTGCCGGTCGGCAGAATGGCTGAGATTCCCCTCTGCAAACAGACTGGGGGTTGCTTGCGTTTTCGGCTTGCCCCTTGCCGGCCAGGTAGGTGCACCCACGCATGTGAGGTACCGTTTTCATCGGGAAACCTGTGGTAACGCGTGACAGTAGGCCATGTGTTGTTGGGGGCGTGTTTCGATGGGTGCGTCGAGCGAAATGTGCGGAAAAAGCATTTTTTTCCCGACTTTTCGGACTTTGCGGGGCTGTCTGGGTAATAAAATATGGGGGGATGTGCGCAAATCATACCTCTGCGTATTCCCACGGGTGTCCTCTTTTCGGAAATGCATGGGGTTCCCTGTTTTCCTTGGTGGCTTGGATACCCGAGGCCCATATCTGTACGTTAGCCGGTCGGCAGAATGTCTGAGATTTCGCTCTGAAAACAAACTTGGGGTTACTTGTGTTTTATGCTTTCCCCTTGGCGGCCAGGTAGGTGCACCCACACATGTGAGGTACCGTTTTCATCGGGACACCTGTGGGAATGCATGACGGTAGGCCATGTGTTGTTGGGGGCATGTTTCGATGGGTGCGTCGAAAGAAATGTGCAAAAAAAGTGTTTTTTTCCCGACATTTCGGACTTTGCGGGGCTGTCTGGGTAAAAAATTCTGGGGCGATGTGCGCAAATCATACCTCTGCGGATTCCCACGGGTGTCCTCTTTTCGGAAATGCATGGGGTTCCCTGTTTTCCTCGGTGGCTTGGACACCCGAGGGCCATATCTGTACGTTGTGCCGGTCGGCAGAATGTCTGAGATTTCGCTCTGAAAACAGACTTGGGGTTACTTGTGTTTTAGGCTTTCCCCTTGGCGGCCAGGTAGGTGCACCCACACATGTGAGGTACCGTTTTCATCGGGACACCTGTGGGAACGCGGGACGGTAGGCCATGTGTTGTTGGGGGCGTGTTTCGATGGGTGCGTCGAGGGAAATGTGGGGAAAATGCATTTTTTTCCCCACATTTGGGACTTTGCAGGGCTGTCTGGGTAATAAATTCTGAGGCGATGTGCGCAAATCATACCTCTGCGTATTCCCACGGGTGTCCTCTTTTCGGAAATGCATGGGTTTCCCCGTTTTCCTTGGTGGCTTGGACACCCGAGGCCCAGATCTGTATATTGTGCCGGTCGGCAGAATGTCTGAGATTTCGCTCTGAAAACAGACTTGGGGTTACTTGTGTTTTAGGCTTTCCCCTTGGCGGCCAGGTAGGTGCACCCACACATGTGAGGTACCGTTTTCATCGGGACACCTGTGGGAACGCGGGACGGTAGGCCATGTGTTGTTGGGGGCGTGTTTCGATGGGTGCGTCGAGGGAAATGTGGGGAAAATGCATTTTTTTCCCCACATTTCGGATTTTGCGGGGGTGTCTGGGTAATAAATTCTGGGATGATGTGCGCAAATCATACCTCTGCGGATTCCCACGGGTGTCCTCTTTTCGGAAATGCATGGGGTTCCCTGTTTTCCTCGGTGGCTTGGACACCCGAGGCCCAGATCTGTACGTTGTGCCGGTCGGCAGAATGTCTGAGATTTCCCTCTGAAAACAGACGGGGTTAATTGTGTTTTAGGCTTTCCCATTGGCCGCCAGGAAGGTGCACCCACACATGTGAGGTACCGTTTTCATCGGGACACCTGTGGGAATGCGTCACATTAGGCCATGTGTTGTTGGGGGCGTGTTTTGATGGGTGCGTCGAGCAAAATATGCGTAAAAAGTGTTTTTTCCCCGACATTTCGGACTTTGCGCGGTTGTCTGGGTAAAAAATTCTGGGGCGATGTGCGCAAATCATACCTCTGCGGATTCCCACGGGTGTCCTCTTTTCGGAAATGCATGGGGTTCCCTGTTTTCCTTGGTGGCTTGGACACCCGAGGGCCATATCTGGACGTTGTGCAGGTCGGCAGAATGTCTGAGATTTCGCTCTGAAAACAGACTTGGTGTTACTTGTGTTTTACGCTTTCCCCTTGGCGGCCAGGTAGGTGCACCCACACATGTGAGGTACCGTTTTCATCGGGACACCTGTGGGAACGCGGGACGGTAGGCCATGTGTTGTTGGGGGCGTGTTTCGATGGGTGCGTCGAGGGAAATGTGCGGAAAAAGCGTTTTTTTCCCCACATTTCAGACTTTGCGGGGGTGTCTGGGTAATAAATTCTGGGGCGATGTGCGCAAATCATACCTCTGCGGATTCCCACGGGTGTCCTCTTTTCGGAAATGCATGGGGTTCCCTGTTTTCCTCGGTGGCTTGGACACCCGAGGGCCATATCTGTACGTTGTGCCGGTCGGCAGAATGTCTGAGATTTCGCTCTGAAAACAGACTTGGGGTTACTTGTGTTTTAGGCTTTCCCCTTGGCGGCCAGGTAGGTGCACCCACACATGTGAGGTACCGTTTTCATCGGGACACCTGTGGGAACGCGGGACGGTAGGCCATGTGTTGTTGGGGGCGTGTTTCGATGGGTGCGTTGAGGGAAATGTGCGGAAAAAGCGTTTTTTTCCCCACATTTGGGACTTTGCAGGGCTGTCTGGGTAATAAATTCTGGGGCGATGTGCGCAAATCATACCTCTGCGTATTCCCACGGGTGTCCTCTTTTCGGAAATGCATGGGTTTCCCCGTTTTCCTTGGTGGCTTGGACACCCGAGGCCCAGATCTGTATATTGTGCCGGTCGGCAGAATGTCTGAGATTTCGCTCTGAAAACAGACTTGGGGTTACTTGTGTTTTAGGCTTTCCCCTTGGCGGCCAGGTAGGTGCACCCACACATGTGAGGTACCGTTTTCATCGGGACACCTGTGGGAATGCGGGACGGTAGGCCATGTGTTGTTGGGGGCGTGTTTCGATGGGTGCGTCGAGGGAAATGTGGGGAAAATGCATTTTTTTCCCCACATTTCGGATTTTGCGGGGGTGTCTGGGTAATAAATTCTGGGATGATGTGCGCAAATCATACCTCTGCGGATTCCCACGGGTGTCCTCTTTTCGGAAATGCATGGGGTTCCCTGTTTTCCTCGGTGGCTTGGACACCCGAGGCCCAGATCTGTACGTTGTGCCGGTCGGCAGAATGTCTGAGATTTCCCTCTGAAAACAGACGGGGTTAATTGTGTTTTAGGCTTTCCCATTGGCCGCCAGGAAGGTGCACCCACACATGTGAGGTACCGTTTTCATCGGGACACCTGTGGGAACGCGTCACATTAGGCCATGTGTTGTTGGGGGCGTGTTTTGATGGGTGCGTCGAGCAAAATATGCGGAAAAAGTGTTTTTTCCCCGACATTTCGGACTTTGCGCGGTTGTCTGGGTAAAAAATTCTGGGGCGATGTGCGCAAATCATACCTCTGCGGATTCCCACGGGTGTCCTCTTTTCGGAAATGCATGGGGTTCCCTGTTTTCCTCGGTGGCTTGGACACCCGAGGGCCATATCTGGACGTTGTGCAGGTCGGCAGAATGTCTGAGATTTCGCTCTGAAAACAGACTTGGTGTTACTTGTGTTTTACGCTTTCCCCTTGGCGGCCAGGTAGGTGCACCCACACATGTGAGGTACCGTTTTCATCGGGACACCTGTGGAAACGCGTGACTGTAGGCCATGTGTTGTTGGGGGCCTGTTTCGATGGGTGCGTCGAGCGAAATGTGCGGAAAAAGCGTTTTTTTCCCCACATTTCGGACTTTGCGGGGGTGTCTGGGTAATAAATTCTGGGGCGATGTGCGCAAATCATACCTCTGCGGATTCCCACGGGTGTCGTCTTTTCGGAAATGCATGGGGCTCCCTGTTTTCCTCGGTGTCTTGGACACCCGAGGCCCATATCTGTATGTTGTGCCGGTCGGCAGAATGGCTGAGATTCCCCTCTGCAAACAGACTGGGGGTTGCTTGCGATTTCGGCTTGCCCCTTGCCAGCCAGGTAGGTGCACCCACGCATGTGAGGTACCGTTTTCATCGGGACACCTGTGGGAACGCGTGACGGTAGGCCATGTGTTGTTGGGGGCGTGTTTCGATGGGTGCGTCGAGCGAAATGTGCGGAAAAAGCGTTTTTTCCCCACATTTGGGACTTTGCAGGGCTGTCTGGGTAATAAATTCTGGGGCGATGTGCGCAAATCATACCTCTGCGGATTCCCACGAGTGTCCTCTTTTCGGAAATGCATGGGGTTCCCCGTTTTCCTTGGTGGCTTGGACACCCGAGGCTCATATCTGTACGTTGTGCCGGTCGGCAGAATGTCTGAGATTTCGCTCTGAAAACAGACTTGGGGTTACTTGTATTTTAGGCTTTCCCCTTGGCGGCCAGGTAGGTGCACCCACACATGTGAGGTACCGTTTTCATCGGGACACCTGTGGGAACGCGGGACGGTAGGCCATGTGTTGTTGGGGGCGTGTTTCCATGGGTGCGTCGAGCGAAATGTGCGGAAAAAGCGTTTTTTTCCCCACATTTCGGACTTTGCAGGGCTGTCTGGGTGATACATTCTGGGGCGATGTGCGCAAATCATACCTCTGCGGAGTCCCACGGGTGTCCTCTTTTCGGAAATGCATGGGGTTCCCTGTTTTCCTCGGTGGCTTGGACACCCGAGGCCTAAATCTGTACGTTGTGCCGGTCGGCAGAATATCTGAGATTTCCCTCTGAAAACAGACTTGGGGTTACTTGTGTTTTAGGCTTTCCCCTTGGCGGCCAGGTAGGTGCACCCACACATGTGAGGTACCGTTTTCATCGGGACACCTGTGGGAACGCGGGACGGTAGGCCATGTGTTGTTGGGGGCGTGTTTCGATGGGTGCGTCGAGCGAAATGTGGGAAAAATGCGTTTTTTTCCCCACATTTCGGACTTTGCGGGGGTGTCTGGGTAATAAATTCTGGGGCGATGTGCACAAATCATACCTCTGCGGATTCCCACGGGTGTCGTCTTTTCGGAAATGCATGGGGCTCCCTGTTTTCCTCGGTGGCTTGGACACCCGAGGCCCATATCTGTATGTTGTGCCGGTCGGCAGAATGGCTGAGATTCCCCTCTGCAAACAGACTGGGGGTTGCTTGCGTTTTCGGCTTGCCCCTTGCCAGCCAGGTAGGTGCACCCACGCATGTGAGGTACCGTTTTCATCGGGACACCTGTGGTAACGCGTGACAGTAGGCCATGTGTTGTTGGGGGCGTGTTTCGATGGGTGCGTCGAGCGAAATGTGCGGAAAAAGCATTTTTTTTCCGACTTTTCGGACTTTGCGGGGCTGTCTGGGTAATAAAATATGGGCGGATGTGCGCAAATCATACCTCTGCGTATTCCCACGGGTGTCCTCTTTTCGGAAATGCATGGGGTTCCCTGTTTTCCTTGGTGGCTTGGATACCCGAGGCCCATATCTGTACGTTAGCCGGTCGGCAGAATGTCTGAGATTTCGCTCTGAAAACAAACTTGGGGTTACTTGTGTTTTATGCTTTCCCCTTGGCGGCCAGGTAGGTGCACCCACACATGTGAGGTACCGTTTTCATCGGGACACCTGTGGGAATGCATGACGGTAGGCCATGTGTTGCTGGGGGCATGTTTCGATGGGTGCGTCGAAAGAAATGTGCAAAAAAAGTGTTTTTTTCCCGACATTTCGGACTTTGCGGGGCTGTCTGGGTAAAAAATTCTGGGGCGATGTGCGCAAATCATACCTCTGCGGATTCCCACGGGTGTCCTCTTTTCGGAAATGCATGGGGTTCCCTGTTTTCCTCAGTGGCTTGGACACCCGAGGGCCATATCTGTACGTTGTGCCGGTCGGCAGAATGTCTGAGATTTCGCTCTGAAAACAGACTTGGGGTTACTTGTATTTTAGGCTTTCCCCTTGGCGGCCAGGTAGGTGCACCCACACATGTGAGGTACCGTTTTCATCGGGACACCTGTGGGAACGCGGGACGGTAGGCCATGTGTTGTTGGGGGCGTGTTTCGATGGGTGCGTCGAGCGAAATGTGGGAAAAATGCATTTTTTTCCCCACATTTCGGACTTTGCGGGGGTGTCTGGGTAATAAATTCTGGGGCGATATGCGCAAATCATACCTCTGCGGATTCCCACGGGTGTCGTCTTTTCGGAAATGCATGGGGCTCCCTGTTTTCCTCGGTGGCTTGGACACCCGAGGCCCATATCTGTATGTTGTGCCGGTCGGCAGAATGGCTGAGATTCCCCTCTGCAAACAGACTGGGGGTTGCTTGCGTTTTCGGCTTGCCCCTTGCCAGCCAGGTAGGTGCACCCACGCATGTGAGGTACCGTTTTCATCGGGACACCTGTGGGAACGCGTGACGGTAGGCCATGTGTTGTTGGGGGCGTGTTCCGATGGGTGCGTCGAGCGAAATGTGCGGAAAAAGCGTTTTTTTCCCGACTTTTCGGACTTTGCGGGGCTGTCTGGGTAATAAAATATGGGGGGATGTGCGCAAATCATACCTCTGCGTATTCCCACGGGTGTCCTCTTTTCGGAAATGCATTGGGTTCCCTGTTTTCCTTGGTGGCTTGGACACCCGAGGCCCATATCTGTACGTTAGCCGGTCGGCAGAATGTCTGAGATTTCGCTCTGAAAACAAACTTGGGGTTACTTGTGTTTTATGCTTTCCCCTTGGCGGCCAGGTAGGTGCACCCACACATGTGAGGTACCGTTTTCATCGGGACACCTGTGGGAACGCATGACGGTAGGCCATGTGTTGCTGGGGGCATGTTTCGATGGGTGCGTCGAAAGAAATGTGCAAAAAAAGTGTTTTTTTCCCGACATTTCGGACTTTGCGGGGCTGTCTGGGTAAAAAATTCTGGGGCGATGTGCGCAAATCATACTTCTGCGGATTCCCACGGGTGTCCTCTTTTCGGAAATGCATGGGGTTCCCTGTTTTCCTCGGTGGCTTGGACATCCGAGGGCCATATCTGTACGTTGTGCCGGTCGGCAGAATGTCTGAGATTTCGCTCTGAAAACAGACTTGGGGTTACTTGTGTTTTAGGCTTTCCCCTTGGCGGCCAGGTAGGTGCACCCACACATGTGAGGTACCGTTTTCATCGGGACACCTGTGGGAACGCGTGACGGTAGGCCATGTGTTGTTGGGGGCGTGTTCCGATGGGTGCGTTGAGCAAAATGTGCGGAAAAAGCGTTTTTTCCCCACATTTCGGACTTTGCAGGGCTGTCTGGGTAATAAATTCTGGGGCGATGTGCGCAAATCATACCTCTGCGGATTCCCAGGGGTGTCCTCCTTTCGGAAATGCATGGGTTTCCCTGTTTTCCTTGCTGGCTTGGACACCCGAGGCCCATATCTGTATGTTGTGCCGGTCGGCAGAATGTCTGAGATTTCGCCATGAAAGCAGACTTGGGGTTACTTGTGTTTTAGGCTTTCCCCTTGGCCGCCAGGTAGGTGCACCCACACATGTGAGGTACCGTTTTCATCGGGACACCTGTGGGAACGCGTGACAGTAGGCCATGTGTTGTTGGGGGCGTGTTTTGATGGGTGCGTCGAGCGAAATGTGCGGAAAAAGTTTTTTTCCCGACATTTCGGACTTTGCGGGGTTGTCTGGGTAAAAAAATCTGGGGCGATGTGCGCAAATCATACCTCTGCGGATTCCCATGGGTGTCCTCTTTTCGGAAATGCATGGATTTCCCTGTTTTCCTCAGTGGCTTGGACACCCGAGGGCCATATCTGGACGTTGTGCAGGTCGGCAGAATGTCTGAGATTTCGCTCTGAAAACAGACTTGGTGTTACTTGTGTTTTACGCTTTCCCCTTGGCGGCCAGGTAGGTGCACCCACACATGTGAGGTACCGTTTTCATCGGGACACCTGTGGAAACGCGTGACTGTAGGCCATGTGTTGTTGGGGGCGTGTTTCGATGGGTGCGTTGAGGGAAATGTGCGGAAAAAGCGTTTTTTTCCCCACATTTGGGACTTTGCAGGGCTGTCTGGGTAATAAATTCTGGGGCGATGTGCGCAAATCATACCTCTGCGTATTCCCACGGGTGTCCTCTTTTCGGAAATGCATGGGTTTCCCCGTTTTCCTTGGTGGCTTGGACACCCGAGGCCCAGATCTGTATATTGTGCCGGTCGGCAGAATGTCTGAGATTTCGCTCTGAAAACAGACTTGGGGTTACTTGTGTTTTAGGCTTTCCCCTTGGCGGCCAGGTAGGTGCACCCACACATGTGAGGTACCGTTTTCATCGGGACACCTGTGGGAACGCGGGACGGTAGGCCATGTGTTGTTGGGGGCGTGTTTCGATGGGTGCGTCGAGGGAAATGTGGGGAAAATGCATTTTTTTCCCCACATTTTGGATTTTGCGGGGGTGTCTGGGTAATAAATTCTGGGATGATGTGCGCAAATCATACCTCTGCGGATTCCCACGGGTGTCCTCTTTTCGGAAATGCATGGGGTTCCCTGTTTTCCTCGGTGGCTTGGACACCCGAGGCCCAGATCTGTACGTTGTGCCGGTCGGCAGAATGTCTGAGATTTCCCTCTGAAAACAGACGGGGTTAATTGTGTTTTAGGCTTTCCCATTGGCCGCCAGGAAGGTGCACCCACACATGTGAGGTACCGTTTTCATCGGGACACCTGTGGGAACGCGTCACATTAGGCCATGTGTTGTTGGGGGCGTGTTTTGATGGGTGCGTCGAGCAAAATATGCGTAAAAAGTGTTTTTTCCCCGACATTTCGGACTTTGCGCGGTTGTCTGGGTAAAAAATTCTGGGGCGATGTGCGCAAATCATACCTCTGCGGATTCCCACGGGTGTCCTCTTTTCGGAAATGCATGGGGTTCCCTGTTTTCCTCGGTGGCTTGGACACCCGAGGGCCATATCTGGACGTTGTGCAGGTCGACAGAATGTCTGAGATTTCGCTCTGAAAACAGACTTGGTGTTACTTGTGTTTTACGCTTTCCCCTTGGCGGCCAGGTAGGTGCACCCACACATGTGAGGTACCGTTTTCATCGGGACACCTGTGGAAACGCGTGACTGTAGGCCATGTGTTGTTGGGGGCCTGTTTCGATGGGTGCGTCGAGCGAAATGTGCGGAAAAAGCGTTTTTTTCCCCACATTTCGGACTTTGCGGGGGTGTCTGGGTAATAAATTCTGGGGCGATGTGCGCAAATCATACCTCTGCGGATTCCCACGGGTGTCGTCTTTTCGGAAATGCATGGGGTTCCCTGTTTTCCTCGGTGGCTTGGACACCCGAGGGCCATATCTGTACGTTGTGCCGGTCGGCAGAATGTCTGAGATTTCGCTCTGAAAACAGACTTGGGGTTACTTGTGTTTTAGGCTTTCCCCTTGGCGGCCAGGTAGGTGCACCCACACATGTGAGGTACCGTTTTCATCGGGACACCTGTGGGAACGCGGGACGGTAGGCCATGTGTTGTTGGGGGCGTGTTTCGATGGGTGCGTCGAGGGAAATGTGCGGAAAAAGCGTTTTTTTCCCCACATTTCGGACTTTGCGGGGGTGTCTGGGTAATAAATTCTGGGGCGATGTGCGCAAATCATACCTCTGCGGATTCCCACGGGTGTCCTCTTTTCGGAAATGCATGGGGTTCCCTGTTTTCCTCGGTGGCTTGGACACCCGAGGGCCATATCTGTACGTTGTGCCGGTCGGCAGAATGTCTGAGATTTCGCTCTGAAAACAGACTTGGGGTTACTTGTGTTTTACGCTTTCCCCTTGGCGGCCAGGTAGGTGCACCCACACATGTGAGGTACCGTTTTCATCGGGACACCTGTGGGAACGCGGGACGGTAGGCCATGTGTTGTTGGGGGCGTGTTTCGATGGGTGCGTTGAGGGAAATGTGCGGAAAAAGCGTTTTTTTCCCCACATTTGGGACTTTGCAGGGCTGTCTGGGTAATAAATTCTGGGGCGATGTGCGCAAATCATACCTCTGCGTATTCCCACGGGTGTCCTCTTTTCGGAAATGCATGGGTTTCCCCGTTTTCCTTGGTGGCTTGGACACCCGAGGCCCAGATCTGTATATTGTGCCGGTCGGCAGAATGTCTGAGATTTCGCTCTGAAAACAGACTTGGGGTTACTTGTGTTTTAGGCTTTCCCCTTGGCGGCCAGGTAGGTGCACCCACACATGTGAGGTACCGTTTTCATCGGGACACCTGTGGGAACGCGGGACGGTAGGCCATGTGTTGTTGGGGGCGTGTTTCGATGGGTGCGTCGAGGGAAATGTGGGGAAAATGCATTTTTTTCCCCACATTTCGGATTTTGCGGGGGTGTCTGGGTAATAAATTCTGGGATGATGTGCGCAAATCATACCTCTGCGGATTCCCACGGGTGTCCTCTTTTCGGAAATGCATGGGGTTCCCTGTTTTCCTCGGTGGCTTGGACACCCGAGGCCCAGATCTGTACGTTGTGCCGGTCGGCAGAATGTCTGAGATTTCCCTCTGAAAACAGACGGGGTTAATTGTGTTTTAGGCTTTCCCATTGGCCGCCAGGAAGGTGCACCCACACATGTGAGGTACCGTTTTCATCGGGACACCTGTGGGAACGCGTCACATTAGGCCATGTGTTGTTGGGGGCGTGTTTTGATGGGTGCGTCGAGCAAAATATGCGTAAAAAGTGTTTTTTCCCCGACATTTCGGACTTTGCGCGGTTGTCTGGGTAAAAAATTCTGGGGCGATGTGCGCAAATCATACCTCTGCGGATTCCCACGGGTGTCCTCTTTTCGGAAATGCATGGGGTTCCCTGTTTTCCTCGGTGGCTTGGACACCCGAGGGCCATATCTGGACGTTGTGCAGGTCGGCAGAATGTCTGAGATTTCGCTCTGAAAACAGACTTGGTGTTACTTGTGTTTTACGCTTTCCCCTTGGCGGCCAGGTAGGTGCACCCACACATGTGAGGTACCGTTTTCATCGGGACACCTGTGGAAACGCGTGACTGTAGGCCATGTGTTGTTGGGGGCCTGTTTCGATGGGTGCGTCGAGCGAAATGTGCGGAAAAAGCGTTTTTTTCCCCACATTTCGGACTTTGCGGGGGTGTCTGGGTAATAAATTCTGGGGCGATGTGCGCAAATCATACCTCTGCAGATTCCCACGGGTGTCGTCTTTTCGGAAATGCATGGGGTTCCCTGTTTTCCTCGGTGGCTTGGACACCCGAGGGCCATATCTGTACGTTGTGCCGGTCGGCAGAATGTCTGAGATTTCGCTCTGAAAACAGACTTGGGGTTACTTGTGTTTTAGGCTTTCCCCTTGGCGGCCAGGTAGGTGCACCCACACATGTGAGGTACCGTTTTCATCGGGACACCTGTGGGAACGCGGGACGGTAGGCCATGTGTTGTTGGGGGCGTGTTTCGATGGGTGCGTCGAGGGAAATGTGCGGAAAAAGCGTTTTTTTCCCCACATTTCGGACTTTGCGGGGGTGTCTGGGTAATAAATTCTGGGGCGATGTGCGCAAATCATACCTCTGCGGATTCCCACGGGTGTCCTCTTTTCGGAAATGCATGGGGTTCCCTGTTTTCCTCGGTGGCTTGGACACCCGAGGGCCATATCTGTACGTTGTGCCGGTCGGCAGAATGTCTGAGATTTCGCTCTGAAAACAGACTTGGGGTTACTTGTGTTTTAGGCTTTCCCCTTGGCGGCCAGGTAGGTGCACCCACACATGTGAGGTACCGTTTTCATCGGGACACCTGTGGGAACGCGGGACGGTAGGCCATGTGTTGTTGGGGGCGTGTTTCGATGGGTGCGTCGAGGGAAATGTGCGGAAAAAGCGTTTTTTTCCCCACATTTCGGACTTTGCGGGGGTGTCTGGGTAATAAATTCTGGGGCGATGTGCGCAAATCATACCTCTGCGGATTCCCACGGGTGTCCTCTTTTCGGAAATGCATGGGGTTCCCTGTTTTCCTCGGTGGCTTGGACACCCGAGGGCCATATCTGTACGTTGTGCCGGTCGGCAGAATGTCTGAGATTTCGCTCTGAAAACAGACTTGGGGTTACTTGTGTTTTAGGCTTTCCCCTTGGCGGCCAGGTAGGTGCACCCACACATGTGAGGTACCGTTTTCATCGGGACACCTGTGGGAACGCGGGACGGTAGGCCATGTGTTGTTGGGGGCGTGTTTCGATGGGTGCGTTGAGGGAAATGTGCGGAAAAAGCGTTTTTTTCCCCACATTTGGGACTTTGCAGGGCTGTCTGGGTAATAAATTCTGGGGCGATGTGCGCAAATCATACCTCTGCGTATTCCCACGGGTGTCCTCTTTTCGGAAATGCATGGGTTTCCCCGTTTTCCTTGGTGGCTTGGACACCCGAGGCCCAGATCTGTATATTGTGCCGGTCGGCAGAATGTCTGAGATTTCGCTCTGAAAACAGACTTGGGGTTACTTGTGTTTTAGGCTTTCCCCTTGGCGGCCAGGTAGGTGCACCCACACATGTGAGGTACCGTTTTCATCGGGACACCTGTGGGAACGCGGGACGGTAGGCCATGTGTTGTTGGGGGCGTGTTTCGATGGGTGCGTCGAGGGAAATGTGGGGAAAATGCATTTTTTTCCCCACATTTCGGATTTTGCGGGGGTGTCTGGGTAATAAATTCTGGGATGATGTGCGCAAATCATACCTCTGCGGATTCCCACGGGTGTCCTCTTTTCGGAAATGCATGGGGTTCCCTGTTTTCCTCGGTGGCTTGGACACCCGAGGCCCAGATCTGTACGTTGTGCCGGTCAGCAGAATGTCTGAGATTTCCCTCTGAAAACAGACGGGGTTAATTGTGTTTTAGGCTTTCCCATTGGCCGCCAGGAAGGTGCACCCACACATGTGAGGTACCGTTTTCATCGGGACACCTGTGGGAACGCGTCACATTAGGCCATGTGTTGTTGGGGGCGTGTTTTGATGGGTGCGTCGAGCAAAATATGCGTAAAAAGTGTTTTTTCCCCGACATTTCGGACTTTGCGCGGTTGTCTGGGTAAAAAATTCTGGGGCGATGTGCGCAAATCATACCTCTGCGGATTCCCACGGGTGTCCTCTTTTCGGAAATGCATGGGGTTCCCTGTTTTCCTCGGTGGCTTGGACACCCGAGGGCCATATCTGGACGTTGTGCAGGTCGGCAGAATGTCTGAGATTTCGCTCTGAAAACAGACTTGGTGTTACTTGTGTTTTACGCTTTCCCCTTGGCGGCCAGGTAGGTGCACCCACACATGTGAGGTACCGTTTTCATCGGGACACCTGTGGAAACGCGTGACTGTAGGCCATGTGTTGTTGGGGGCCTGTTTCGATGGGTGCGTCGAGCGAAATGTGCGGAAAAAGCGTTTTTTTCCCCACATTTCGGACTTTGCGGGGGTGTCTGGGTAATAAATTCTGGGGCGATGTGCGCAAATCATACCTCTGCGGATTCCCACGGGTGTCGTCTTTTCGGAAATGCATGGGGCTCCCTGTTTTCCTCGGTGTCTTGGACACCCGAGGCCCATATCTGTATGTTGTGCCGGTCGGCAGAATGGCTGAGATTCCCCTCTGCAAACAGACTGGGGGTTGCTTGCGATTTCGGCTTGCCCCTTGCCAGCCAGGTAGGTGCACCCACGCATGTGAGGTACCGTTTTCATCGGGACACCTGTGGGAACGCGTGACGGTAGGCCATGTGTTGTTGGGGGCGTGTTTCGATGGGTGCGTCGAGCGAAATGTGCGGAAAAAGCGTTTTTTCCCCACATTTGGGACTTTGCAGGGCTGTCTGGGTAATAAATTCTGGGGCGATGTGCGCAAATCATACCTCTGCGGATTCCCACGGGTGTCCTCCTTTCGGAAATGCATGGGTTTCCCTGTTTTCCTTGCTGGCTTGGACACCCGAGGCCCATATCTGTATGTTGTGCCGGTCGGCAGAATGTCTGAGATTTCGCCATGAAAGCAGACTTGGGGTTACTTGTGTTTTAGGCTTTCCCCTTGGCTGCCAGGTAGGTGCACCCACACATGTGAGGTACCGTTTTCATCGGGACACCTGTGGGAACGCGTGACAGTAGGCCATGTGTTGTTGGGGGCGTGTTTTGATGGGTGCGTCGAGCGAAATGTGCGGAAAAAGTTTTTTTCCCGACATTTCGGACTTTGCGGGGTTGTCTGGGTAAAAAAATCTGGGGCGATGTGCGCAAATCATACCTCTGCGGATTCCCACGGGTGTCCTCTTTTCGGAAATGCATGGATTTCCCTGTTTTCCTCAGTGGCTTGGACACCCGAGGGCCATATCTGTACGTTGTGCCGGTCGGCAGAATGTCTGAGATTTCGCTCTGAAAACAGACTTGGGGTTACTTGTATTTTAGGCTTTCCCCTTGGCGGCCAGGTAGGTGCACCCACACATGTGAGGTACCGTTTTCATCGGGACACCTGTGGGAACGCGGGACGGTAGGCCATGTGTTGTTGGGGGCGTGTTTCGATGGGTGCGTCGAGGGAAATGTGCGGAAAAAGCGTTTTTTTCCCCACATTTCGGACTTTGCGGGGGTGTCTGGGTAATAAATTCTGGGGCGATGTGCGCAAATCATACCTCTGCGGATTCCCACGGGTGTCCTCTTTTCGGAAATGCATGGGGTTCCCTGTTTTCCTCGGTGGCTTGGACACCCGAGGGCCATATCTGTACGTTGTGCCGGTCGGCAGAATGTCTGAGATTTCGCTCTGAAAACAGACTTGGGGTTACTTGTGTTTTAGGCTTTCCCCTTGGCGGCCAGGTAGGTGCACCCACACATGTGAGGTACCGTTTTCATCGGGACACCTGTGGGAACGCGGGACGGTAGGCCATGTGTTGTTGGGGGCGTGTTTCGATGGGTGCGTTGAGGGAAATGTGCGGAAAAAGCGTTTTTTTCCCCACATTTGGGACTTTGCAGGGCTGTCTGGGTAATAAATTCTGGGGCGATGTGCGCAAATCATACCTCTGCGTATTCCCACGGGTGTCCTCTTTTCGGAAATGCATGGGTTTCCCCGTTTTCCTTGGTGGCTTGGACACCCGAGGCCCAGATCTGTATATTGTGCCGGTCGGCAGAATGTCTGAGATTTCGCTCTGAAAACAGACTTGGGGTTACTTGTGTTTTAGGCTTTCCCCTTGGCGGCCAGGTAGGTGCACCCACACATGTGAGGTACCGTTTTCATCGGGACACCTGTGGGAACGCGGGACGGTAGGCCATGTGTTGTTGGGGGCGTGTTTCGATGGGTGCGTCGAGGGAAATGTGGGGAAAATGCATTTTTTTCCCCACATTTCAGATTTTGCGGGGGTGTCTGGGTAATAAATTCTGGGATGATGTGCGCAAATCATACCTCTGCGGATTCCCACGGGTGTCCTCTTTTCGGAAATGCATGGGGTTCCCTGTTTTCCTCGGTGGCTTGGACACCCGAGGCCCAGATCTGTATATTGTGCCGGTCGGCAGAATGTCTGAGATTTCCCTCTGAAAACAGACGGGGTTAATTGTGTTTTAGGCTTTCCCATTGGCCGCCAGGAAGGTGCACCCACACATGTGAGGTACCGTTTTCATCGGGACACCTGTGGGAACGCGTCACATTAGGCCATGTGTTGTTGGGGGCGTGTTTTGATGGGTGCGTCGAGCAAAATATGCGTAAAAAGTGTTTTTTCCCCGATATTTCGGACTTTGCGCGGTTGTCTGGGTAAAAAATTCTGGGGCGATGTGCGCAAATCATACCTCTGCGGATTCCCACGGGTGTCCTCTTTTCGGAAATGCATGGGGTTCCCTGTTTTCCTCGGTGGCTTGGACACCCGAGGGCCATATCTGGACGTTGTGCAGGTCGGCAGAATGTCTGAGATTTCGCTCTGAAAACAGACTTGGTGTTACTTGTGTTTTACGCTTTCCCCTTGGCGGCCAGGTAGGTGCACCCACACATGTGAGGTACCGTTTTCATCGGGACACCTGTGGAAACGCGTGACTGTAGGCCATGTGTTGTTGGGGGCCTGTTTCGATGGGTGCGTCGAGCAAAATGTGCGGAAAAAGCGTTTTTTTCCCCACATTTCGGACTTTGCGGGGGTGTCTGGGTAATAAATTCTGGGGCGATGTGCGCAAATCATACCTCTGCGGATTCCCACGGGTGTCGTCTTTTCGGAAATGCATGGGGTTCCCTGTTTTCCTCGGTGGCTTGGACACCCGAGGGCCATATCTGTACGTTGTGCCGGTCGGCAGAATGTCTGAGATTTCGCTCTGAAAACAGACTTGGGGTTACTTGTGTTTTAGGCTTTCCCCTTGGCGGCCAGGTAGGTGCACCCACACATGTGAGGTACCGTTTTCATCGGGACACCTGTGGGAACGCGGGACGGTAGGCCATGTGTTGTTGGGGGCGTGTTTCGATGGGTGCGTCGAGGGAAATGTGCGGAAAAAGCGTTTTTTTCCCCACATTTCGGACTTTGCGGGGGTGTCTGGGTAATAAATTCTGGGGCGATGTGCGCAAATCATACCTCTGCGTATTCCCACGGGTGTCCTCTTTTCGGAAATGCATGGGGTTCCCTGTTTTCCTCGGTGGCTTGGACACCCGAGGGCCATATCTGTACGTTGTGCCGGTCGGCAGAATGTCTGAGATTTCGCTCTGAAAACAGACTTGGGGTTACTTGTGTTTTAGGCTTTCCCCTTGGCGGCCAGGTAGGTGCACCCACACATGTGAGGTACCGTTTTCATCGGGACACCTGTGGGAACGCGGGACGGTAGGCCATGTGTTGTTGGGGGCGTGTTTCGATGGGTGCGTTGAGGGAAATGTGCGGAAAAAGCGTTTTTTTCCCCACATTTGGGACTTTGCAGGGCTGTCTGGGTAATAAATTCTGGGGCGATGTGCGCAAATCATACCTCTGCGTATTCCCACGGGTGTCCTCTTTTCGGAAATGCATGGGTTTCCCCGTTTTCCTTGGTGGCTTGGACACCCGAGGCCCAGATCTGTATATTGTGCCGGTCGGCAGAATGTCTGAGATTTCGCTCTGAAAACAGACTTGGGGTTACTTGTGTTTTAGGCTTTCCCCTTGGCGGCCAGGTAGGTGCACCCACACATGTGAGGTACCGTTTTCATCGGGACACCTGTGGGAACGCGGGACGGTAGGCCATGTGTTGTTGGGGGCGTGTTTCGATGGGTGCGTCGAGGGAAATGTGGGGAAAATGCATTTTTTTCCCCACATTTCGGATTTTGCGGGGGTGTCTGGGTAATAAATTCTGGGATGATGTGCGCAAATCATACCTCTGCGGATTCCCACGGGTGTCCTCTTTTCGGAAATGCATGGGGTTCCCTGTTTTCCTCGGTGGCTTGGACACCCGAGGCCCAGATCTGTACGTTGTGCCGGTCGGCAGAATGTCTGAGATTTCCCTCTGAAAACAGACGGGGTTAATTGTGTTTTAGGCTTTCCCATTGGCCGCCAGGAAGGTGCACCCACACATGTGAGGTACCGTTTTCATCGGGACACCTGTGGGAACGCGTCACATTAGGCCATGTGTTGTTGGGGGCGTGTTTTGATGGGTGCGTCGAGCAAAATATGCGTAAAAAGTGTTTTTTCCCCGACATTTCGGACTTTGCGCGGTTGTCTGGGTAAAAAATTCTGGGGCGATGTGCGCAAATCATACCTCTGCGGATTCCCACGGGTGTCCTCTTTTCGGAAATGCATGGGGTTCCCTGTTTTCCTCGGTGGCTTGGACACCCGAGGGCCATATCT
The DNA here is from genome assembly GCF_040938575.1 of Ambystoma mexicanum. Classification (NCBI taxonomy): domain Eukaryota; kingdom Metazoa; phylum Chordata; class Amphibia; order Caudata; family Ambystomatidae; genus Ambystoma; species Ambystoma mexicanum. The sequence goes on from NC_090931.1 coordinate 810,911,692, forward strand.
GGACGTTGTGCAGGTCGGCAGAATGTCTGAGATTTCGCTCTGAAAACAGACTTGGTGTTACTTGTGTTTTACGCTTTCCCCTTGGCGGCCAGGTAGGTGCACCCACACATGTGAGGTACCGTTTTCATCGGGACACCTGTGGAAACGCGTGACTGTAGGCCATGTGTTGTTGGGGGCCTGTTTCGATGGGTGCGTCGAGCGAAATGTGCGGAAAAAGCGTTTTTTTCCCCACATTTCGGACTTTGCGGGGGTGTCTGGGTAATAAATTCTGGGGCGATGTGCGCAAATCATACCTCTGCGGATTCCCACGGGTGTCGTCTTTTCGGAAATGCATGGGGCTCCCTGTTTTCCTCGGTGTCTTGGACACCCGAGGCCCATATCTGTATGTTGTGCCGGTCGGCAGAATGGCTGAGATTCCCCTCTGCAAACAGACTGGGGGTTGCTTGCGATTTCGGCTTGCCCCTTGCCAGCCAGGTAGGTGCACCCACGCATGTGAGGTACCATTTTCATCGGGACACCTGTGGGAACGCGTGACGGTAGGCCATGTGTTGTTGGGGGCGTGTTTCGATGGGTGCGTCGAGCGAAATGTGCGGAAAAAGCGTTTTTTCCCCACATTTGGGACTTTGCAGGGCTGTCTGGGTAATAAATTCTGGGGCGATGTGCGCAAATCATACCTCTGCGGATTCCCACGAGTGTCCTCTTTTCGGAAATGCATGGGGTTCCCCGTTTTCCTTGGTGGCTTGGACACCCGAGGCTCATATCTGTACGTTGTGCCGGTCGGCAGAATGTCTGAGATTTCGCTCTGAAAACAGACTTGGGGTTACTTGTATTTTAGGCTTTCCCCTTGGCGGCCAGGTAGGTGCACCCACACATGTGAGGTACCGTTTTCATCGGGACACCTGTGGGAACGCGGGACGGTAGGCCATGTGTTGTTGGGGCGTGTTTCCATGGGTGCGTCGAGCGAAATGTGCGGAAAAAGCGTTTTTTTCCCCACATTTCGGACTTTGCAGGGCTGTCTGGGTGATACATTCTGGGGCGATGTGCGCAAATCATACCTCTGCGGAGTCCCACGGGTGTCCTCTTTTCGGAAATGCATGGGGTTCCCTGTTTTCCTCGGTGGCTTGGACACCCGAGGCCTAAATCTGTACGTTGTGCCGGTCGGCAGAATATCTGAGATTTCCCTCTGAAAACAGACTTGGGGTTACTTGTGTTTTAGGCTTTCCCCTTGGCGGCCAGGTAGGTGCACCCACACATGTGAGGTACCGTTTTCATCGGGACACCTGTGGGAACGCGGGACGGTAGGCCATGTGTTGTTGGGGGTGTGTTTCGATGGGTGCGTCGAGCGAAATGTGGGAAAAATGCGTTTTTTTCCCCACATTTCGGACTTTGCGGGGGTGTCTGGGTAATAAATTCTGGGGCGATGTGCACAAATCATACCTCTGCGGATTCCCACGGGTGTCGTCTTTTCGGAAATGCATGGGGCTCCCTGTTTTCCTCGGTGGCTTGGACACCCGAGGCCCATATCTGTATGTTGTGCCGGTCGGCAGAATGGCTGAGATTCCCCTCTGCAAACAGACTGGGGGTTGCTTGCGTTTTCGGCTTGCCCCTTGCCAGCCAGGTAGGTGCACCCACGCATGTGAGGTACCGTTTTCATCGGGACACCTGTGGTAACGCGTGACAGTAGGCCATGTGTTGTTGGGGGCGTGTTTCGATGGGTGTGTCGAGCGAAATGTGCGGAAAAAGCGTTTTTTTCCCGACTTTTCGGACTTTGCGGGGCTGTCTGGGTAATAAAATATGGGGGGATGTGCGCAAATCATACCTCTGCGTATTCCCACGGGTGTCCTCTTTTCGGAAATGCATGGGGTTCCCTGTTTTCCTTGGTGGCTTGGATACCCGAGGCCCATATCTGTACGTTAGCCGGTCGGCAGAATGTCTGAGATTTCGCTCTGAAAACAAACTTGGGGTTACTTGTGTTTTATGCTTTCCCCTTGGCGGCCAGGTAGGTGCACCCACACATGTGAGGTACCGTTTTCATCGGGACACCTGTGGGAATGCATGACGGTAGGCCATGTGTTGTTGGGGGCATGTTTCGATGGGTGCGTCGAAAGAAATGTGCAAAAAAAGTGTTTTTTTCCCGACATTTCGGACTTTGCGGGGCTGTCTGGGTAAAAAATTCTGGGGCGATGTGCGCAAATCATACCTCTGCGGATTCCCACGGGTGTCCTCTTTTCGGAAATGCATGGGGTTCCCTGTTTTCCTCGGTGGCTTGGACACCCGAGGGCCATATCTGTACGTTGTGCCGGTCGGCAGAATGTCTGAGATTTCGCTCTGAAAACAGACTTGGGGTTACTTGTGTTTTAGGCTTTCCCCTTGGCGGCCAGGTAGGTGCACCCACACATGTGAGGTACCGTTTTCATCGGGACACCTGTGGGAACGCGGGACGGTAGGCCATGTGTTGTTGGGGGCGTGTTTCGATGGGTGCGTCGAGGGAAATGTGGGGAAAATGCATTTTTTTCCCCACATTTGGGACTTTGCAGGGCTGTCTGGGTAATAAATTCTGGGGCGATGTGCGCAAATCATACCTCTGCGTATTCCCACGGGTGTCCTCTTTTCGGAAATGCATGGGTTTCCCCGTTTTCCTTGGTGGCTTGGACACCCGAGGCCCAGATCTGTATATTGTGCCGGTCGGCAGAATGTCTGAGATTTGGCTCTGAAAACAGACTTGGGGTTACTTGTGTTTTAGGCTTTCCCCTTGGCGGCCAGGTAGGTGCACCCACACATGTGAGGTACCGTTTTCATCGGGACACCTGTGGGAACGCGGGACGGTAGGCCATGTGTTGTTGGGGGCGTGTTTCGATGGGTGCGTCGAGGGAAATGTGGGGAAAATGCATTTTTTTCCCCACATTTCGGATTTTGCGGGGGTGTCTGGGTAATAAATTCTGGGATGATGTGCGCAAATCATACCTCTGCGGATTCCCACGGGTGTCCTCTTTTCGGAAATGCATGGGGTTCCCTGTTTTCCTCGGTGGCTTGGACACCCGAGGCCCAGATCTGTACGTTGTGCCGGTCGGCAGAATGTCTGAGATTTCGCTCTGAAAACAGACTTGGGGTTACTTGTGTTTTAGGCTTTCCCCTTGGCGGCCAGGTAGGTGCACCCACACATGTGAGGTACCGTTTTCATCGGGACACCTGTGGGAACGCGGGACGGTAGGCCATGTGTTGTTGGGGGCGTGTTTCGATGGGTGCGTCGAGGGAAATGTGCGGAAAAAGCGTTTTTTTCCCCACATTTCGGACTTTGCGGGGGTGTCTGGGTAATAAATTCTGGGGCGATGTGCGCAAATCATACCTCTGCGGATTCCCACGGGTGTCCTCTTTTCGGAAATGCATGGGGTTCCCTGTTTTCCTCGGTGGCTTGGACACCCGAGGGCCATATCTGTACGTTGTGCCGGTCGGCAGAATGTCTGAGATTTCGCTCTGAAAACAGACTTGGGGTTACTTGTGTTTTAGGCTTTCCCCTTGGCGGCCAGGTAGGTGCACCCACACATGTGAGGTACCGTTTTCATCGGGACACCTGTGGGAACGCGGGACGGTAGGCCATGTGTTGTTGGGGGCGTGTTTCGATGGGTGCGTTGAGGGAAATGTGCGGAAAAAGCGTTTTTTTCCCCACATTTGGGACTTTGCAGGGCTGTCTGGGTAATAAATTCTGGGGCGATGTGCGCAAATCATACCTCTGCGTATTCCCACGGGTGTCCTCTTTTCGGAAATGCATGGGTTTCCCCGTTTTCCTTGGTGGCTTGGACACCCGAGGCCCAGATCTGTATATTGTGCCGGTCGGCAGAATGTCTGAGATTTCGCTCTGAAAACAGACTTGGGGTTACTTGTGTTTTAGGCTTTCCCCTTGGCGGCCAGGTAGGTGCACCCACACATGTGAGGTACCGTTTTCATCGGGACACCTGTGGGAACGCGGGACGGTAGGCCATGTGTTGTTGGGGGCGTGTTTCGATGGGTGCGTCGAGGGAAATGTGGGGAAAATGCATTTTTTTCCCCACATTTCGGATTTTGCGGGGGTGTCTGGGTAATAAATTCTGGGATGATGTGCGCAAATCATACCTCTGCGGATTCCCACGGGTGTCCTCTTTTCGGAAATGCATGGGGTTCCCTGTTTTCCTCGGTGGCTTGGACACCCGAGGCCCAGATCTGTACGTTGTGCCGGTCGGCAGAATGTCTGAGATTTCCCTCTGAAAACAGACGGGGTTAATTGTGTTTTAGGCTTTCCCATTGGCCGCCAGGAAGGTGCACCCACACATGTGAGGTACCGTTTTCATCGGGACACCTGTGGGAACGCGTCACATTAGGCCATGTGTTGTTGGGGGCGTGTTTTGATGGGTGCGTCGAGCAAAATATGCGTAAAAAGTGTTTTTTCCCCGACATTTCGGACTTTGCGCGGTTGTCTGGGTAAAAAATTCTGGGGCGATGTGCGCAAATCATACCTCTGCGGATTCCCACGGGTGTCCTCTTTTCGGAAATGCATGGGGTTCCCTGTTTTCCTCGGTGGCTTGGACACCCGAGGGCCATATCTGGACGTTGTGCAGGTCGGCAGAATGTCTGAGATTTCGCTCTGAAAACAGACTTGGTGTTACTTGTGTTTTACGCTTTCCCCTTGGCGGCCAGGTAGGTGCACCCACACATGTGAGGTACCGTTTTCATCGGGACACCTGTGGAAACGCGTGACTGTAGGCCATGTGTTGTTGGGGGCCTGTTTCGATGGGTGCGTCGAGCGAAATGTGCGGAAAAAGCGTTTTTTTCCCCACATTTCGGACTTTGCGGGGGTGTCTGGGTAATAAATTCTGGGGCGATGTGCGCAAATCATACCTCTGCAGATTCCCACGGGTGTCGTCTTTTCGGAAATGCATGGGGTTCCCTGTTTTCCTCGGTGGCTTGGACACCCGAGGGCCATATCTGTACGTTGTGCCGGTCGGCAGAATGTCTGAGATTTCGCTCTGAAAACAGACTTGGGGTTACTTGTGTTTTAGGCTTTCCCCTTGGCGGCCAGGTAGGTGCACCCACACATGTGAGGTACCGTTTTCATCGGGACACCTGTGGGAACGCGGGACGGTAGGCCATGTGTTGTTGGGGGCGTGTTTCGATGGGTGCGTCGAGGGAAATGTGCGGAAAAAGCGTTTTTTTCCCCACATTTCGGACTTTGCGGGGGTGTCTGGGTAATAAATTCTGGGGCGATGTGCGCAAATCATACCTCTGCGGATTCCCACGGGTGTCCTCTTTTCGGAAATGCATGGGGTTCCCTGTTTTCCTCGGTGGCTTGGACACCCGAGGGCCATATCTGTACGTTGTGCCGGTCGGCAGAATGTCTGAGATTTCGCTCTGAAAACAGACTTGGGGTTACTTGTGTTTTAGGCTTTCCCCTTGGCGGCCAGGTAGGTGCACCCACACATGTGAGGTACCGTTTTCATCGGGACACCTGTGGGAACGCGGGACGGTAGGCCATGTGTTGTTGGGGGCGTGTTTCGATGGGTGCGTCGAGGGAAATGTGCGGAAAAAGCGTTTTTTTCCCCACATTTCGGACTTTGCGGGGGTGTCTGGGTAATAAATTCTGGGGCGATGTGCGCAAATCATACCTCTGCGGATTCCCACGGGTGTCCTCTTTTCGGAAATGCATGGGGTTCCCTGTTTTCCTCGGTGGCTTGGACACCCGAGGGCCATATCTGTACGTTGTGCCGGTCGGCAGAATGTCTGAGATTTCGCTCTGAAAACAGACTTGGGGTTACTTGTGTTTTAGGCTTTCCCCTTGGCGGCCAGGTAGGTGCACCCACACATGTGAGGTACCGTTTTCATCGGGACACCTGTGGGAACGCGGGACGGTAGGCCATGTGTTGTTGGGGGCGTGTTTCGATGGGTGCGTTGAGGGAAATGTGCGGAAAAAGCGTTTTTTTCCCCACATTTGGGACTTTGCAGGGCTGTCTGGGTAATAAATTCTGGGGCGATGTGCGCAAATCATACCTCTGCGTATTCCCACGGGTGTCCTCTTTTCGGAAATGCATGGGTTTCCCCGTTTTCCTTGGTGGCTTGGACACCCGAGGCCCAGATCTGTATATTGTGCCGGTCGGCAGAATGTCTGAGATTTCGCTCTGAAAACAGACTTGGGGTTACTTGTGTTTTAGGCTTTCCCCTTGGCGGCCAGGTAGGTGCACCCACACATGTGAGGTACCGTTTTCATCGGGACACCTGTGGGAACGCGGGACGGTAGGCCATGTGTTGTTGGGGGCGTGTTTCGATGGGTGCGTCGAGGGAAATGTGCGGAAAAAGCGTTTTTTTCCCCACATTTCGGACTTTGCGGGGGTGTCTGGGTAATAAATTCTGGGGCGATGTGCGCAAATCATACCTCTGCGGATTCCCACGGGTGTCCTCTTTTCGGAAATGCATGGGGTTCCCTGTTTTCCTCGGTGGCTTGGACACCCGAGGGCCATATCTGTACGTTGTGCCGGTCGGCAGAATGTCTGAGATTTCGCTCTGAAAACAGACTTGGGGTTACTTGTGTTTTAGGCTTTCCCCTTGGCGGCCAGGTAGGTGCACCCACACATGTGAGGTACCGTTTTCATCGGGACACCTGTGGGAACGCGGGACGGTAGGCCATGTGTTGTTGGGGGCGTGTTTCGATGGGTGCGTCGAGGGAAATGTGCGGAAAAAGCGTTTTTTTCCCCACATTTCGGACTTTGCGGGGGTGTCTGGGTAATAAATTCTGGGGCGATGTGCGCAAATCATACCTCTGCGGATTCCCACGGGTGTCCTCTTTTCGGAAATGCATGGGGTTCCCTGTTTTCCTCGGTGGCTTGGACACCCGAGGGCCATATCTGTACGTTGTGCCGGTCGGCAGAATGTCTGAGATTTCGCTCTGAAAACAGACTTGGGGTTACTTGTGTTTTAGGCTTTCCCCTTGGCGGCCAGGTAGGTGCACCCACACATGTGAGGTACCGTTTTCATCGGGACACCTGTGGGAACGCGGGACGGTAGGCCATGTGTTGTTGGGGGCGTGTTTCGATGGGTGCGTTGAGGGAAATGTGCGGAAAAAGCGTTTTTTTCCCCACATTTGGGACTTTGCAGGGCTGTCTGGGTAATAAATTCTGGGGCGATGTGCGCAAATCATACCTCTGCGTATTCCCACGGGTGTCCTCTTTTCGGAAATGCATGGGTTTCCCCGTTTTCCTTGGTGGCTTGGACACCCGAGGCCCAGATCTGTATATTGTGCCGGTCGGCAGAATGTCTGAGATTTCGCTCTGAAAACAGACTTGGGGTTACTTGTGTTTTAGGCTTTCCCCTTGGCGGCCAGGTAGGTGCACCCACACATGTGAGGTACCGTTTTCATCGGGACACCTGTGGGAACGCGGGACGGTAGGCCATGTGTTGTTGGGGGCGTGTTTCGATGGGTGCGTCGAGGGAAATGTGGGGAAAATGCATTTTTTTCCCCACATTTCGGATTTTGCGGGGGTGTCTGGGTAATAAATTCTGGGATGATGTGCGCAAATCATACCTCTGCGGATTCCCACGGGTGTCCTCTTTTCGGAAATGCATGGGGTTCCCTGTTTTCCTCGGTGGCTTGGACACCCGAGGCCCAGATCTGTACGTTGTGCCGGTCAGCAGAATGTCTGAGATTTCCCTCTGAAAACAGACGGGGTTAATTGTGTTTTAGGCTTTCCCATTGGCCGCCAGGAAGGTGCACCCACACATGTGAGGTACCGTTTTCATCGGGACACCTGTGGGAACGCGTCACATTAGGCCATGTGTTGTTGGGGGCGTGTTTTGATGGGTGCGTCGAGCAAAATATGCGTAAAAAGTGTTTTTTCCCCGACATTTCGGACTTTGCGCGGTTGTCTGGGTAAAAAATTCTGGGGCGATGTGCGCAAATCATACCTCTGCGGATTCCCACGGGTGTCCTCTTTTCGGAAATGCATGGGGTTCCCTGTTTTCCTCGGTGGCTTGGACACCCGAGGGCCATATCTGGACGTTGTGCAGGTCGGCAGAATGTCTGAGATTTCGCTCTGAAAACAGACTTGGTGTTACTTGTGTTTTACGCTTTCCCCTTGGCGGCCAGGTAGGTGCACCCACACATGTGAGGTACCGTTTTCATCGGGACACCTGTGGAAACGCGTGACTGTAGGCCATGTGTTGTTGGGGGCCTGTTTCGATGGGTGCGTCGAGCGAAATGTGCGGAAAAAGCGTTTTTTTCCCCACATTTCGGACTTTGCGGGGGTGTCTGGGTAATAAATTCTGGGGCGATGTGCGCAAATCATACCTCTGCGGATTCCCACGGGTGTCGTCTTTTCGGAAATGCATGGGGCTCCCTGTTTTCCTCGGTGTCTTGGACACCCGAGGCCCATATCTGTATGTTGTGCCGGTCGGCAGAATGGCTGAGATTCCCCTCTGCAAACAGACTGGGGGTTGCTTGCGATTTCGGCTTGCCCCTTGCCAGCCAGGTAGGTGCACCCACGCATGTGAGGTACCGTTTTCATCGGGACACCTGTGGGAACGCGTGACGGTAGGCCATGTGTTGTTGGGGGCGTGTTTCGATGGGTGCGTCGAGCGAAATGTGCGGAAAAAGCGTTTTTTCCCCACATTTGGGACTTTGCAGGGCTGTCTGGGTAATAAATTCTGGGGCGATGTGCGCAAATCATACCTCTGCGGATTCCCACGGGTGTCCTCCTTTCGGAAATGCATGGGTTTCCCTGTTTTCCTTGCTGGCTTGGACACCCGAGGCCCATATCTGTATGTTGTGCCGGTCGGCAGAATGTCTGAGATTTCGCCATGAAAGCAGACTTGGGGTTACTTGTGTTTTAGGCTTTCCCCTTGGCTGCCAGGTAGGTGCACCCACACATGTGAGGTACCGTTTTCATCGGGACACCTGTGGGAACGCGTGACAGTAGGCCATGTGTTGTTGGGGGCGTGTTTTGATGGGTGCGTCGAGCGAAATGTGCGGAAAAAGTTTTTTTCCCGACATTTCGGACTTTGCGGGGTTGTCTGGGTAAAAAAATCTGGGGCGATGTGCGCAAATCATACCTCTGCGGATTCCCACGGGTGTCCTCTTTTCGGAAATGCATGGATTTCCCTGTTTTCCTCAGTGGCTTGGACACCCGAGGGCCATATCTGTACGTTGTGCCGGTCGGCAGAATGTCTGAGATTTCGCTCTGAAAACAGACTTGGGGTTACTTGTATTTTAGGCTTTCCCCTTGGCGGCCAGGTAGGTGCACCCACACATGTGAGGTACCGTTTTCATCGGGACACCTGTGGGAACGCGGGACGGTAGGCCATGTGTTGTTGGGGGCGTGTTTCGATGGGTGCGTCGAGGGAAATGTGCGGAAAAAGCGTTTTTTTCCCCACATTTCGGACTTTGCGGGGGTGTCTGGGTAATAAATTCTGGGGCGATGTGCGCAAATCATACCTCTGCGGATTCCCACGGGTGTCCTCTTTTCGGAAATGCATGGGGTTCCCTGTTTTCCTCGGTGGCTTGGACACCCGAGGGCCATATCTGTACGTTGTGCCGGTCGGCAGAATGTCTGAGATTTCGCTCTGAAAACAGACTTGGGGTTACTTGTGTTTTAGGCTTTCCCCTTGGCGGCCAGGTAGGTGCACCCACACATGTGAGGTACCGTTTTCATCGGGACACCTGTGGGAACGCGGGACGGTAGGCCATGTGTTGTTGGGGGCGTGTTTCGATGGGTGCGTTGAGGGAAATGTGCGGAAAAAGCGTTTTTTTCCCCACATTTGGGACTTTGCAGGGCTGTCTGGGTAATAAATTCTCGGGCGATGTGTGCAAATCATACCTCTGCGTATTCCCACGGGTGTCCTCTTTTCGGAAATGCATGGGTTTCACCGTTTTCCTTGGTGGCTTGGACACCCGAGGCCCAGATCTGTATATTGTGCCGGTCGGCAGAATGTCTGAGATTTCGCTCTGAAAACAGACTTGGGGTTACTTGTGTTTTAGGCTTTCCCCTTGGCGGCCAGGTAGGTGCACCCACACATGTGAGGTACCGTTTTCATCGGGACACCTGTGGGAACGCGGGACGGTAGGCCATGTGTTGTTGGGGGCGTGTTTCGATGGGTGCGTCGAGGGAAATGTGGGGAAAATGCATTTTTTTCCCCACATTTCAGATTTTGCGGGGGTGTCTGGGTAATAAATTCTGGGATGATGTGCGCAAATCATACCTCTGCGGATTCCCACGGGTGTCCTCTTTTCGGAAATGCATGGGGTTCCCTGTTTTCCTCGGTGGCTTGGACACCCGAGGCCCAGATCTGTACGTTGTGCCGGTCGGCAGAATGTCTGAGATTTCCCTCTGAAAACAGACGGGGTTAATTGTGTTTTAGGCTTTCCCATTGGCCGCCAGGAAGGTGCACCCACACATGTGAGGTACCGTTTTCATCGGGACACCTGTGGGAACGCGTCACATTAGGCCATGTGTTGTTGGGGGCGTGTTTTGATGGGTGCGTCGAGCAAAATATGCGTAAAAAGTGTTTTTTCCCCGACATTTCGGACTTTGCGCGGTTGTCTGGGTAAAAAATTCTGGGGCGATGTGCGCAAATCATACCTCTGCGGATTCCCACGGGTGTCCTCTTTTCGGAAATGCATGGGGTTCCCTGTTTTCCTCGGTGGCTTGGACACCCGAGGGCCATATCTGGACGTTGTGCAGGTCGGCAGAATGTCTGAGATTTCGCTCTGAAAACAGACTTGGTGTTACTTGTGTTTTACGCTTTCCCCTTGGCGGCCAGGTAGGTGCACCCACACATGTGAGGTACCGTTTTCATCGGGACACCTGTGGAAACGCGTGACTGTAGGCCATGTGTTGTTGGGGGCCTGTTTCGATGGGTGCGTCGAGCAAAATGTGCGGAAAAAGCGTTTTTTTCCCCACATTTCGGACTTTGCGGGGGTGTCTGGGTAATAAATTCTGGGGCGATGTGCGCAAATCATACCTCTGCGGATTCCCACGGGTGTCGTCTTTTCGGAAATGCATGGGGTTCCCTGTTTTCCTCGGTGGCTTGGACACCCGAGGGCCATATCTGTACGTTGTGCCGGTCGGCAGAATGTCTGAGATTTCGCTCTGAAAACAGACTTGGGGTTACTTGTGTTTTAGGCTTTCCCCTTGGCGGCCAGGTAGGTGCACCCACACATGTGAGGTACCGTTTTCATCGGGACACCTGTGGGAACGCGGGACGGTAGGCCATGTGTTGTTGGGGGCGTGTTTCGATGGGTGCGTCGAGGGAAATGTGCGGAAAAAGCGTTTTTTTCCCCACATTTCGGACTTTGCGGGGGTGTCTGGGTAATAAATTCTGGGGCGATGTGCGCAAATCATACCTCTGCGGATTCCCACGGGTGTCCTCTTTTCGGAAATGCATGGGGTTCCCTGTTTTCCTCGGTGGCTTGGACACCCGAGGGCCATATCTGTACGTTGTGCCGGTCGGCAGAATGTCTGAGATTTCGCTCTGAAAACAGACTTGGGGTTACTTGTGTTTTAGGCTTTCCCCTTGGCGGCCAGGTAGGTGCACCCACACATGTGAGGTACCGTTTTCATCGGGACACCTGTGGGAACGCGGGACGGTAGGCCATGTGTTGTTGGGGGCGTGTTTCGATGGGTGCGTTGAGGGAAATGTGCGGAAAAAGCGTTTTTTTCCCCACATTTGGGACTTTGCAGGGCTGTCTGGGTAATAAATTCTGGGGCGATGTGCGCAAATCATACCTCTGCGTATTCCCACGGGTGTCCTCTTTTCGGAAATGCATGGGTTTCCCCGTTTTCCTTGGTGGCTTGGACACCCGAGGCCCAGATCTGTATATTGTGCCGGTCGGCAGAATGTCTGAGATTTCGCTCTGAAAACAGACTTGGGGTTACTTGTGTTTTAGGCTTTCCCCTTGGCGGCCAGGTAGGTGCACCCACACATGTGAGGTACCGTTTTCATCGGGACACCTGTGGGAACGCGGGACGGTAGGCCATGTGTTGTTGGGGGCGTGTTTCGATGGGTGCGTCGAGGGAAATGTGGGGAAAATGCATTTTTTTCCCCACATTTCGGATTTTGCGGGGGTGTCTGGGTAATAAATTCTGGGATGATGTGCGCAAATCATACCTCTGCGGATTCCCACGGGTGTCCTCTTTTCGGAAATGCATGGGGTTCCCTGTTTTCCTCGGTGGCTTGGACACCCGAGGCCCAGATCTGTACGTTGTGCCGGTCGGCAGAATGTCTGAGATTTCCCTCTGAAAACAGACGGGGTTAATTGTGTTTTAGGCTTTCCCATTGGCCGCCAGGAAGGTGCACCCACACATGTGAGGTACCGTTTTCATCGGGACACCTGTGGGAACGCGTCACATTAGGCCATGTGTTGTTGGGGGCGTGTTTTGATGGGTGCGTCGAGCAAAATATGCGTAAAAAGTGTTTTTTCCCCGACATTTCGGACTTTGCGCGGTTGTCTGGGTAAAAAATTCTGGGGCGATGTGCGCAAATCATACCTCTGCGGATTCCCACGGGTGTCCTCTTTTCGGAAATGCATGGGGTTCCCTGTTTTCCTCGGTGGCTTGGACACCCGAGGGCCATATCTGGACGTTGTGCAGGTCGGCAGAATGTCTGAGATTTCGCTCTGAAAACAGACTTGGTGTTACTTGTGTTTTACGCTTTCCCCTTGGCGGCCAGGTAGGTGCACCCACACATGTGAGGTACCGTTTTCATCGGGACACCTGTGGAAACGCGTGACTGTAGGCCATGTGTTGTTGGGGGCCTGTTTCGATGGGTGCGTCGAGCGAAATGTGCGGAAAAAGCGTTTTTTTCCCCACATTTCGGACTTTGCGGGGGTGTCTGGGTAATAAATTCTGGGGCGATGTGCGCAAATCATACCTCTGCGGATTCCCACGGGTGTCGTCTTTTCGGAAATGCATGGGGCTCCCTGTTTTCCTCGGTGTCTTGGACACCCGAGGCCCATATCTGTATGTTGTGCCGGTCGGCAGAATGGCTGAGATTCCCCTCTGCAAACAGACTGGGGGTTGCTTGCGATTTCGGCTTGCCCCTTGCCAGCCAGGTAGGTGCACCCACGCATGTGAGGTACCGTTTTCATCGGGACACCTGTGGGAACGCGTGACGGTAGGCCATGTGTTGTTGGGGGCGTGTTTCGATGGGTGCGTCGAGCGAAATGTGCGGAAAAAGCGTTTTTTCCCCACATTTGGGACTTTGCAGGGCTGTCTGGGTAATAAATTCTGGGGCGATGTGCGCAAATCATACCTCTGCGGATTCCCACGAGTGTCCTCTTTTCGGAAATGCATGGGGTTCCCCGTTTTCCTTGGTGGCTTGGACACCCGAGGCTCATATCTGTACGTTGTGCCGGTCGGCAGAATGTCTGAGATTTCGCTCTGAAAACAGACTTGGGGTTACTTGTATTTTAGGCTTTCCCCTTGGCGGCCAGGTAGGTGCACCCACACATGTGAGGTACCGTTTTCATCGGGACACCTGTGGGAACGCGGGACGGTAGGCCATGTGTTGTTGGGGCGTGTTTCCATGGGTGCGTCGAGCGAAATGTGCGGAAAAAGCGTTTTTTTCCCCACATTTCGGACTTTGCAGGGCTGTCTGGGTGATACATTCTGGGGCGATGTGCGCAAATCATACCTCTGCGGAGTCCCACGGGTGTCCTCTTTTCGGAAATGCATGGGGTTCCCTGTTTTCCTCGGTGGCTTGGACACCCGAGGCCTAAATCTGTACGTTGTGCCGGTCGGCAGAATATCTGAGATTTCCCTCTGAAAACAGACTTGGGGTTACTTGTGTTTTAGGCTTTCCCCTTGGCGGCCAGGTAGGTGCACCCACACATGTGAGGTACCGTTTTCATCGGGACACCTGTGGGAACGCGGGACGGTAGGCCATGTGTTGTTGGGGGTGTGTTTCGATGGGTGCGTCGAGCGAAATGTGGGAAAAATGCGTTTTTTTCCCCACATTTCGGACTTTGCGGGGGTGTCTGGGTAATAAATTCTGGGGCGATGTGCACAAATCATACCTCTGCGGATTCCCACGGGTGTCGTCTTTTCGGAAATGCATGGGGCTCCCTGTTTTCCTCGGTGGCTTGGACACCCGAGGCCCATATCTGTATGTTGTGCCGGTCGGCAGAATGGCTGAGATTCCCCTCTGCAAACAGACTGGGGGTTGCTTGCGTTTTCGGCTTGCCCCTTGCCAGCCAGGTAGGTGCACCCACGCATGTGAGGTACCGTTTTCATCGGGACACCTGTGGTAACGCGTGACAGTAGGCCATGTGTTGTTGGGGGCGTGTTTCGATGGGTGTGTCGAGCGAAATGTGCGGAAAAAGCGTTTTTTTCCCGACTTTTCGGACTTTGCGGGGCTGTCTGGGTAATAAAATATGGGGGGATGTGCGCAAATCATACCTCTGCATATTCCCACGGGTGTCCTCTTTTCGGAAATGCATGGGGTTCCCTGTTTTCCTTGGTGGCTTGGATACCCGAGGCCCATATCTGTACGTTAGCCGGTCGGCAGAATGTCTGAGATTTCGCTCTGAAAACAAACTTGGGGTTACTTGTGTTTTATGCTTTCCCCTTGGCGGCCAGGTAGGTGCACCCACACATGTGAGGTACCGTTTTCATCGGGACACCTGTGGGAATGCATGACGGTAGGCCATGTGTTGTTGGGGGCATGTTTCGATGGGTGCGTCGAAAGAAATGTGCAAAAAAAGTGTTTTTTTCCCGACATTTCGGACTTTGCGGGGCTGTCTGGGTAAAAAATTCTGGGGCGATGTGCGCAAATCATACCTCTGCGGATTCCCACGGGTGTCCTCTTTTCGGAAATGCATGGGGTTCCCTGTTTTCCTCGGTGGCTTGGACACCCGAGGGCCATATCTGTACGTTGTGCCGGTCGGCAGAATGTCTGAGATTTCGCTCTGAAAACAGACTTGGGGTTACTTGTGTTTTAGGCTTTCCCCTTGGCGGCCAGGTAGGTGCACCCACACATGTGAGGTACCGTTTTCATCGGGACACCTGTGGGAACGCGGGACGGTAGGCCATGTGTTGTTGGGGGCGTGTTTCGATGGGTGCGTCGAGGGAAATGTGGGGAAAATGCATTTTTTTCCCCACATTTGGGACTTTGCAGGGCTGTCTGGGTAATAAATTCTGGGGCGATGTGCGCAAATCATACCTCTGCGTATTCCCACGGGTGTCCTCTTTTCGGAAATGCATGGGTTTCCCCGTTTTCCTTGGTGGCTTGGACACCCGAGGCCCAGATCTGTATATTGTGCCGGTCGGCAGAATGTCTGAGATTTGGCTCTGAAAACAGACTTGGGGTTACTTGTGTTTTAGGCTTTCCCCTTGGCGGCCAGGTAGGTGCACCCACACATGTGAGGTACCGTTTTCATCGGGACACCTGTGGGAACGCGGGACGGTAGGCCATGTGTTGTTGGGGGCGTGTTTCGATGGGTGCGTCGAGGGAAATGTGGGGAAAATGCATTTTTTTCCCCACATTTCGGATTTTGCGGGGGTGTCTGGGTAATAAATTCTGGGATGATGTGCGCAAATCATACCTCTGCGGATTCCCACGGGTGTCCTCTTTTCGGAAATGCATGGGGTTCCCTGTTTTCCTCGGTGGCTTGGACACCCGAGGCCCAGATCTGTACGTTGTGCCGGTCGGCAGAATGTCTGAGATTTCCCTCTGAAAACAGACGGGGTTAATTGTGTTTTAGGCTTTCCCATTGGCCGCCAGGAAGGTGCACCCACACATGTGAGGTACCGTTTTCATCGGGACACCTGTGGGAACGCGTCACATTAGGCCATGTGTTGTTGGGGGCGTGTTTTGATGGGTGCGTCGAGCAAAATATGCGTAAAAAGTGTTTTTCCCCGACATTTCGGACTTTGCGCGGTTGTCTGGGTAAAAAATTCTGGGGCGATGTGCGCAAATCATACCTCTGCGGATTCCCACGGGTGTCCTCTTTTCGGAAATGCATGGGGTTCCCTGTTTTCCTCGGTGGCTTGGACACCCGAGGGCCATATCTGGACGTTGTGCAGGTCGGCAGAATGTCTGAGATTTCGCTCTGAAAACAGACTTGGTGTTACTTGTGTTTTACGCTTTCCCCTTGGCGGCCAGGTAGGTGCACCCACACATGTGAGGTACCGTTTTCATCGGGACACCTGTGGAAACGCGTGACTGTAGGCCATGTGTTGTTGGGGGCCTGTTTCGATGGGTGCGTCGAGCGAAATGTGCGGAAAAAGCGTTTTTTTCCCCACATTTCGGACTTTGCGGGGGTGTCTGGGTAATAAATTCTGGGGCGATGTGCGCAAATCATACCTCTGCGGATTCCCACGGGTGTCGTCTTTTCGGAAATGCATGGGGTTCCCTGTTTTCCTCGGTGGCTTGGACACCCAAGGGCCATATCTGTACGTTGTGCCGGTCGGCAGAATGTCTGAGATTTCGCTCTGAAAACAGACTTGGGGTTACTTGTGTTTTAGGCTTTCCCCTTGGCGGCCAGGTAGGTGCACCCACACATGTGAGGTACCGTTTTCATCGGGACACCTGTGGGAACGCGGGACGGTAGGCCATGTGTTGTTGGGGGCGTGTTTCGATGGGTGCGTCGAGGGAAATGTGCGGAAAAAGCGTTTTTTTCCCCACATTTCGGACTTTGCGGGGGTGTCTGGGTAATAAATTCTGGGGCGATGTGCGCAAATCATACCTCTGCGGATTCCCACGGGTGTCCTCTTTTCGGAAATGCATGGGGTTCCCTGTTTTCCTCGGTGGCTTGGACACCCGAGGGCCATATCTGTACGTTGTGCCGGTCGGCAGAATGTCTGAGATTTCGCTCTGAAAACAGACTTGGGGTTACTTGTGTTTTAGGCTTTCCCCTTGGCGGCCAGGTAGGTGCACCCACACATGTGAGGTACTGTTTTCATCGGGACACCTGTGGGAACGCGGGACGGTAGGCCATGTGTTGTTGGGGGCGTGTTTCGATGGGTGCGTTGAGGGAAATGTGCGGAAAAAGCGTTTTTTTCCCCACATTTGGGACTTTGCAGGGCTGTCTGGGTAATAAATTCTGGGGCGATGTGCGCAAATCATACCTCTGCGTATTCCCACGGGTGTCCTCTTTTCGGAAATGCATGGGTTTCCCCGTTTTCCTTGGTGGCTTGGACACCCGAGGCTCATATCTGTACGTTGTGCCGGTCGGCAGAATGTCTGAGATTTCGCTCTGAAAACAGACTTGGGGTTACTTGTATTTTAGGCTTTCCCCTTGGCGGCCAGGTAGGTGCACCCACACATGTGAGGTACCGTTTTCATCGGGACACCTGTGGGAACGCGGGACGGTAGGCCATGTGTTGTTGGGGCGTGTTTCCATGGGTGCGTCGAGCGAAATGTGCGGAAAAAGCGTTTTTTTCCCCACATTTCGGACTTTGCAGGGCTGTCTGGGTGATACATTCTGGGGCGATGTGCGCAAATCATACCTCTGCGGAGTCCCACGGGTGTCCTCTTTTCGGAAATGCATGGGGTTCCCTGTTTTCCTCGGTGGCTTGGACACCCGAGGCCTAAATCTGTACGTTGTGCCGGTCGGCAGAATATCTGAGATTTCCCTCTGAAAACAGACTTGGGGTTACTTGTGTTTTAGGCTTTCCCCTTGGCGGCCAGGTAGGTGCACCCACACATGTGAGGTACCGTTTTCATCGGGACACCTGTGGGAACGCGGGACGGTAGGCCATGTGTTGTTGGGGGTGTGTTTCGATGGGTGCGTCGAGCGAAATGTGGGAAAAATGCGTTTTTTTCCCCACATTTCGGACTTTGCGGGGGTGTCTGGGTAATAAATTCTGGGGCGATGTGCACAAATCATACCTCTGCGGATTCCCACGGGTGTCGTCTTTTCGGAAATGCATGGGGCTCCCTGTTTTCCTCGGTGGCTTGGACACCCGAGGCCCATATCTGTATGTTGTGCCGGTCGGCAGAATGGCTGAGATTCCCCTCTGCAAACAGACTGGGGGTTGCTTGCGTTTTCGGCTTGCCCCTTGCCAGCCAGGTAGGTGCACCCACGCATGTGAGGTACCGTTTTCATCGGGACACCTGTGGTAACGCGTGACAGTAGGCCATGTGTTGTTGGGGGCGTGTTTCGATGGGTGTGTCGAGCGAAATGTGCGGAAAAAGCGTTTTTTTCCCGACTTTTCGGACTTTGCGGGGCTGTCTGGGTAATAAAATATGGGGGGATGTGCGCAAATCATACCTCTGCATATTCCCACGGGTGTCCTCTTTTCGGAAATGCATGGGGTTCCCTGTTTTCCTTGGTGGCTTGGATACCCGAGGCCCATATCTGTACGTTAGCCGGTCGGCAGAATGTCTGAGATTTCGCTCTGAAAACAAACTTGGGGTTACTTGTGTTTTATGCTTTCCCCTTGGCGGCCAGGTAGGTGCACCCACACATGTGAGGTACCGTTTTCATCGGGACACCTGTGGGAATGCATGACGGTAGGCCATGTGTTGTTGGGGGCATGTTTCGATGGGTGCGTCGAAAGAAATGTGCAAAAAAAGTGTTTTTTTCCCGACATTTCGGACTTTGCGGGGCTGTCTGGGTAAAAAATTCTGGGGCGATGTGCGCAAATCATACCTCTGCGGATTCCCACGGGTGTCCTCTTTTCGGAAATGCATGGGGTTCCCTGTTTTCCTCGGTGGCTTGGACACCCGAGGGCCATATCTGTACGTTGTGCCGGTCGGCAGAATGTCTGAGATTTCGCTCTGAAAACAGACTTGGGGTTACTTGTGTTTTAGGCTTTCCCCTTGGCGGCCAGGTAGGTGCACCCACACATGTGAGGTACCGTTTTCATCGGGACACCTGTGGGAACGCGGGACGGTAGGCCATGTGTTGTTGGGGGCGTGTTTCGATGGGTGCGTCGAGGGAAATGTGGGGAAAATGCATTTTTTTCCCCACATTTGGGACTTTGCAGGGCTGTCTGGGTAATAAATTCTGGGGCGATGTGCGCAAATCATACCTCTGCGTATTCCCACGGGTGTCCTCTTTTCGGAAATGCATGGGTTTCCCCGTTTTCCTTGGTGGCTTGGACACCCGAGGCCCAGATCTGTATATTGTGCCGGTCGGCAGAATGTCTGAGATTTGGCTCTGAAAACAGACTTGGGGTTACTTGTGTTTTAGGCTTTCCCCTTGGCGGCCAGGTAGGTGCACCCACACATGTGAGGTACCGTTTTCATCGGGACACCTGTGGGAACGCGGGACGGTAGGCCATGTGTTGTTGGGGGCGTGTTTCGATGGGTGCGTCGAGGGAAATGTGGGGAAAATGCATTTTTTTCCCCACATTTCGGATTTTGCGGGGGTGTCTGGGTAATAAATTCTGGGATGATGTGCGCAAATCATACCTCTGCGGATTCCCACGGGTGTCCTCTTTTCGGAAATGCATGGGGTTCCCTGTTTTCCTCGGTGGCTTGGACACCCGAGGCCCAGATCTGTACGTTGTGCCGGTCGGCAGAATGTCTGAGATTTCCCTCTGAAAACAGACGGGGTTAATTGTGTTTTAGGCTTTCCCATTGGCCGCCAGGAAGGTGCACCCACACATGTGAGGTACCGTTTTCATCGGGACACCTGTGGGAACGCGTCACATTAGGCCATGTGTTGTTGGGGGCGTGTTTTGATGGGTGCGTCGAGCAAAATATGCGTAAAAAGTGTTTTTCCCCGACATTTCGGACTTTGCGCGGTTGTCTGGGTAAAAAATTCTGGGGCGATGTGCGCAAATCATACCTCTGCGGATTCCCACGGGTGTCCTCTTTTCGGAAATGCATGGGGTTCCCTGTTTTCCTCGGTGGCTTGGACACCCGAGGGCCATATCTGGACGTTGTGCAGGTCGGCAGAATGTCTGAGATTTCGCTCTGAAAACAGACTTGGTGTTACTTGTGTTTTACGCTTTCCCCTTGGCGGCCAGGTAGGTGCACCCACACATGTGAGGTACCGTTTTCATCGGGACACCTGTGGAAACGCGTGACTGTAGGCCATGTGTTGTTGGGGGCCTGTTTCGATGGGTGCGTCGAGCGAAATGTGCGGAAAAAGCGTTTTTTTCCCCACATTTCGGACTTTGCGGGGGTGTCTGGGTAATAAATTCTGGGGCGATGTGCGCAAATCATACCTCTGCGGATTCCCACGGGTGTCGTCTTTTCGGAAATGCATGGGGTTCCCTGTTTTCCTCGGTGGCTTGGACACCCAAGGGCCATATCTGTACGTTGTGCCGGTCGGCAGAATGTCTGAGATTTCGCTCTGAAAACAGACTTGGGGTTACTTGTGTTTTAGGCTTTCCCCTTGGCGGCCAGGTAGGTGCACCCACACATGTGAGGTACCGTTTTCATCGGGACACCTGTGGGAACGCGGGACGGTAGGCCATGTGTTGTTGGGGGCGTGTTTCGATGGGTGCGTCGAGGGAAATGTGCGGAAAAA
Source organism: Ambystoma mexicanum (assembly GCF_040938575.1). Lineage (NCBI taxonomy): Eukaryota > Metazoa > Chordata > Amphibia > Caudata > Ambystomatidae > Ambystoma > Ambystoma mexicanum. Next base: position 810,932,129 of record NC_090931.1, read on the forward strand.
GCGTTTTTTTCCCCACATTTCGGACTTTGCGGGGGTGTCTGGGTAATAAATTCTGGGGCGATGTGCGCAAATCATACCTCTGCGGATTCCCACGGGTGTCCTCTTTTCGGAAATGCATGGGGTTCCCTGTTTTCCTCGGTGGCTTGGACACCCGAGGGCCATATCTGTACGTTGTGCCGGTCGGCAGAATGTCTGAGATTTCGCTCTGAAAACAGACTTGGGGTTACTTGTGTTTTAGGCTTTCCCCTTGGCGGCCAGGTAGGTGCACCCACACATGTGAGGTACTGTTTTCATCGGGACACCTGTGGGAACGCGGGACGGTAGGCCATGTGTTGTTGGGGGCGTGTTTCGATGGGTGCGTTGAGGGAAATGTGCGGAAAAAGCGTTTTTTTCCCCACATTTGGGACTTTGCAGGGCTGTCTGGGTAATAAATTCTGGGGCGATGTGCGCAAATCATACCTCTGCGTATTCCCACGGGTGTCCTCTTTTCGGAAATGCATGGGTTTCCCCGTTTTCCTTGGTGGCTTGGACACCCGAGGCCCAGATCTGTATATTGTGCCGGTCGGCAGAATGTCTGAGATTTCGCTCTGAAAACAGACTTGGGGTTACTTGTGTTTTAGGCTTTCCCCTTGGCGGCCAGGTAGGTGCACCCACACATGTGAGGTACCGTTTTCATCGGGACACCTGTGGGAACGTGGGACGGTAGGCCATGTGTTGTTGGGGGCGTGTTTCGATGGGTGCGTCGAGGGAAATGTGGGGAAAATGCATTTTTTTCCCCACATTTCGGATTTTGCGGGGGTGCCTGGGTAATAAATTCTGGGATGATGTGCGCAAATCATACCTCTGCGGATTCCCACGGGTGTCCTCTTTTCGGAAATGCATGGGGTTCCCTGTTTTCCTCGGTGGCTTGGACACCCGAGGCCCAGATCTGTACGTTGTGCCGGTCGGCAGAATGTCTGAGATTTCCCTCTGAAAACAGACGGGGTTAATTGTGTTTTAGGCTTTCCCATTGGCCGCCAGGAAGGTGCACCCACACATGTGAGGTACCGTTTTCATCGGGACACCTGTGGGAACGCGTCACATTAGGCCATGTGTTGTTGGGGGCGTGTTTTGATGGGTGCGTCGAGCAAAATATGCGTAAAAAGTGTTTTTTCCCCGACATTTCGGACTTTGCGCGGTTGTCTGGGTAAAAAATTCTGGGGCGATGTGCGCAAATCATACCTCTGCGGATTCCCACGGGTGTCCTCTTTTCGGAAATGCATGGGGTTCCCTGTTTTCCTCGGTGGCTTGGACACCCGAGGGCCATATCTGGACGTTGTGCAGGTCGGCAGAATGTCTGAGATTTCGCTCTGAAAACAGACTTGGTGTTACTTGTGTTTTACGCTTTCCCCTTGGCGGCCAGGTAGGTGCACCCACACATGTGAGGTACCGTTTTCATCGGGACACCTGTGGAAACGCGTGACTGTAGGCCATGTGTTGTTGGGGGCCTGTTTCGATGGGTGCGTCGAGCGAAATGTGCGGAAAAAGCGTTTTTTTCCCCACATTTCGGACTTTGCGGGGGTGTCTGGGTAATAAATTCTGGGGCGATGTGCGCAAATCATACCTCTGCGGATTCCCACGGGTGTCGTCTTTTCGGAAATGCATGGGGCTCCCTGTTTTCCTCGGTGTCTTGGACACCCGAGGCCCATATCTGTATGTTGTGCCGGTCGGCAGAATGGCTGAGATTCCCCTCTGCAAACAGACTGGGGGTTGCTTGCGATTTCGGCTTGCCCCTTGCCAGCCAGGTAGGTGCACCCACGCATGTGAGGTACCGTTTTCATCGGGACACCTGTGGGAACGCGTGACGGTAGGCCATGTGTTGTTGGGGGCGTGTTTCGATGGGTGCGTCGAGCGAAATGTGCGGAAAAAGCGTTTTTTCCCCACATTTGGGACTTTGCAGGGCTGTCTGGGTAATAAATTCTGGGGCGATGTGCGCAAATCATACCTCTGCGGATTCCCACGAGTGTCCTCTTTTTGGAAATGCATGGGGTTCCCCGTTTTCCTTGGTGGCTTGGACACCCGAGGCCTAAATCTGTACGTTGTGCCGGTCGGCAGAATATCTGAGATTTCCCTCTGAAAACAGACTTGGGGTTACTTGTGTTTTAGGCTTTCCCCTTGGCGGCCAGGTAGGTGCACCCACACATGTGAGGTACCGTTTTCATCGGGACACCTGTGGGAACGCGGGACGGTAGGCCATGTGTTGTTGGGGGCGTGTTTTGATGGGTGCGTCGAGCGAAATGTGGGAAAAATGCGTTTTTTTCCCCACATTTCGGAATTTGCGGGGGTGTCTGGGTAATAAATTCTGGGGCGATGTGCACAAATCATACCTCTGCGGATTCCCACGGGTGTCGTCTTTTCGGAAATGCATGGGGCTCCCTGTTTTCCTCGGTGGCTTGGACACCCGAGGCCCATATCTGTATGTTGTGCCGGTCGGCAGAATGGCTGAGATTCCCCTCTGCAAACAGACTGGGGGTTGCTTGCGTTTTCGGCTTGCCCCTTGCCAGCCAGGTAGGTGCACCCACGCATGTGAGGTACCGTTTTCATCGGGACACCTGTGGTAACGCGTGACAGTAGGCCATGTGTTGTTGGGGGCGTGTTTCGATGGGTGCGTCGAGCGAAATGTGCGGAAAAAGCATTTTTTTCCCGACTTTTCGGACTTTGCGGGGCTGTCTGGGTAATAAAATATGGGGGGATGTGCGCAAATCATACCTCTGCGTATTCCCACGGGTGTCCTCTTTTCGGAAATGCATTGGGTTCCCTGTTTTCCTTGGTGGCTTGGACACCCGAGGCCCATATCTGTACGTTAGCCGGTCGGCAGAATGTCTGAGATTTCGCTCTGAAAACAGACTTGGGGTTACTTGTATTTTAGGCTTTCCCCTTGGCGGCCAGGTAGGTGCACCCACACATGTGAGGTACCGTTTTCATCGGGACACCTGTGGGAACGCGGGACGGTAGGCCATGTGTTGTTGGGAGCGTGTTTCGATGGGTGCGTCGAGCGAAATGTGGGAAAAATGCGTTTTTTTCCCCACATTTCGGACTTTGCGGGGGTGTCTGGGTAATAAATTCTGGGGCGATATGCGCAAATCATACCTCTGCGGATTCCCACGGGTGTCGTCTTTTCGGAAATGCATGGGGCTCCCTGTTTTCCTCGGTGGCTTGGACACCCGAGGCCCATATCTGTATGTTGTGCCGGTCGGAAGAATGGCTGAGATTCCCCTCTGCAAACAGACTGGGGGTTGCTTGCGTTTTCGGCTTGCCCCTTGCCAGCCAGGTAGGTGCACCCACGCATGTGAGGTACCGTTTTCATCGGGACACCTGTGGGAACGCGTGACGGTAGGCCATGTGTTGTTGGGGGCGTGTTTCGATGGGTGCGTCGAGCGAAATGTGCGGAAAAAGCGTTTTTTTCCCGACTTTTCGGACTTTGCGGGGCTGTCTGGGTAATAAAATATGGGGGGATGTGCGCAAATCATACCTCTGCGTATTCCCACGGGTGTCCTCTTTTCGGAAATGCATTGGGTTCCCTGTTTTCCTTGGTGGCTTGGACACCCGAGGCCCATATCTGTACGTTAGCCGGTCGGCAGAATGTCTGAGATTTCGCTCTGAAAACAAACTTGGGGTTACTTGTGTTTTATGCTTTCCCCTTGGCGGCCAGGTAGGTGCACCCACACATGTGAGGTACCGTTTTCATCGGGACACCTGTGGGAACGCATGACGGTAGGCCATGTGTTGCTGGGGGCATGTTTCGATGGGTGCGTCGAAAGAAATGTGCAAAAAAAGTGTTTTTTTCCCGACATTTCGGACTTTGCGGGGCTGTCTGGGTAAAAAATTCTGGGGCGATGTGCGCAAATCATACTTCTGCGGATTCCCACGGGTGTCCTCTTTTCGGAAATGCATGGGGTTCCCTGTTTTCCTCGGTGGCTTGGACACCCGAGGGCCATATCTGTACGTTGTGCCGGTCGGCAGAATGTCTGAGATTTCGCTCTGAAAACAGACTTGGGGTTACTTGTGTTTTAGGCTTTCCCCTTGGCGGCCAGGTAGGTGCACCCACACATGTGAGGTACCGTTTTCATCGGGACACCTGTGGGAACGCGTGACGGTAGGCCATGTGTTGTTGGGGGCGTGTTCCGATGGGTGCGTTGAGCAAAATGTGCGGAAAAAGCGTTTTTTCCCCACATTTCGGACTTTGCAGGGCTGTCTGGGTAATAAATTCTGGGGCGATGTGCGCAAATCATACCTCTGCGGATTCCCACGGGTGTCCTCCTTTCGGAAATGCATGGGTTTCCCTGTTTTCCTTGCTGGCTTGGACACCCGAGGCCCATATCTGTATGTTGTGCCGGTCGGCAGAATGTCTGAGATTTCGCCATGAAAGCAGACTTGGGGTTACTTGTGTTTTAGGCTTTCCCCTTGGCCGCCAGGTAGGTGCACCCACACATGTGAGGTACCGTTTTCATCGGGACACCTGTGGGAACGCGTGACAGTAGGCCATGTGTTGTTGGGGGCGTGTTTTGATGGGTGCGTCAAGCGAAATGTGCGGAAAAAGTTTTTTTCCCGACATTTCGGACTTTGCGGGGTTGTCTGGGTAAAAAATTCTGGGGCGATGTGCGCAAATCATACCTCTGCGGATTCCCACGGGTGTCCTCTTTTCGGAAATGCATGGGGTTCCCTGTTTTCCTCAGTGGCTTGGACACCCGAGGGCCATATCTGTACGTTGTGCCGGTCGGCAGAATGTCTGAGATTTCGCTCTGAAAACAGACTTGGGGTTACTTGTATTTTAGGCTTTCCCCTTGGCGGCCAGGTAGGTGCACCCACACATGTGAGGTACCGTTTTCATCGGGACACCTGTGGGAACGCGGGACGGTAGGCCATGTGTTGTTGGGGGCGTGTTTCGATGGGTGCGTCGAGCGAAATGTGGGAAAAATGCGTTTTTTTCCCCACATTTCGGACTTTGCGGGGGTGTCTGGGTAATAAATTCTGGGGCGATATGCGCAAATCATACCTCTGCGGATTCCCACGGGTGTCGTCTTTTCGGAAATGCATGGGGCTCCCTGTTTTCCTCGGTGGCTTGGACACCCGAGGCCCATATCTGTATGTTGTGCCGGTCGGCAGAATGGCTGAGATTCCCCTCTGCAAACAGACTGGGGGTTGCTTGCGTTTTCGGCTTGCCCCTTGCCAGCCAGGTAGGTGCACCCACGCATGTGAGGTACCGTTTTCATCGGGACACCTGTGGGAACGCGTGACGGTAGGCCATGTGTTGTTGGGGGCGTGTTTCGATGGGTGCGTCGAGCGAAATGTGCGGAAAAAGTGTTTTTTTCCCGACTTTTCGGACTTTGCGGGGCTGTCTGGGTAATAAAATATGGGGGGATGTGCGCAAATCATACCTCTGCGTATTCCCACGGGTGTCCTCTTTTCGGAAATGCATTGGGTTCCCTGTTTTCCTTGGTGGCTTGGACACCCGAGGCCCATATCTGTACGTTAGCCGGTCGGCAGAATGTCTGAGATTTCGCTCTGAAAACAAACTTGGGGTTACTTGTGTTTTATGCTTTCCCCTTGGCGGCCAGGTAGGTGCACCCACACATGTGAGGTACCGTTTTCATCGGGACACCTGTGGGAACGCATGACGGTAGGCCATGTGTTGCTGGGGGCATGTTTCGATGGGTGCGTCGAAAGAAATGTGCAAAAAAAGTGTTTTTTTCCCGACATTTCGGACTTTGCGGGGCTGTCTGGGTAAAAAATTCTGGGGCGATGTGCGCAAATCATACTTCTGCGGATTCCCACGGGTGTCCTCTTTTCGGAAATGCATGGGGTTCCCTGTTTTCCTCGGTGGCTTGGACACCCGAGGGCCATATCTGTACGTTGTGCCGGTCGGCAGAATGTCTGAGATTTCGCTCTGAAAACAGACTTGGGGTTACTTGTGTTTTAGGCTTTCCCCTTGGCGGCCAGGTAGGTGCACCCACACATGTGAGGTACCGTTTTCATCGGGACACCTGTGGGAACGCGTGACGGTAGGCCATGTGTTGTTGGGGGCGTGTTCCGATGGGTGCGTTGAGCAAAATGTGCGGAAAAAGCGTTTTTTCCCCACATTTCGGACTTTGCAGGGCTGTCTGGGTAATAAATTCTGGGGCGATGTGCGCAAATCATACCTCTGCGGATTCCCACGGGTGTCCTCCTTTCGGAAATGCATGGGTTTCCCTGTTGTCCTTGCTGGCTTGGAGACCCGAGGCCCATATCTGTATGTTGTGCCGGTAGGCAGAGTGTCTGAGATTTCACCATGAAAGCAGACTTGGGGTTACTTGTGTTTTAGGCTTTCCCCTTGGCCGCCAGGTAGGTGCACCCACACATGTGAGGTACCGTTTTCATCGGGACACCTGTGGGAACGCGTGACAGTAGGCCATGTGTTGTTGGGGGCGTGTTTTGATGGGTGCGTCGAGCGAAATGTGCGGAAAAAGTTTTTTTCCCGACATTTCGGACTTTGCGGGGTTGTCTGGGTAAAAAATTCTGGGGCGATGTGCGCAAATCATACCTCTGCGGATTCCCACGGGTGTCCTCTTTTCGGAAATGCATGGGGTTCCCTGTTTTCCTCAGTGGCTTGGACACCCGAGGGCCATATCTGTACGTTGTGCCGGTCGGCAGAATGTCTGAGATTTCGCTCTGAAAACAGACTTGGGGTTACTTGTGTTTTAGGCTTTCCCCTTGGCGGCCAGGTAGGTGCACCCACACATGTGAGGTACCGTTTTCATCGGGACACCTGTGGGAACGCGTGACGGTAGGCCATGTGTTGTTGTGGGTGTGTTTCGATGGGTGCGTCGAGCGAAATGTGGGGAAAATGCGTTTTTTTCCCCACATTGCGGACTTTGCGGGGGTGTCTGGGTAATAAATTCTGGGGCGATGTGCGCAAATCATACCTCTGCGGATTCCCACGGGTGTCCTCTTTTTCGGAAATGCATGGGGTTCCCTGTTTTCCTCGGTGGCTTGGACACCCGAGGCCCAGATCTGTACATTGTGCCGGTCGGCGGAATGTCTGAGATTTCGCTCTGAAAGCAGACTTGGGATTACTTGTGTTTTAGGCTTTCCCCTTGGCTGCCAGGTAGGTGCACCCACACATGTGAGGTACCATTTTCATCGGGACACCTGTGGGAACGCGTGACGGTAGGCCATGTGTTGTTGGGGGCGTGTTTTGATGGGTGCGTCGAGCAAAATGTACGGAAAAAGTTTTTTTCCCGACATTTCGGACTTTGATGGGTTGTCTGGGTAAACAATTCTGGGGCGATGTGCGCAAATCATACCTCTGCGGATTCCCACGGGTGTCCTCTTTTCGGAAATGCATGGGGTTCCCTGTTTTCCTCGGTGGCTTGGACACCCGAGGGCCATATCTGTACGTTGTGCCGGTCGGCAGAATGTCTGAGATTTCGCTCTGAAAACAGACTTGGGGTTACTTGTGTTTTATGCTTTCCCCTTGGTGGCCAGGTAGGTTCACCCACACATGTGAGGTACCGTTTTCATCGAGACACCTGTGGGAACGCGTGACGGTAGGCCATGTGTTGTTGGGGCCGTGTTTCGATGGGTGCGTCGAGCGAAATGTGCGGAAAAAGCGTTTTTTTCCCCACATTTCGGACTTTGCAGGGCTGTCTGGGTAATAAATTCTGGGGCGATGTGCGCAAATCATACCTCTGCGGATTCTCACGGGTGTCCTCTTTTCGGAAATGCATGGGGTTCCCCGTTTTCCTTGGTGGCTTGGACACCCGAGGCCCATATTTGTACGTTGTGCCGGTCGGCAGAATGTCTGAGATTTCGCTCTGAAAACAGACTTGGGGTTACTTGTGTTTTAGGCTTTCCCCTTGGCGGCCAGGTAGGTGCACCCACACATGTGGGGTACAGTTTTCATCGGGACACCTGTGGGAACGCGGGACGGTAGGCCATGTGTTGTTGGGGGCGTGTTTCGATGGGTGCGTTGAGCGAAATGTGCGGAAAAAGCGTTTTTTTCCCCCACATTTCGGACTTTGCAGGGCTTTCTGGGTAATAAATTCTGGGGCGATGTGCGCAAATCATACCTCTGCGGATTCCCACGGGTGTCCTCTTTTCGGAAATGCATGGGGTTTCCTATTTTCCTCGGTGGCTTGGACACCCGAGGCCCAGATCTGTATGTTGTGCCGGTCGGCAGAATGTCTGAGATTTCCCTCTGAAAACAGACTTGGGGTTACTTGTGTTTTAGGCTTTCCCCTTGGCCGCCAGGTAGGTGCACCCACACATGTGAGGTACCATTTTCATTGGGACACCTGTGGGAATGCGTGACGGTAGGCCATGTGTTGTTGGGGTCGTGTTTCGATGGGTGCGTCGAGCGAAATGTGCGGAAAAAGCTTTTTTTTCCTGACATTTCGGACTTTGCGGGGCTGCCTGGGTAATAAATTCTGGGGCGATGTGCGCAAATCATACCTCTGCTTATTCCCACGGGTATCCTCTTTTCGAAAATGCATGAGGTTCCCCGTTTTCCTCGGTGGCTTGGACACCCGAGGCCCATATCTGTACGTTGTGCCGGTCGGCAGAATGTCTGAGATTTCGCTCTGAAAACAGACTTGGGGTTACTTGTGTTTTAGGCTTTCCCCTTGGTGGCCAGGTAGGTGCACCCACACATGTGAGGTAGTGCTTTCATCGGGACACCTGTGGGAACGTGTGACGGTAGGCCATGTGTTGTTGGGGGCGTGTTTCGATGGGTGCGTCGACTGAAATGTGCGGAAAAAGCGTTTTTTTCCCCACATTTCGGATTTTGCGGGGCTTTCTGGGTAATAAAATCTGGGGCGATGTGCGCAAATCATACCTCTGCGGATTCCTACGGGTGTCCTCTTTTCGGAAATGCATGGGGTTCCCTGTTTTCCTCTGTGGCTTGGACACCCGAGGCCCATATCTGTACGTTGTGCCGGTCGGCAGAACGTCTGAGATTTCGCTCTGAAAACAGACTTGGGGTAACTTGTGTTTTATGCTTTCCCCTTGGCGGCCAGGTAGGTGCACCCACACATGTGGGGTACCGTTTTCATCGGGACACCTGTGGGAACGCGGGACGGTAGGCCATGTGTTGTGTTTGTGTGGTTTTCATAACGTTTTGACCCATTTGCTGGTGCCCTTTGTCTCACAACCCTTTCTTTTCCCAAATGTGACCTACATTTAGTCGCTGCTTTAGCCACCATACACTTTTGTAACCTGCACAAGTCACCTACCCTTGAAAAGGTCTGCCTGTGCTCTTTCAAAAAATGTATGGCTGCTGTTCCTCACCACATTGGTTTTCCCAATTTACACATGCTAAGTGCGTCTGGTCAGGCTGTGAGCGTAAAACTCCTGTGTACCATGGCTCAGTGTTTGGCTTGTGGTATTGCTTGTTTTGTAAAAACACTACAAAAATGGTATGCTCTCCTAACTGCAAGAGTCGGGGGAATGTAGCGGAGCATTGCTTTTCTCAAAATTCATAGAAGCCATTGCCGTACCAAGCCAACCATGTCCAACACATACCTTTTTTTTCAGTCATTTTCCCGCTTTTCCCCCATTCGATGGCAGTTTCCCCTACCTAGTTGTTGCCTGACCTATGCAAATCGCCCCTTCCTAAACTTGGAATTTTGTCTACATTTCAGAAATATATGCCTTTCTGTCCTCCAATTTGGCTTTCCTGCCCTTTTCTTCCATTCCGTCCATGCATGTCCAATTGGCAAAAATGGCAAAAATCGCCTACCTCTCACAAAACGGTTGATAACCACATCAAAATAATTTTTTTCCATTTCCACTCAACCTGTTCCTGAAAGCCACGAAATTGGGGAACTCAGCACAGCAAACCATTTGTTCCTAGCTCTTACAAGGAAAAAACCACAGGCTTCTTTATACATCATTTTATTGGCATTTTTTGAAAAAACCCAAAATTTTCGCACTTTTTCCTTATTTTCTCTCACCCCCCTACAGCAACCTGGGATTCCTGGGTGGCGTTACGGCCGCCTACATGTGGGAAAAAAGGAGCCAAATTTGGCCGAGATATCTCATGTAACAAAAAAGTTACAAGCCATTGAATGGCCACATACCAAAATCACCAAAAAAGGCCCTGGCACTGGGGAGAAATACCCATGGCACTTAAAGGGTTAAAGGCAACAAACCTCTGGAGGTGAAAGAGGAAGGGAGTTCAAAAAATGGAGACAGTGAGAATTTACTCCCTGACAGCTGCAATCAACCAGAGAAAATTAGGTCCATTATCCCAAGTGCCGGAGGGGAGAAGAGGGACTGGGGGTACAAGCAGCATACAGTACACAGGACTCTACCCAATACAAGGCCCCTGGGGGTACCAGGAAAGAGAGGTGGTTCAAAACAGCCGGATGAAGAACAAACGATGAAGACTGAGATGAAGCCAGGGAGCCACAACATAGAAACACTAAGGAGTGGACGGGGCGAGCTCACCTGGGTGGTGCTGAGAGCACTAACAGGCAGAAACTGAGAATCCAAGAGCTAGAAGAGCGAGAAATGACAAGAGAGAAAGACAAATCCAAGCGTAGAGTACACCAGACGAAGATGGATGTATACACAACAGGAGGAGCCTTCAAACACCTGGACCCGGGGAATAATACGAGTAATAAAGAAGGTACAAAAATGGCAATGCAAGACAACCTATTGGCATTCAAAGATGCGAAAAATGCAGTTGGAACAGAGAAAAGACTCAGTGGGAATGGACTTGGGACATCTAAAAAAAGACCTAAAAAACATGTCCACCAGAGTACAAGAAGCCGAAGGCCACATATCAGAAGTGGAGGATATCCTAACACCGCTACAACGAGATAACCAGTTGCTCCTCAAGAGGTGCTAGAGAGCAGGATAGAAGAAGCAGAGGGGCACTTGCACCAGAACAATGTAAGACTGATTGGACTACCGGAAAAGGTGGAAGGCCCCTCCATGGAATTGTTCCTCGAACAGCTACTCCAAGAATGGATGAGCCCCCAGCGATTGTCCAAATACTTGTCAGTGGAGAGAGCCCAAATGGTGCCTGGGAGAGAAGCATCACCCGGAAGCCTGCCAAGGCAAGTGATCACCAGGCTATTAAATTACAGAGACAGGGATGCAGTCCCCCAAACGGCAAGGAGAAAGGGGCCTCTAACACACAACGGTCTCCACCGCAAGTAGACTCACTTTTCATACTATTCAGGGGCCCATGAAGCTTAATTACTGCTCGACTATATACTAATGCCCTGCACAATGTCAGGGAGAGTGAGGGAGGTGAGACACTGACTGTCGGACCATGCCCCGTTACATATGGTACTAGAAGGAAAAGAGGGGGTGGGAATGGATCAATGGAGGCTCAGTGCCTATCACTTGGGGAATGAAGAGGTGAGGAAAGCACTGGTGGACAGCACCAAGGAATATTTTGGGAATAACCTAGTCATGGTAGACAGTTAAACAACGATAAGGGAGGCATATAAGACAGTGCTTAGAATGACCGAGCAAACTATAATAGGGGGACTGGAAAGGAAAAGGAGGGATAATATGAAGAGGAAGGAGGAGGAAGTAGAGGAAGCGGAGAAGTTCCACACACAGGCCCCGAGAGATGACAACAGGAGAGCACTGGCTTGGTTGGTCAAGGAACTGAAGGAAATCATGACAGATTAAGCCCGGATGACACATCTGGCAAAAAGGGCAAGGATCTATGACCTGGGAGACAAAGGAGGGAGGATGTTAGCATGGCTGGAAAGAAGGCAGGAAGGAGGGAGATGGTAGAGGTGGTGAGAGATGGGAAAGGGGAGGAACTAAGAGAAGGGAAGGACATAGCCCAAGCCTTTGCTTACTACTACCGGGCCTTGTATGCTAAAGCCCTAGGTGCAACCCCCGAGAGAAATTAAACAGTACCTGAATGGCATTGCCCTACCACAGATAGGGGAAAGGGAACACCTCGATCTAGAGGCCGAAATTTCATGGGAAGAATTATCGATGGCCATACAAGAGCTACATACTGGGTAAACAATGGGACCAAACGGTTTCTCGGTGGAATACTGGAAAGAGGTGGGAGGAGGTGGGAGAACACCTGCTAGGGATGCTGCAAGAAAGCCGGACCAGGGGGGAACTCCTGGTAGACCTAAGAACATCTAATTTAGTGGTCATACCTAAAAAAGGGAAACCACCGACCGCCTGCTCATCATACACCCCAATGTCCCTGCTGAATGGGGAGGCTAAAACCTTGGCTTAGGTGTTGGCAAATAGGCTACTGCCACAAATCAATAAACGGATCCACCCGGACCAATGCAGATTTGTGCCAGGCACGGACACAAGAATGGATTGGCGAAGGCTACAAAACACATTAGCACTATCAGACAACCCGAAGGGAGACCATATTGTGATGGCCCTAGACTCAGAAAAGGCATTCGACCTGGTCGGATGGGAATTCTTGTGGGCAGTGATGCGAAGAATGGGTTTGCGGCTGGAATATATAAGAAATGGTGCAGCTACTATACGCAAACACACTGGCCAGAGTCAGAGTGAATGGCCAAACGTCCAACATGTTCCCACTCCAGAGGGGAACCCGACAGGGAAGTCCACTATCCCCTCTATTATTTTTTACTGGCAATCAAACCACTAGCGCACGTATTCCATACAGACCTTAATATTAGAGGGTTCAAGTGGCCGGGAGAGAGGGAAGACAGAATATCCTTATATGCGGACAATGGGCCTCATTACAAATCAGGCGGTCCAGAAATAACGGTGGCGGTAAACCCGCCGCCACCGTTGTTTCTGGACCGCCTGATCCCGACTCCTGCAGGCAGGAGGTGATGTTCCCGCCAGGTTTGACCTGGCGGGTTTAACACCACCCGCCTGCAGGCAGACGAGGAAACACCGACAGCATCACGAGATGCTGCCGGTGTTTCCATGATCCCCATTCCACTTGAGTCCCATAGGACTCAATGGGAATGGGGATTAATATCATTCCGCCTCCGTGATTCCCGGGAAACCGGGGTTGTAATGCCCCGGTAATTCAGGGAATCACAGAGGAGGAATGGTAATACGAGTCCGGCGGTAACCAGGCGGTTTTACCACCTCGGTTACCGCCGGACTCGTAATGAGGCCCAATGTCTTGGTATAATTAGGGGAACCGGAAAGATCAAGTCTGGGAGTTATCCAATTATCAAAAGAATATCAAAACTACTTTGGGCTCAAGATTAACTGGGGGAAGTCTGTGATAATGCACAACTGTTGATGTCAAACAGAGCAGGGTCTCATATCTCCAATGTAGGGGAGTAAGTGGGTGGGGTCTTCTCTGCAGAGGTATACAGCTGCTCCTCTACAGGACCCCCAGGAGAAACATAAGAATCGGCACTGTGGCAAAAGAGGAGTGAGGAGGGGACATCCACGATCCTGCCCCAACATTCCAATGGGCCGGTGAGGAGTGGTGGGTAAAGGAGAGTGCAGACCGGCAGCTCCAGCAAACCCGGGGTGAAATGAGGAAAAAGGGGAAAAAGAATATAACCTCCAAATTACAGGAGTGTGGAAGGGAAGGTAGTAGCAGTACAGTAGTGAGCCACAGTGGACTCCTCCCAGCACCTGACCTGATATAATGTGGAAAACACCAACACAGTTAAAGGCAACAAACCTCTGGAGGTGAAAGAGGAAGGGAGTTCAAAAAATGGAGACAGGGAGAATTTACTCCCTGATAGCCGCAATCAACCAGAGAAAATTAGGTCCATTATCCCAAGTGCCAGAGGGGAGAAGATGGACTGGGGGTACAAGCAGCACACAATACACAGGACTCTACCCAATACAAGGCCCCTGGGGGTACCAGGAAAGAGAGGTGGTTCAAAACAGCCGGATAAAGGACAAACAATGAAGACTGAGATGAAGCCAGGGAGCCACAACATAGAGACACTAAGGAGTGGACGGGGGCGAGCTCACCCTGGTGGTGCTGAAAGCACTAACAGGCAGAAACTGAGAATTCAAGAACTAGAAGAGCGAGAAATGACAAGAGAGAAAGACAAATCCAAGCGAAGAGTACACCAGACGAAGATGGATGTATACACAACAGGAGGAGCCTTCAAACACCTGGACCTGGAGAATAATCCAAGTAATAAAGAAGGTACAAAAATGGCAATGCAAGACAACCTATTGGCATTCAAAGATGCGAAAAATGCAGTTGGAACAGAGAATAGACTCAGTGGGAATGGAAGTGGGACATCTAAAAAAAGACCTAAAAAACATGTCCACCAGAGTCCAAGAAGCCGAAGGCCACATATCAGAAGTGGAGGATATCCTAACACCGCTACAACGAGATAACCAGTTGCTCCTCAAGAGGTGCTAGAGAGCAGGATAGAAGAAGCAGAGGGGCACTTGCACCAGAACAATGTAAGACTGATTGGACTACCGGAAAAGGTGGAAGGCCCCTCCATGGAATTGTTCCTCGAACAGCTACTCCAAGAATGGATGAGCCCCCAGCGATTGTCCAAATACTTGTCAGTGGAGAGAGCCCAAATGGTGCCTGGGAGAGAAGCATCACCCGGAAGCCTGCCAAGGCAAGTGATCACCAGGCTATTAAATTACAGAGACAGGGATGCAGTCCCCCAAATGGCAAGGAGAAAGGGGCCTCTAACACACAACGGTCTCCACCGCAAGTAGACTCACTTTTCATACTATTCAGGGGCCCATGATGCTTAATTACTGCTCGACTATATAATAATAATAATTATATACTTATATTATATATATACTAATAAAATATATATACTAATATACTAATGCCCTGCACAATGTCAGGGAGAGTGAGGGAGGTGAGACACTGACTGTCGGTCCATGCCCCGTTACATATGGTACTGGAAGGAAAAGAGGGGATGGGAATGGATCAATGGAGGCTCAGTGCCTATCACTTGGGGAATGAAGAGGTGAGGAAAGCACTGTTGGACAGCACCAAGGAATATTTTGAGAATAACCTAGTCATGGTAGACTGTCAAACAATAATAAGGGAGGCATATAAGACAGTGCTTAGAATGACCGAGCAAACTATAATAGGGGGACTGGAAAGGAAAAGGAGGGATAATATGAAGAGGAAGGAGGAGGAAGTAGAGGAAGCGGAAAAGCTCCACACACAGGCCCCGAGAGATGACAACAGGAGAGCACTGGCTTGGGTGGTCCAGGAACTGAAGGAAATCATGACAGATGAAGCCCGGATAACGCATCTGGCAAAAAGGGCAAGGATCTATGACCTGGGAGACAAAGGAGGGAGGATGTTAGCATGGCTGGAAAGAAGGCAGGAAGGAGGGAGATGGTAGAGGTGGTGAGAGATGGAAAAGGGGAGGAACTAAGGGAAGGGAAGGACATAGCCCAAGCCTTTGCTTACTACTACCGGGCCTTGTATGCTAAAGCCCTAGGTGCAACCCCCGATAGAAATTAAACAGTACCTGAACGGCATTGCCCTACCACAGATAGGGGAAAGGGAACACCTCGATCTAGAGGCCGAAATTTCATGGGAAGAATTATCGATGGCCATACAAGAGCTACAGACTGGGTAAACAACGGGACCAAACGGTTTCTCGGTGGAATACTGGAAAGACATGTGGGAGGAGGTGGGAGAACACCTGCTAGGGATACTGCAAGAAAGCCGGACCAGCGGGGAACTCCTGGTAGACCTAAGAACACCTAATTTAGTGGTCATACATAAAAAACGGAAACCACCGACCGCCTGCTCATCATACACCCCAATGTCCCTGCTGAATGTGGAGGCTAAAACCTTGGCTTAGGTGTTGGCAAATAGGCTACTGCCACAAATCAATAAACTGATCCACCCGGACCAATGCAGATTTGTGCCAGGCACGGACACAAGAATGGATCGGCAAAGGCTACAAAACACATTAGCACTATCAGACAACCCGGGGGGAGACCATATTGTGATGGCCCTAGACTCAGAAAAGGCATTCGACCTGGTCGGATGGGAATTCTTGTGGGCAGTGATGCGAAGAATGGGTTTGCGGCTGGAATATATAAGATGGGTGCAGCTACTATACGCAAACACACTGGCCAGAGTCAGAGTGAATGGCCATGCGTCCAACATGTTCCCACTCTAGAGGGGAACCCGACAGGGAAGTCCACTATCCCCTCTATTATTTTTACTGGCAATCAAACCACTAGCGCACGTATTCAGCACAGACCTTACTATTAGAGGGTTCAAGTGGCCGGGAGAGAGGGAAGACAGAATATCCTTATATGCGGACAATGGGCATCATTACAAATCAGGCGGTCCGGAAATAACGGTGGTGGTAAACCCGCCACCGCAGTTGTTTCCGGACCGCCTGATACGGACTCCTGCAAGCAGGAGGTGATGTTCCCACCAGGTTTGACCTGGCGGGTTTAACACCACCCGCCTGCAGGTGGACGAGGAAACACCGGCAGCATCATGAGATGCTGCCGGGTTTTCCATGATCCCCATTCCCATTGAGTCCCATAGGACTCAATGGGAATGGGGATTAACACCATTCCACCTCCGTGATTCCCGGGAAACCGGGGTTGTAATGCCCCGGTAATTCCGGGAATCACGGAGGCGGAATGGTAATACGAGTCCGGCGGTAACCAGGTGGTTTTACCGCCTCGGTTACTGCCAGACTCGTAATGAGGTACAATGTCTTGGTATACTTAGGGGAACCGGAAAGATCAAGTCTGGGAGTTATCAAATTACCAAAAGAATATCAGAACTACTTTGGGCTCAAGATTAACTGGGGGAAATCTGTGATAATGCCGGTGAAAGGGGGAGTGGGGCAGTACCAGTAGGATGTCCACTCTGAGTAGAAATGGAAGGGTTCAAGTACATGGGGATCGAGGTGCAGAGGGACTCGAGCTCTTTCGCCACAAAGAACTTAGACCCAATCATAGCTAGACTAAGAGACGATGCAAAACACAGGGCCACCCTACTGGTGACACTGATGGGGCGAGTCAACCTACTCTAAAATGTTGGCGCTCCCTCGATTATTATATATACTACAGAATGCCCTAGTGTGCATCACAAATAAGCAATTCAAGCAAATCAACGCCCTTATGAGGGAGGTGATATGGGGATGGGAAACACTTGTGGATTGCCCTAACAGTCTTGACTAGGTCGGTATGGGAAGGGGACTGGGTCTCCCTGATGTAAAGAAGTACTATTGGGCAGCACATCTAGTGGTAGCCAATGAGTGGGTATATGGAGGGAGGGATCTCACGCATACAAGATTGGAGCTAGAGGTCACAGGAAACACAGACCCACTTAAGGTGTTCTACAGGGTAGAGGGATGGAGGTCACTCCCACTGGCAGAGAGGGAACGAGGCCTGTTAAGGGAAGAAGACAACCGTAAAATGGGGTGGGGAGAGAGATTTACGAGAGCGCAGTCACTATGGAACAATGCACATTTGGTGGGAATCCAGAAACTAGGCAGACAGACTAGGTGGACAAAAGTGGGGATAACAAGGGCGGGAGAGGTGATGGGAGAGCGGTGGCTGATACCCTTTCCAGACCTAAGCAATAAATACAGACTGGGCAAAGGGGAAGCATATACACACCTGCGACTGATACATGTGGTGTCAACCCAGTTTAAGGAAGAACTTGACTTGCCACACCATAGTCTGTTAGAGGTTAACCTGTTTACAGAACCCCTCCCAAAGAAAGGAATATTGACCCAGCATCAGGCAATAAATAACTTCCCCCCTGCCCCCTGTTAGAACTACTTAAAAGGAAGTGTGAAAGAGAACTCAGGAATTTGGAAAGTGAAGAGTGGGGGGGGTGATTGTGGCAGCAAGAGAGATGAAGGTGTCCTCCAGGCTGATCCAATATCAAATATTGCATAGAATATACCTATCAAGGGACAGATTATACAAAATTATACAAAATGGGGAGGACTGAAGAGGACTTGTGCCTCAAATGTGGGGGGGGGGCATTGGGGACCTTCTACCGACTGCTATAGGAATGCTATAGGAATGCGGGTTTGGCGGCAGGGCTGTGGGACCGAGTCCTGGGGAAGATCAGGGTTGTGCTGGGTGTTCCGATCCCTAAAGATCCAAAAGTGCTGTTACTACATACTATTGGGGAAATGGAGGGAACAAAATGGGACAGCAGGTTCCTGAACATTGCAACAATTGTGGTCAAGAGGGACTTGGCAACTAGATATGGCTACAAAGACATGCCGACACTGAACAACGGGGAGATTGGCATTGAACATTGCCACAGCATGGAAACAATTGTTTATCGAACTAGGGGGATGTTGGGGAAGTATCACAAAATCTGAGGGAAATGGGTGAGGCAGATGGAGGAGAGGGGTAGATGGAAATGGGGGGATGTTCACATTGTGCAGAGTTCAATGTTGTGTACGTTTTTGACAATGGAAAAAAAAACAAAAAGAGTTAAAGAAATAATGATCGAGATCAGCATATATTGCAAAACAAGAGAGGTGATGGCTGGAAGTTTTACAATATATCTTAACCTCTAGTATTGCTCTGGGCAACCCTCCAGACCATTGTTCTTTCCCTGCCAACCCATTACAAAAGGGGCAGACCATATGCAAGTAAGGTTCGGTCCCACCCTCAAAGGGGCAGTCCAGCCCGAACTGCTTGGTCAAATCCCTTCTGCATGAGACCACAAGCATCCCCAAACATGCTTCAGCCTCATTGGGTGTCATCAGTGAGGAGTAGCTGGTTAACTTCCAGAAGAGGTACATTCACTTCAGGAACAGTCACCCATATCTTTGTTTTGAGACCGATAGGCTTTCAGTGTGCTTTCTCTGACAACCACACCAGCAAAGCAACTTGAGTATCTCATGGCAACTCGGCAAAGCAAAGACACATTTTTGTAGGACAATTTTTCCATTTGCAGGGTGAGCTGAGCTGCTTATGTTGCTTTTCCCTAGTTTCTTTGCAAAGAAGAAAAAAGTAGTATTGACATTAAAATAACGTTTCCAAATGATCAGAGATCGTATAGGAAGAAAACGAACTGATGACTTCCAGGTAAATTACAGTCAGGAGGATACTGCATGGGTATGTTCTCTCTGTTGTGTTCCTTATAGAGAACATCATACTTATTTTGTCCAACATCTTTCCATAAAGATTTCTTATGTTGTCCGGTTGGTTTTCTATGTGTTTCTGTGTTTTATAGATGCTTTTTGTTGACCATTGATTAACATATTAGTCCTTTAATGGCACCCATCTAGAAAGTATTGAACACTGGTTTACACTAAAGATGGGATTCAAGGAGATGTAATCTGTGGCCAAATTGAAACATATGGAACAAATAAATCAGAGGTTGAAATCCTGTTGTCTCCATGCCAGGCGTAAGAATATATTCATTTACCCAACCATAATCTAAAGTACCAGAATATTTATATATATATATATATATGGAAAATCAAGCTACTCCGAACATTATAAGTGGTTCAGTTTTATGCCTTCAATCCATGGACTATATCTGAAACCATTTATGGAAAAATAAACCTTCGCAAACCAACCCTTCAAAAACAATCCCACCACAAAGTCCGGTACAAAAAAACAGCAGTTTTCTGTCTCAATATTCAGATTTATTTAAATCAAGAAATTAAATGTGGTCCCCTCACTTGCAACACTAGGAGAGTCACCCACAAACTTATGCACACAATGTAGGCAGCGTGTCTACTGACACGAAATGCCACCTCCCTGCTATTATGTTTACATTCACAATGCACACAAATAGCCATACATATAAACAAATCTGAATGACTATTCCCGACAAAATAACACAATCCTTTCCAGTTTAAACATAAAAATTGTCATTGGACATCAGAAAATAACCTTTATTTTGGAGAGTGAACTATCTTGATACAGTGAAGAGTCACGCAACCATGAGATTATAACATTCAAATAGAAAATTATTCAGCAGTGGGCATTAGAAGTGTACTTGGGACATTTGTTGGGAATGAAGGGGAGGAACAAACCTCCTCCTTATTACACTTTGAGGGGTGGAAAAC
This sequence comes from Ambystoma mexicanum, assembly GCF_040938575.1. Classification (NCBI taxonomy): domain Eukaryota; kingdom Metazoa; phylum Chordata; class Amphibia; order Caudata; family Ambystomatidae; genus Ambystoma; species Ambystoma mexicanum. Next base: position 810,952,117 of record NC_090931.1, read on the forward strand.
TCTATTTAGGACTTTTCCGTTATGCAAACTATGGATTTAACAGGTCAAGTGTATCAACCCCCGAAAATGTGTCGCGTTGCACACTGTGCTCACAAACCCAGATATAATTTGTTTCTGTGAAAACCCAAGGAATTCAGTAATAATTGGTTACTGATAGAGAATAATATGTCCTCTGCACTTTTGGATTCAACGACAATCCATTTCTATTATTGCACCACAAAGTTTCAATAACAGACGCAGTCCCGATTAAGTGATGTTGCTTGTAGCAGAGTTCTCCAAAATACTTTCAATTGTTACATGAGCTTTAACTAATTCTTGGGACATTTATGTAAATGCTCTGGGGTTATTGTAATCACTTTTAGTTTCCCTTTTAAAAGTCTTTTAAAAGTCCCTGGACAGGTAGGGACATCAGCAGCTCAAGGCAATTCCAGATGGTAATGTTATAATTATAATTGGTCGTTCAAAATTCACATTGATTAATGAAACACATTACATACATTCAAACAGTTATTACATCTGGCAAATTGTTTTGGGTGCTTTATGCTAACATTGTATTTAGGACATATAAGGTTCCATGTCAGGATGAGTCTTGATAGGCAAAAGAGGAAATATGATTTAGTTGATGGAGGGATGGAAAATTGCCCAGATTGAGTGGATGTATGTCTTTATTTCTTCTGCATTTACTTTGCTGTGCATTCACCACGTCACATTTATGTATTTTATTTATTTATGTTTTCTTTATATAGATGAGGAACAATGCTCTTTTCATTACAAAAGAATGTACATTAGATAAGAAATTAGATTTGACTGGAAGCGCGGAGCTTCTTACAATGAGCTGAGTTTCTGGGACAGTCTGACCAAGTTGTGGGGGGAGTAAATGGAACAGTCACCGTGGACAATGCATAAGTGGACACACATATATTAAGGACAACCAAAAATGGACATTTCTAAGTGCAGGTTGGTGGTACAGCCTGCTGTGCTCAGGATGTGACTATGATGGGTGAAGTGCTAGAGTAGAGGCAGAGGAAGTGAGGGACTCTCTTTCCACCACTATTCTTCCCTCTGGCCCAACCTACTCTGCCGGGCACACCTTGGATGCTCTCATCTCAACTGAAATCCCTCTCTCCAAGCCTCTTACTACCCCATTTCCTTGTCTGACCACTATCTACTCTCCTCCCACCTTGAACTCCCCAGTCCCCTGACGATGACTCTGTTCGCACTGCCAGCCTCGTTCTCCGTCATTCGACTGGTCAAGTGTGTGTCGGTTGCTGTATTTGCCTCTACCTTCATCCTCCCTTCCTCCCCTTCCTTTGACACTCCATCTGACTCTGCTCTTGCTAACCTCCATCTCTCTATCTTAAATATCTTGGACACCCTCGCCGCTGTCATGAGGATCTGCTTCCAAGTCCAACTCTTGGTATGACTCTGACTTTGAAACGCTGGTGCAAACCTGCTGAGAGGAAGTGTGAGGCATCTAACTCATCCTCTGATGAACTGATCTGCTGCCTACTCTAATGGCAATATTGTCTAGCCATCTGCTCCGAGAAGAGGGCTGATATCCAGGCCCTCATCACTGGAACCACCAACAACACGGCTGAACTTTTTAAAATCTGCTATGAACTTGCCAATGCTATTGAAATCTCATCCTCCCCTCCTCCCTCCCAGGCCCTCTGCACTGCACTGGACACCTGTTAGCATCTGTACTCTACATACCCCCTGCTTCTCTGGCCCCCTCCAAACCATACTCTCCTCCTTCTTTCTGATTGCACCAGACAAGGTCTCCATTGTTGTCTGCTCTATGAAAGTCTCTTCTAAACATGTGCTCTCCTGCTCCTCCAGACCATCAAGGACAACATTGCCTCTCTTGCCACAGCATTGGATGACCTCTGCAACCATTCCTTTCGCCACCTGCTCCTTCCCTCAACCCCACAAGCACTCTCTAGTGCATCCTCTTCTAAAAAAGCCTTCTGCTGACCCTTCCTGCTCGGCCAGCTATTGCCCTATCTCTATCACCCCCTTTCTTGGGAAGACTCATGGAGAAGCTGGTCATCCCACAACTGACGCCCACACCGAAATGGCTGGCTGCCTCCATGAACACAGTCTGGTTTTAAGGCTTCCAGAGGCATGGAAACTGCTCTCCTGAACAACCGTGAAGAACTGTTCTCAAACTTGGACTGAAACGCTAACTCTGTCGTGATCCTCCTCGATCTTTCCTCTGCCTTTCACACTGTCAACCACTCCATCCTCTTAAATCATCTCCATGATACTCGTGGCATCATGGACTGGGCACTGGCGTGCTGACCTCCTTGCTTTCAAACAGACCCTCTTAAGTGCAAATAGGTCATTTCCTCTCCTCCACTTTTATCTCTACCTGTGGCATCCCTCATGGCTCTATCCCATCGCCATGGCTCTTCAACATCTACCTAACCCCTCTGGCCAACTTGATCTCCCGCTCCTCCCCTCATTTCCAGTGTTATGGAGATGACATACAGCTCTCCTTTAAGCTGCCATCCTGTACCTCCTCTCCTTCCTCTCTCAAACCGGACTGCCTATTCAGACATGGAGCTCTGCCAATGATCTCTGCCTTAATACCAGTAAGACAGAGTGCCTTCTCGTTGGGATTCCGGCTCCTTCTTTCCCCCCACTCTCTGGCCACCCACTTTGGGCCCCCTCCCTTCACCCACCTGTGATGCAAAAAACATTGGGGTTATTTTTGACCCCTCTCTCTCTTTCTTTCCACCCATCGCAGACCTTTTCTCACCAGAAGCCCAATGTCTCCAGTGCCCTGGTTCTCTCTCGGCTGGACTACTGCAACAGCCTCTTCCTCAATATACCTCTTTCCTTCACCCCTACAACTAATCCAGAATAGGACTGCAAGACTTATCCTTCGCATCAAGCCCAGGAATTGCATCTCTCCAGCCCAAAAATCTCTCCACTGGCTCCCGGTGATGGCAAGGATCAAACTCAAGACCCTTAGCATCATCCACAAGGCTTTTGGGGCCTGGGACCTCTCTACATCCCGCGTTCCCTCTCTAAATATCTCCCTACTAGATTTATTTGGTTCTCTGGTTCAAACTCTCTGCAGGTCAAGTGCTTCTCCAAGCAGAGAGTGTGAGGTAGATCCCTTTACTCTGCACATTCTTCCCTCTGGAACAGCCTTCCTGCACCCCTCAGACTTGGGCCGGATCTTCTCAAGTTCTGGAAACTTCCCAAAACTTTTCTTTTCTCCTCTTCCTTCCCGCTCCCCCTCCCTTGCTAATGTCCCTCTTCCGCTGCAACTGGGGCCTGGTCCCTTCTGAGTCATACAGGGGTCAGACCACCCCCTACCAGTCCTGCCAGCATTCTTTGCCAGCACTTGCCCTCGGGCACCCTTCCCCAGACTAGCCCAACTTGGTCCACCCTGTCCAACACACTCATCCTCCATTCTCCCTCTCTCTCCCGTGGCACTTGCTTTCTTGACCCGCCAGCACTTGCTCATTCCCCCTTGTGGGCACCTCACTCCTGCACCTCTCCCTCTTCCCCCCACTCGCACTTACCACCTTCGTCTCGCACTTGCATGGTAGGATTGTCACAAGGCCAACATAACCGTTATTGCTGTTTTGTCATTTGTTTCCTTTGCTATGTCCCTCTGCCCCCACATTTGTCTTGCTGCACCTGGAAACACTTGTGTATAAGCGCCATACAAATGTCCAATAAAATAAAAAAATAAAAAAATAACAGAGGCAGGTTAGTGGCCAGAGAAAAATGTTTGCTAGTAGCCAGAAGAGCAGAAGGTTAAGGGGGTAACTCTGAAGCGAGGAGGTAGGCTTTTAGTTTGGTTTTGAACAAATCTGTGTGGACTGTTTTTTGGCTGTCCAAGGCAAGAGAATTCCATGCAAGTGGAGCCAGAAGAGAGGAAGAAGAGAATCGAGGGGAAGCACAGGGAAGGCAAGAATCCACAAAGGTAGTCAAGGAGGCAGAGCAGAGATTACGAGAAGGCTTGTAGAGTTGGTTATAGGGGATATATAGAGTGGTGCCTTAGAGTGGATAGATTTGTGAACCAGGATGAGAAATTTAAATCTGACCCTGTTTTACATGCTCAGCCATACAGCCTGGTGACAGTACAAGGAAGTAGGTTCAAAGAGAGTCCTGGTTGCAAAGTTAATGATCTTGTTGAGAGGACAGAAAGCATGGTTGAGGAGACCAAAGAGGATGCTTGCACAGAAGTCCAGTTTAGAGAATACAAGAGTGGTTAAGAGATGCTTGGCAGAGATGAAAGGAAGGAGGTATCTGATGTCCTAATATTTAGACGGTTGAGGCGAGCTGCTGTTCCAGTTTTGTTGATAGAAGTAGAGAAGGAGTGAGAAGGGTCATAGATGATGCCAAGGATTCTAGCTGAAAAAGAGTAGAGAGAGTGTCAGGTGGGAAATGGATAGGCAGAGGAAGAGATGAGAGAGAGCTTTTGGTAGGGAAGAAGATCACTTCTGTTTTGATAGAGTTTAACATCAAAGAGTGAAAAGCCAAAGCCATCCAATAAATAACTTTATTTTTTCTATCTTTCACTTCTAACATTCACTTCCCCATTACATGGGAGGACCCCTGTACCTCCTTCTTTTCTAACCCATATTCTTCCCCGTAATCTCCCAAAGAGACCGACTCTAACCTTGCAGCTTGCCTTAACATATCCTTTGCCAATGAAATTTATTTATTTATTTTATTTATTTGCATTTGTTAAGCGCACTTGCAGCCCATGAGGCATCGAGGCGCTGTTACAGAGGAAACACAGATTAAGATTAGATTTTTTATTTTTATTTTGTCTTAGTTACGTATTTATAACGCGCTTAAACACTCGGAGGTTTCTAAGCGCGGACCCGGGGATCGAACCTGTTGTGGCTTTGTGTCGTCTTGCTTCCAAGACGCGCACGCTGCCGCTGTGCTATCCTCCCGGGACAATAGCATAGTATAGTCTACCTTTTGGTGATCGCTCCTAATACCATTCCAGTGACCACCTTGCATGACAAAATCACGTGAAATATGTTGCCAGAATGAGGAAAAGAACATCCCAGAATTGTTTGCAAGTAATCAGGTGTGTGCCTTCCATGTGAGTAACTAAGCACAGCATATTTTTGTGGCCAGAATAAAATGATTGTTGCATTCACAGAATTTATTGTTGACATATTTTGGGGTCAGAAGAGTGCATTCAGTGGATTTAACTGAGTGCAAAATAACCTTTTGGTGACACAAAGGGGGTAATTCATAGAATTTAGCGCACAAGTGGCACACGCGGCTGGCGCACAGTGTGCGCGTGCGATTGTCTGCACCAGCCGCGTGCGCTAAAATCCATTTCCACACACAGCATATTCATGGATTTTAGCTCCCAAAACCAGCTGTGGCGCACAGTGGCACAGCGACCCTGTGGCAGCGCCAGTTACGCCCCCAAGAACGCCCCTAGCGCAGGCAAAAGCCATCAAAATTCCCAATCCAGTGCAAAGGGCTGCGCTAACCCTGTACCAGTATACATGGCCGCCACACAGCACACGGCAAGCGGGGAAAGCATATTACTGGGATGCGCGGGAAGTTTCACACGCGATTGGCCCTGTACGAGTGGGGTACATGTATTACTGGGGTTCGCAGGAAGTTTCACACGCGAAGGTCCCTGTGCGAGTGGGGTACGTGTATTACTGGGGTTCGCGGGAAGTTTCACACGCGATTGGCCCTGTGCGAGTGGGGTACGTGTATTACTGGGGTGTGTGGGAAGTTTCACACGCCATTGGCCCTGTACGAGTGGGGTACGTGTATAACTGGGGTGCGCGGGAAGTCTCACACTCGATTTGAGCATGGTACGTGTATTTCAGGGGTGCGCGGGAAGTATCTAATGCGAATGGCCTTGTGCGAGTGGGGTACGTGTATTACTGGGGTGCGCAGGAAGTTTCACACGCGATTGGCCCTGTGCGAGTGGGGTACGTGTATTACTGGGATTGTGGGAAGTTTTACACGGGAAGTGCCCTGTGCGAGTGGGGTACGTGTATTACTGGGGTTCGCGGGAAGTTTCACACGCGATTGGCCCTGTGCGAGTGGGGTACGTGTATTACTGGGGTGTGTGGGAAGTTTCACACGCCATTGGCCCTGTACGAGTGGGGTACGTGTATAACTGGGGTGCGCGGGAAGTCTCACACTCGATTTGAGCATGGTACGTGTATTTCAGGGGTGCGCGGGAAGTATCTAATGCGAATGGCCTTGTGCGAGTGGGGTACGTGTATTACTGGGGTGCGCAGGAAGTTTCACACGCGATTGGCCCTGTGCGAGTGGGGTACGTGTATTACTGGGATTGTGGGAAGTTTTACACGGGAAGTGCCCTGTGCGAGTGGGGTACGTGTATTACTGGGGTTCGCGGGAAGTTTTACACGCGATTGGCCCTGTGCGAGTGGGGTACGTGTATTACTGGGGTTGCGGGAAGTTTTACACGCGAAGGGCCCTGTGCGAGTGGGGTACGTGTATTACTGGGGTTTGCGGGAAGTTTTACACGCGATTGGCCCTGTGCGAGTGGGGTACGTGTATTACTGGGGTTCGTGGGAAGTTTTCCATGCGATTGGCCCTGTGCGAGTGGGGTACGTGTATTACTGGGGTTCGCTGGAAGTTTCACACGTGATTGGCCCTGTGCGAGTGGGGTACATGTATTACTGGGGTTCGCGGGAAGTCTCACACGCGATTGGCCTTGTGCGAGTGGGGTACGTGTATTACTGGGGTTCGCGGGAAGTCTCACACGCGATTTAAGCATGGTACATGTATTTCTGGGGTGCGCGGGGAATCCTACACGTGAATTGGCAGTGTGGGTCCTCCCAGGTGTTCCCTCTACACCCTCCACGGCCCCTGCAGGCAGCCCACACCACAGGGGACTACCCTGCACCCCTGGTCATGTCCCGCAGGCAGCCCATCCACCATGGGCATGCCCCCCAGCCAAGCCACATGTCAGCTTGCACTACTGATCACCAACTCATGTCCCCCTGCACCCCCACCCCCCAGCAGTGCAGGGCACCTGCCAGCAGGCCCCCACTCATGTCCCACTCATGTCCCCCAGCACCCCCACCCCCCAGCAGTGCGGGGCACCTGCCAGCAGGCCCCCACTCATGTCCCACTCATGTCCCCCAGCACCTCCACCCCCCAGCAGTGCAGGGCACCTGCCAGCAGGCCCCCAATCATGTCCCCCTGCACCCCACCCCCCAGCAGTGTGGGGCACCTGCCAGCAGGCCCCCACTCATGTCCCACTCATGTCCCCCTGCACCCCCACCCCCAGCAGTGCGGGGCACCTGCCAGCAGGCCCCCACTCATGTCCGCCTGCACCCCCACCCCCCAGCAGTGTGGGGCACCTGCCAGCAGGCCCCCACTCATGTCCCCCTGCACCCCCAACCCCCAGCAGTCCGAGGCACCTGCCAGCAGGCCCCCACTCATGTCCCACTCATGTCCCCCCTACACGAAATAAAGATGCACAATCATGGCCCATTTCTACACCAAAAAACCATATGCCGCCACCCCATTCTTGAGACGCAATGATTTCCCAATCCACCCCACACTGACATGCCCATCTCAAGACACAAACCAAAACTCAACTATGTACATCAACACATGTCCATCACACACATACACTGGTTGGCATTGCTTGCGTAAACCCACATTTTCACATGCATCAACCCAATGAGCAAATCTCACACATGGAACTAACATATGAAAATGTATTATGTACATAAATAAATAAATGAAATGAAAGCATACCAAAATATCAAACATGAAATGAAAAGCATGTGAAAAAGATGAGTGAATGAAAATGATAACCAATCCAAAAAAATTTGAAAGAAAAACAGTCATAACTCTCTCTCCACCAACGCAAATCCAAAGGAAAGATAAAAAAATGATATCCATTGTTTGATGTTCATAATGAAAACTAAAAAAGATAAATCAATCCATAGTCCAACTATTTACAATACATTTTCCGAAAAAAAAAACAATTTCTCCATGTCCATAATGAAAAAAAAATCCAAATTAATCAATGATCAAACTATATCCAATCCATGATCCAAAATAAAAATCCATTAATCCATGTGCAAAATTCCAAAAAAGACATCAAATGAATCCATTGTCCAACGATGTAAAGGGTCCATTAGCCCAACCAAACAAATGAAACCTACCTAAGAAACTACCTAAAAATAAAACTATATACAAATGTGTGTGGCATTGTCCATTGACCACAAATAAAAGGAAAAGGAAACCTAACTCTAAAACTATTTACAATGGCAGTGGGCTAGTCCGATGGCTCACTTTTGGATGTCCCGGGCCAGGGCATCATCGAACTCCCGCTCAATGTCCTGGAGGCGGTCCTCTTCCATGGCCCCGAGGGTTCGCAGGGACGACGACATGTTCTCCTCCAACTCCCTGCGAATTGCCTCGAGGCACTCGGCCCGCCTCAGGGCCCTCCGCATGGAGTTCTCCGCCCTGACCATTGTGAGCCGCGCCTCTTCTGCCCGCTGCCACTCCGCATCTATGGCGTGGCCCAACCGCTGCCACACGGAAGACACTTGAAATCCAGGGTCCTCCTGCCCTATGGCCAATGCCTGCTCCTCCGATGTTGAAGGCCCCGAGCCATCATGGCTCCCACCTTGTTGCTGCTGTTGCTGTGCCTCTGCCTGTGCCCTGGCTCTTGATGCCTGCATATCCTCCTCCAGCTGGGGTGCAGTTGTTGAGGTGGCCAACCCTGCTAGACGTCCAACTCCCGACTGTGGCAGGGATGTGTCCTCCAACAGCCTGGCCGCAGGGTCAGAGGCAGCTCCACAGGGTACCCTGGTGATACATGGGTGGGAAGATGGCATGGAGGACGACTGGCGCATAGGGGGTTCAGGTGAGGAGGGGGTCGGAACAAGGTCCATCAAACGGAGGAATCCGGCCCTGGTGAACTGTCCCAGTAGGTCAACGCGGTCAACGAGCCATTCGAGATGACGTGCAGTCTCCACATGAAAAGACTGCAGGTCACCTTGCATGGCCCGTTGACGCAACACCATCCCACCCAGGACAGGCTCAACCCGGTCCCGGATAGCCACGTATGCAGGGAGAGGAAGGCCAGTTGTTGTGTGCTCATTCCCTCCCTGAAAACGGGTCTGTACGTAGGCATCCCTGCTGGAGCCAGATGATGCAGTGACAGGATCAGGGACAGGATTGCACACAGGGACCTCCGCGGCGGCCTGTGCTGCCTCCTGTCCTTGGTCCTGCACTGCACCACTAGCACCAGTGGAATCCCCACCTCCAGACCCCGTGTGTGTCCCTTCCACGGCCTCCTCCTCCACCAAACCCCCCACCAACCTGGATGACTCCATGCCATCTTCCTCCGTCGGACCCTGTGGGGTCTCAGCTGCCCCTTCTGCTGCCGAGGAGTCCACCTCCAACCTCCGCCTCTTGGACCTACCCTCGGCAGCTGCGGCCTGGAACGCGGCAGCAGACTCCTCACTCCCCGATGAGATGACAATCTGGGAGGGGAGCCAGTCCTTGTGTCTCCGGCTGGTGGTGCGATCCCTGCCGCTGTGCTCCACAGCACCCTCTCCGCCCTCTTCATCAGTCGACGCTGCAGACAGGGAGAGATAAAACACAGGCATCAGGGCACAGTACATTGGACTGATACACATATGACAGATGTACATGAGTGGCATAGTCAAAATTCAGACACAGCATCACACTCCACGACACACATGTCATTTTAACTCACACACATGAGCATTTCCACAGCAATATTGCACCAGGCAGCAGCATCCATACACATTCAACAGCATGTACAGCCAAAGGTGAGCCGGACATCACATGAAACAATGGGGGTGCACTAGACATGCACACACGCCACCACACTTACATACATGTGTACATATCCAACTGTCGCAGTGATGAGATTGCCATACATGTCACATCTGACATTCAGCCTTCTACATATCAGTGTCACGTGCATCCATGTTGCATCACAGTTGCACACTTGTCAAATACACATACATGCACATGTGCAGTGTGCAGATACATGCATAATGAACCAACATCCATGCCACAACCATGCCAATGTACATACACAGAAATTCATACATGTGTGCTCCCACACCTGCATTTGCCCAGCATGCTTACCAACACATACACCATCGATGTGTCTCACACCTGAGAGGACTCACATGTGGCAGCCTCACACCCATGTTCATACACATCCCTACATGGCCCTACAAAAACACATGTGCAACCTGCACACTACTGGCACACCACGACACGCACAGCGTCCAATCACCATGCATGTACACTTACCGCTCGACTCCAGACGGGTCTGCCTCTCAAGGATCTGGGCGTAGAGCACTGGGCATATGCATTCCAGGACCCTCATTTGGTGGTCCGACAGCTGGCCCCGGCGCCCCTTGGCATCCACTGCCTTTGAGAGGCTACGGGCCTTGCTGAGGGTCCTGGACCTGAAGTACTCCCAGCGCTTCTTGACATGATGTAAGTCGCGGACTGCAACCCCCTCCGCGTTGATGGCAGTCACGATGTCCATCCAGATCCTGGTCCATCCTTCACAGTCGGCGCGCAAACTTCCGAAGAGGGCATCATACTGCCCCAGGACTTGCTCCACCAGGACACCAACTTCCCAGGCACTGAAGCTGGTGGCCCTCTGCCTCTCTGGCTGGGGGTTGCCATTGGTCTCAGATGGTGTTGTGCCCGACATGGCAACCCCAGAGGCAGGAGTGGATGGGCAACTGGGTCCTGGGGCTGGGCTGTGGAGCGATGGAATCCCAGTCGGGAGTCTTCGGTTCCAGCAGGGGTGGTCACAGCAACTGCACCCCTGGCTAATATGCAGGCAGCAAATGGCAGGGCACGTGGGCAGCAGGCAGTCAGGCAGCAGCAGATGGCAGGTGGGAGCGTGCTCGGGGCTCTGGGGGGCAGAAAAATGGCCTTCAGGGCAAGAGCGTATTCTTCCATGTGTGTTCGCGTGGCAAGCTTGATACAGAGTGAATTGGCACGTGAAAAAAGTGCACATCAGTGTGAAATCCGAGGAAAGGCCCTTAGCGCATAAGTGCGTCAGCACACGTACGCGATTTCATTGGACTAAAGGCCCTTAGCGCGTAAGCGCATCTGTGACTTATCGCGCACGGGCGTTGCCCTGGCACAGGTTGAAGATCCCATGTGGCTTTCCATTGATCTGTACGTGCTTTTCGTGGGGTGCGGTGCGTGTGTTTTCCAGCCGTTGGGGTTCACACGCTATTACTTCACAGCGGGTGGGTGTTGGCTACGCGTTCTTCTACACACAAGGCAGACGGTGAGTGGTATCCCGCTTTCCCAGGGCCAATCGCATGTGAAACTTCCCGTGCACCCCAGTAATACACATACCCCACTCGCACAGGGCCCTTTGCGTGTGAAAATTCCTGCGAACCCCAGTAATACACGTACCCCACTCGCACAGGGCCGTTCGCGTGTGAAAATTCCAGCGAACCCCAGTAATACACGTACCCCACTCGCACAGGGCCAATCGCGTGTAAAACTTCCCGCGAACCCGAGTAATACACGTACCCCACTCGCACAGGGCCCTTTGCATGTGAAAATTCCTGCGAACCCCAGTAATACACATACCCCACTCGCACAGGGCCAATCGCGTGTGAAAATTCCTGCGAACCCCAGTAATACACGTACCCCACTCGCACAGGGCCAATCGCGTGTAAAACTTCCTGCGAACCCCACTAATACACGTACCCCACTCGCACAGGGGCCTTCGCGTGTGAAAATTCCCACGAACCCCAGTAATGCACATACCCCACTCGCACAGGGCCAATCGCGTGTAAAACTTCCTGCGAACCACAGTAATACATGTACTCCACTCACACAGGGCCTATCGCATGTGAAACTTCCCGTGCACCCCCGAAATACACGCACACGCTATTTTTCACACAGCGGGTGTCCGTGTTCGTCACGTACCTCTTTTTTACGGCCATACTGGCCTGCGTGTTGATCACGTACGTTTTTTTTGGGCTCCTGGCTGCCACACCGTACTACGTGTGTCATTTTTGCACGCACATGGACTAATGGGGGGCGCTTGTCTCTTTTTCTTCTTTTTATGGGGTGCCTGTGTGTTGCGTGGACGTCATTTATCCTAGGGGGCCACAGTATGGGACATTCATCGTAGCTGTATATACGTGCTTTTTGTTTGCGCACACTTTTGTAATGCGCAGCGACGCTACCGCCGACCTTCGTGTGGCGGACGTGTTTAGGCCTGTGCGTGTCTTTGCCCGTGCGCGGGTTTGCCCTATTCAATTCCATGAATACGTGTGGTTCACGTGCGTGTGGGCGTCCCGTGTACTTCCCAGCAGTACTTCCCCAGTTACGCCTTCTTTTTCACGCATTGTTCCCTATTCCGCGTGTTACGCCCCATGTCCCGCCCCCTTTTTGGAGTGTGCGCAGACGTTGTGCGCTCTCCCTGTGCGTGTCCTGTACGGCGTTTGAGCTGTTGCAATGACGTGTGCGCCCGTGTGCGCCACGCTCGGGTTTGGCGCACATCCCAAGGAAAACATGCGCAGGGACTTCCATGAATCGCAAGCGTGTGCCTGTTTTTTCATGCTTGCGCCTGCTTGGGCCTGCTTGCGCCAAGATTTTCGGCACACGTTTGTTCCATGAATCGGCCCCAAAGTGTTTTTTGCTTTGTAGAAAATATTTTAGAACTCTTTCCTTTCAAATTCGTTGAGTGCATTCACTGGATACAAATGAGCGTGCCATTTGTAGGGGATAATAGCTAGAGATATAAATGTCATATAAGTGAAAAGAAGAACATCCAGGAATTGTTTGGGCAGAGGCAGGGGATCATATTCAGTGGCTGTAAATTAGCAGGCCATGAATTTGTGGTGAGAGAAAGGGTGCTGGTTGGCAAGAAACCATATTAAAACTGTTTGTAGGCAAGCAAGCACATTCAGTGTTTGTAACTGTGGATGCAACACATGTGCCATCTCCGTGTGGACATGGGGTAGTGAACATTTAAGTGCCAACATGCCTGTAGCAGCTAAAGGTGGCAAGGAGGCCAGGGAGGCATGCACAGGAGGTTCAGCCCACTGTGTGTAAAGCAGAAAGGCGAGCAGAGTTACATACACTGGCGAAGTGAGAGAAACAATACACAGCGCAGAGTTTGAGGATATAGGATGTTCCTGGTCTCCCACCACCGACATCCACTAATTATGTGTTGGGAGATGATGATGAAAATGATGATCAAGATAAAGGTATTTATTCACATAGGTCCAGGCAACAACACATAGTTTTGGAAAGCAGTGATATCCCGGATAATGCCACAGTAAGAGAGGTTGGAGCGAAGGACACAGCTACTCTTTTACCTTTGTACATGGTCTTTCTGGGAAAGAATAGAGACCAAGTTGTGTACCTCATCTTTGTGATGCCATATGATTCAACAGCATGCACAGAGCGTGGATGAACCCAACTACCCCTAATGCAGCCCTCTCACAAGTAGCCAGCCACCATTCCATCTTCAGTCAGTGGGGCCAGGCTGTTATACATTTTACTTATTTTATAGGAAAGTAGGAAGCAAAGTCATCATCAGAGAAATAGGAGGTTATGGATCAGTTCTCAAGTGGGAAAACCATGGCCAAAGGATCAAGGATAGTGTGTGTGAGTGTGAATGGAGAGAGGAAATTAGATTAGTGTAATGGGAGTACTGAGATGCATCTATAGTCAGACAGGGGCAGTATTGAGACTTTGTAGGCTGTGAAGAGAGTGGGGAATCGATCTCTGTGCCTGTGGCACAGCGGTAACTATGGGTGTCCTCAGCGTTTGATTGGCTGGGGGTGAATCCATATTTAAAGGCGTGGGTGGGAAGGGATGAAGGAGCAGACACGGTAGGTGTCCTTAAAGGAGGTGGACAGTACAGTGTTGAGCTCAATTAAGGAAAGGTCAACAGGTTGAGCAAGTGGGCATAAGAGAGTGTGGAGGGAGGCTTTGAATTGGTTGAAATAGGGAACTATGGAGTCAGATTGAATTTGCTTTTGGTGATAGAGGAGGGAGTGGAGTGAGGGTGGAGGGGAACAGAGATGGTGCAGTGAATGCCTGCTTGGTATAGAGGGAGGAGAACATTGTCATAATAGAGGAGAGAAGGGTGGAAGAAAGGAATATAAAATGTCAAAGGAGTTACCTTAGAGTTGGATGTGAAGGTTATGTAGGTTGACTAGTGAGCTGTCAGAGAGAGTGGAGTCAAATTGGAACCTATTGAATTTAGCCATATAAGAGAGTTTAAGATCACCCATTATGATGCAGGGATATCAGATGAGAGCATTGCAATTAAGAGGTAAATTGAGGGTACCGGTTGGGCAGTAAATGAGGAGGATACTAAGAGGGGTGAGAGTAAGTAGTTCAGCAAAGGTGTACTTAATGGAGGAGGGAGGAAAGTCAGAATGTGGGAATGGGGATGATAGTGTTACTTTGCAGGTCATGAGACAATCATAACCTTTTTTGGAGAGACAAGTGAGATAAGGAAGCAATTTTAGTGTGAAGGGCTGTATACTACTAATGATAGTGTGTGGGATAATGTACACCAGACAATAGGTTATAAGGATATAGCAAATCACTGAGGAGTTCTGTCACGCAATAGAGGAACAAGAGCCAAAGGCAGAGCTCCCTTATATAAGGTCACAGAATACTGTGATGGATTGCAATATCCTTTTACATATGCTGGCGGTATTGTATGCTTACAATGCATGAGCACACAATCTCCTTCAATGCTTTGTATTTATTTGTATGTATTGTATTTATATAGTGCCTTAATCCAAGCTTTGCCTCGTACTCGTGCAGCTGCAGGATATCTTTCAATCGTTTATATGTCTAATACATTTTCTTGCGACAAAAAACTGTTTGGAATGTGTTGTTGTGTTGAAAGCTTGTTTGTGATTTAAAATAAGTGGTAACATGCAGATAGTTAACAGATCTCTTGTATTAAACTCTAGCAGTGAGCTTAATAAAACAGATAATGCACTAAACAACAAACTGCAATACAAGCCTCCTTTTAACTAATCTCTGAATTGTTGCAATCACTTCAGAAGAAAGAAATCTGAGAAGCTTAGCACTTCTTTATTAAAATTCTCAGATGGCAACTTGAATTTTGCTCTGTGCTGCCTCAGGGGGCAGCATTGTGACATCACAATCAAACGGTAATAAGTGATTAGCAATGTATTGTTTATTAAAGGTGTTTAGTGACGTCACATCTAGACTATTGTGCGTGGCTTACATGATATGATATGATGTGATTTGGGGGGTCATTACGACCCAGGCGCTAATTCCGCCAACTTTACCACCATGGTGTAAACTATGTTTACACCATGGTGGATGGCGGATTTACCGCCCCATTCCAAGGTGAGTGGGGCGGTAAATCCCCATTTCCCATTTTCCCTTCCCCATTCCCATTTTTGCCCCATAGGGCATAATGGGAGTGGGGAAGGCGCTAATTACGCCACCGTAAATTACGGTGGCGTTTATTAGCATCATGGCAGGTTAGCGCCATGGATTTTAACGGCTGCTAAAAGCCGCCGTTAAAATCAGAATAGGCGTTAAGGGTTAACGACGGCGTTAACCCTTAACGCCTGGGTCGTAATGAGGCCCTTGGTATTTATAACGCGCCTTTAAACAAGTGTTACTAGGTGCCACAAGACAAAGGAGGAGAGGCAGAGGGATGACAAGACAATGATCTTACTAGGCCTTGTGACATTCAGATTGTGCAAGTGCAATGAGAAAGTGCAGGGGGGCGGGTGAGGGGAGAAGTGCAGGGAAAGGGTAAGGGGAAGTGCAGTCATGGCAGCAGGGCCCTGAGTAAGTGCCAGGACATCAGAGGACTACATGGGTGCAGTCACAGACCATATGTGCTGGGTCGGCCAGAAAGTAGTGCAGGGTGACTGGTCAAGGGAGGGGGGCGTGGCCCCCTGAGTGAATCTGAGGGAAACCACACCACCAGTCAGAAAGGTAGATTAGCAGAGGCGAGAGAAGGAAGAAGAGAAGAGGAAGGTCTTGAGCAGCTTCCGGAACTTCAGGTAATCCGGCTCAAGCATGAGAGTGGCAGGGAGGCCATTCCAGGGGGAGGCACCTGCAGAGGAGAGAGATCTCCCCACTCTCTGTTTGGAGAAACGTTTGACCCTCAGAGAGTTGAGGTAGCTGAGCGGAGGGCTCTAGAAGTAAGGTATTTAGGAATAGAGTGTTCAATATAGAAAGAACCACGGCCGCAGAAGGCATTAAGGATGATGCAGAGGGTCTTGCACTTGATCCTCGTGGCCACCGGGAGACAGTGGATAGATGTCAGAGCTGGAGAGATGCAGTTCCTGGGCTTGAGGCCAAGGATAAGTCTAGCAGTCCTGTTCTGGATTATTTGAAGAGGGTGAGGAATAGAGTTAGGAAGACTGAGAAAGAGGATGTTGCAGTAGTCCAACCTGGAGAGAACCAGAGCTCTGGAGACCGCAAGCTTCTGGGGGAAGGTGAGAAAAAGTAGTGCAGCTGGAAGTGGGCCTTCTTGGCAAGGTCTGTGATGTAGAGAGAGAAGGAGAGAGTGGAATCGAAGATGACGCCAAGGTTTTTTGATGCTCAGGAGGGTGAGGGGGCCCAAGGAGGGCGGGCAGAGGGAGAGAGGAAAGGCTGGAGCAGGGGTCCCATTGAGAAGGATCTCTGTCTTACTGGCATTAAGGCAGAGGTAATGAGAGGTGCACCATTCTTGAATAGCAGATAGGCAGTCAGGAATGAGCGAAGAGGGAGAGGAGGCTGAGGGTAGCCTGAAAGAGAGCTGTGTGTCATCCACATAACACTGAAAGTTAGAGGAGAAAGTAGATATCAGGTCGGCCAGGCGGTGTTAAGGTGTACGTCTCGCAACTTGGACGTACCTCTGTTTCCGGATGATGTCCGCGTTGGGGAAGCCAGTCTGAAATTCGGATTAACCAGTAGAGAATATGGTACAAGGAAGCGGCCTCAGCCCCGTCCTGATAGTACAGGATTGGACTGGGACCACCCCCCAGCACCAAAGATCTTCTTCTTGTAGTGACCTTGGTTGCTGTAGCTGGCACAGGCGAGACGGGCAACCAGGAAGTCGAGAAGTCCAGAGAGGGGAGAGCTCCGTAGAATGGCCCAGGAGAGAGAGCTCAGAAGATCGCCAGGAGAGCCAGAAACACTCAGTTCAAAGGAGTTCCAAACAACAGTCAATTTGCAGGCTGTGGAAGGATGGGTAGCCAAGTTGACGGAGAGAGTCCAGGCCCAGGCACATCCGGAAGGTGTTGAGGTTAAAGTGGAGCAGGCAAGTAGACTGGTACCCCAGCAAGGCAACAAGATAGGGACACCAAGGAGGCGGCAGATTGACCTCAGGAAACCTCAAAGGATTTAACCAGGGGAAGGCAGTAAGGGAATAACAGGGAGGCCAGACAAGGAATAGGGAGCAAAACTGGGAAGCTGGGATTCCAGGCAAAAGGAGGGAACCAGGCAGGGAAAGCAAGCAACAGAAGGCAGTGGGTCCGGTGGGAAATGCTAGAGAACCAGGCTGAAGGGCTGGACGGCCTGGCAGGAAAGCAGGGACCCAGGCGGGCAAAACTGGAAGGTCTGGTAGTGGAACAAGAAGACCAGGCAAAGGAAGGGCAGGGATCCAGGCAGAGAAGGGAAGCAGGGCTGCAAAGTCAAACAGGAGCCGGCGGCAAAACAACGGTGAGTCAGGAACGAACCACGTTAAGACGCGATTCGTTCCTGCACCCGATCGCTATTTACGGCCGCGGTGCGAAACCGAGGCTTGGAGCGCGAAGAGAACCGCGCATGCGCCGCGGTCCTTCTGAGGCGAGAACGAGGCTTGAAGCGCAAGCCTTCGATCGTCTTGGTCCGCGGCTCACGCGTGCGCCCGTAGCCTGGACCACACAGCTGATTGGGGCATCGGAGAGTCTCCCTCCCACTGATCCGATACCTAGAATAGAGCTGCCAAGGAACGTAGCGACCCGCAGCCTTCCAGGTACGTGTCCTAACACCATAACCCCCTCCAGAAAGGCCAGGAGCCCCAGGTTTCCAGGGATGACGGCGATAAAACTCTCTCACTAAACGAGGAGCATGGACATTACCCACAGGTTCCCAAGTGCGATCACAGACAGGGTAACCCTTCCAATCGACCAAGAATTGCAATCTCCCCCTAAGGTAACGGGAATCACATATTTCTTGAACTTCAAATTCTGGCATACCCTCAACCTCAATGGGTGCTGGACGTGAAGGGGAACGACCATAAGGGTCGGGGCGATAGGACTTCAACAAGGAAACGTGGAATACTGGATGTACACGCCAGGACGTGGGAAGGGCCAATTTGAAAGCCACCGGAGAAACCCGTCTGATTATTTGGAAGGGACCAAGAAATCTAGGAGCCAATTTCAATGGTAAGTTACGGGCCGGTAAGTACTTAGAAGAAAGCCACACCCAATCTCCCACTTGAAATTGAGGCGCAGGACTCTGATGTTTATCGGCGGTCTTGCTCATGTATTCTTGTGCCTGAGCTAGGGTACCAGCTGCTCGAAGGTGGAGGGACTGAATCTCGGCAACCAACTGATCCGCAGACGGAACTGGACTGAGTTGAACAGGAGAGAGAGGCAGCAGCTTGGGATGAAGTCCAGAAGAACAGTAAAAGGGGCTGAATCCGGTTGCTGAATGGACAAAATTGTTGTAGGCCACTTCGCCCAACACAAGGTGAGAGGCCCAATTAGATTGAGATGCGTTTGTGAAACATCGCAGATACTGTTCCAAAGTCTGATTCGTCCTCTCAGTCTGCCCATTCGTTTGAGGGTGATGACCAGAACTAAGAGCTCGATGAATTCCCAGATGTCGACACAGCTGGCCCCAAAAGGCCGAGATAAACTGAGAGCCCCGATCCGAAATAATTTTCTCTGGTAACCCATGCAGGCGAAAGATGTTTTGTAGGAAAGAGTTAGCCATCTGAGTTGCTGTTGGTATCTTCTCAAAGGGAATAAAATGGGCCGTCTTGGTGAAACAGTCCACCACCACCATGATACATGTGTTGCCTTCGGAACTTGGTAGGTCCACAATAAAATCTGTGGCGAGTGTATGCCACGGATAAGGCGGCCTTTCAGTAGGATGTAATAAGCCCAAAGGTTTCCTGCGGGGAGTCTTGACTTGGGCACAGGTGGGACAGGATTCTACGTACTGCTTGACCTGAGTCGCCCAACCAGGCCATCAGAATTGGCGTGCTATCACTTCTTGTGTAGATCGAACTCCTCGGTGTCCCCCAACCTTGGAATCATGTAAACCATGCAATATTGCTTTACGTAGAGCTTCAGTAGGTAAGTACAGTCTATTTTGGAAGAGCAGCAGGCCTTCTTTCTCACGCACTTGTGGATGTGTTAGCAAAGCAGACCGTTTGGAATCCACTGACGTTTCTTGGGCTACTCTCTGTAAGAATGGTACCAAGGCCAGAAGGAAATGTTTCGGGGCCAGCACTGGCTGATCTCTGCCTTCATGTTTGATGTCATCCTCAAGGGATCGAGACAATGCATCTGCTTTCACATTCCGAGAGTTCGGTACATAGGTGATGTTGAAATCAAAATGTGAGAAAAAGAAAGCCCAACGGGCCTGCCGAGAAGTCCTGCATTGAAGAGATCGTAGAAATTGTAGATTGCGGTGGTCTGTGCGTACCTCCACCGGAAACCGGCCCCCTAGAAGGTGGTGACGCCATTCTTCAAAAGCGGTCTTGATGGCCAGAAGTTCCTTTTCAATAACCGGATAATTCCATTCACTGGCCGAGAGTTTCCTGGAATAATATGCTACTGGGAATTCCATGTTCAATCTGGGATCATGTTGTAACAAAACAGCCCCAATCGCAAAGTCGGAGGCATCGGTCTCCACTATGAACGGTCTATCTTCCCGGGGATGACAGAGTATCGGGGAGGTGCTGAAGGCCTCCTTTAACTGTTGAAAAGAAGTCGAGGCTTCTGATCCCCACTCAAAACTCTTCTTGGTACTGGTTAAACTGGACAGTGGAGCAGTCACCTTAGAAAAAGCCGGTATAAAACGGCGATAGAAGTTGGCGAAACCGAGAAAGCGTTGGAGAGAACGTCGGTCCTTGGGAGTCTTCCATTCCAAGATAGCACGGACTTTTGCCGGATCCATATTTATCCCGGAGGCACTGATCACATATCCAAGAAATTCGATGTGATCCTGATGAAACAGACACTTTTCTGGTTTCGCATATAGATGGTTCTGTTGTAGTCGCTTAAGGACCTCCCTCACTTGAGTAGTGTGTTCCTTCAAGTCTTCAGAGAAAACCAGAATGTCATCCAGGTACACCCATACATAAACTCCGATTAAATCAGCGAATATATGATCCATCAGACACTGGAAGACAGAGGGGGCATTATATAGGCCGAAAGGCATCACCCGATATTCGTAATGGCCCAATGGTGTCTTGAATGCTGTCTTCCATTCATCTCCAGGCTTTATGCGCACCAAATGGTAAGCCCCACGTAAATCTAGCTTGGTAAACACTCGGGCTTTGTGCAAGGATTCCATAATAGTGCGAATCAAAGGAAGCGGGTATCTATCCTTTCGGGTGATTTCATTCAGCTGTCTATAGTCGACGCAAGGCCGTAAGGTACCCTCCTTCTTCTTGACAAAGAATAATGGAAACCCGGCGGGAGAATTTGAAGGTGCGATATAACCCTTCTGAAGACATTCCTGCAGATATTCTCGTAGTACCTCCCTCTCTTGGGACGTCAAGGAATACACTTTACCATGCGGAATCTCTGAATCTGGTAACAGGTCTATGGTGCAGTCCAATGATCTGTGAGGAGGTAGAGGAATATCCCTAGGTTCAGAAAAAACTTCTTGAAATTCGGTGTACTCAGATGGAATTGAAACGACAGAATATAGACTGATTCTGTTCTCCCCATCGGTCTGTGTTGAAGCGGGGGCAGTTGTTTGAATAGGGTCACAAATACAGCATTCCTTAGAGCAACAATCAGAACAGAACACCAACGTTCTAGTCTCCCAATTAATGTTAGGATTGTGATGCAACAACCAAGGTAACCCCAAAATTATGGGGTACGTAGGTGTCTTAATTACATCAAGTGAAATCCGTTCCCTCTGCCCTTCAATCTGTAGATGCAAGGTTTCAGTATGTTGGTGAACAGGGCCTGAAGACAGAGGAGTCCCATCGATTACCTCCACCATTGAGATGCGCTTCTTTTCAAGCAAGGTGATTCCATTTCTGGCCACAAAATCGACGTCAATATAATTACCAGAAGCTCCGCAATCCAACAAACCTAGCACTTCAACTGGTTTGTTACCCGACCAAGAAACTTTAATAGGCAGAGCCATGAGAACCACAGGCTGCATGGCTGTCTCTCCTGTGTCTTCACTGGAAGGTCTGGAAAAGAAGAGGGGCCTGACGTAGCCTTCCCTACATACGACAGGCCATTTAGTTTTCCGACTTTCGGAGTGGTCGAAGCGGGCAGGTACTGAGGTAATGTCCTGAGGCCCCACAATACAGGCACAACCTGAGATCTCTTCTTCTCTTCTTCTCCGCCTCTGATAAGGGGCCTCTGACGGCTCCGAGTTGCATCGGTTCTGGCGCCGATTCAGTGGAACCCGATGCCTTGGATGGAAGATTCGGGCACCGAGGAAGTGTTTTCTCCGAACGCCATTTCTCATTTCTTCTCTCGGCCAGCCTGTGATCGATTCGTAAGACCTGTTCTTGGAGAGACTGTAAGGTATCTGGTTCTGGAATATGAAGTAGCTCATCCTTGTACTCTTCTCTTAAACCCCTTCGGAAGAGTGTCTTCTGGGTTACCTCGGGCCATTGAGAATCGGTGGCCAATTGCCGGAAACGACTGATGTAGGAAATAATATCGGTTGACCCCTGTTTTAAGTCCATAAGTTGGTTCTGAGCGGTAGCCGCAAGGTTTGGTGATTGAAATACTTCCAAGAATGCTTTCTCAAAAGCCACAAAATCTTCGAGAATGGGACTCTTGGCTACCACCAGCGGGGTTGCCCAGGCCAATGCATTTCCAACTAAGTTTCCCAAGATATATCCAATCTTGGCCTTGTCTTGATTGAAATGCATTGGACGGCACAAAAAATGAATCCTGCAATGGTTACAAAATTCGGCCACTCGGCGAGGATCACCATCAAACTTAACTGGACTAGTCTGAGCCATTACAGACTCTGCAGAGATGACTGAACTAGCCCCATGTGCCACTACTTGCTGCAAGGTAAAATTCTCTTGACGTAAGGCTGACATCTCAGCACGTAGGGCTCTGATTTCTTTTCTTAATTCTTCGGTTTCATCCATCTCAGAATCTGAACTGGTGGTAAGGCGTCTTAATCTGTTAAGGTGTACGTCTCGCAACTTGGACGTGCCTCTGTTTCCGGATGATGTCCGCGTTGGGGAAGCCAGTCTGAAATTCGGATTAACCAGTAGAGAATATGGTACAAGGAAGCGGCCTCAGCCCCGTCCTGATAGTGCAGGATTGGACGGGGACCACCCCCCAGCACCAAAGATCTTCTTCTTGTAGTGACCTTGGTTGCTGTAGCTGGCACAGGCGAGACGGGCAACCAGGAAGTCGAGAAGTCCAGAGAGGAGAGAGCTCCGTAGAATGGCCCAGGAGAGAGAGCTCAGAAGATCGCCAGGAGAGCCAGAAACACTCAGTTCAAAGGAGTTCCAAACAACAGTCAATTTGCAGGCTGTGGAAGGATGGGTAGCCAAGTTGACGGAGAGAGTCCAGGCCCAGGCACATCCGGAAGGTGTTGAGGTTAAAGTGGAGCAGGCAAGTAGACTGGTACCCCAGCAAGGCAACAAGATAGGGACACCAAGGAGGCGGCAGATTGACCTCAGGAAACCTCAAAGGATTTAACCAGGGGAAGGCAGTAAGGGAATAACAGGGAGGCCAGACAAGGAATAGGGAGCAAAACTGGGAAGCGGGGATTCCAGGCAAAAGGAGGGAACCAGGCAGGGAAACCAAGCAACAGAAGGCAGTGGGTCCGGTGGGAAATGCTAGAGAACCAGGCTGAAGGGCTGGACGGCCTGGCAGGAAAGCAGGGACCCAGGCGGGCAAAACTGGAAGGTCTGGTAGTGGAACAAGAAGACCAGGCAAAGGAAGGGCAGGGATCCAGGCAGAGAAGGGAAGCAGGGCTGCAAAGTCAAACAGGAGCCGGCGGCGAAACAACGGTGAGTCAGGAACGAACCGCGTTAAGACGCGATTCGTTCCTGCACCCGATCGCTATTTACGGCCGCGGTGCGAAACCGAGGCTTGGAGCGCGAAGAGAACCGCGCATGCGCCGCGGTCCTTCCAAGGCGAGAACGAGGCTTGAAGCGCAAGCCTTCCATCGTCTTGGTCCGCGGCTCACGCGTGCGCCCGTAGCCTGGACCACACAGCTGATTGGGGCATCGGAGAGTCTCCCTCCCACTGATCCGATACCTAGAATAGAGCTGCCAAGGAACGTAGCGACCCGCAGCCTTCCAGGTATGTGTCCTAACAGGCGGGCAGATAGACAATGGAGAACCAGGGTGAGAAGATATAGCCCTGGGGAACAGTGGCGGCTGGTGACCTTGAAAGGTGGTGGGGCGTAAATGTGTTGGTGCGGATTTTGGAGCAAGCAAGCTCATGACCTGGTAACTGGCCATTCGCGGGTGCCGGCCCAGGATGCAACTCCAAGGGCAGCTGTGCCGGTTTTAACCTGCTTCATCTAGTTAATTCAGTAAACATTAGTCTAGCCCTGCTTTTACTTTTGCATTCTGGGACTTGAAGTCCTGGATTGCCCCATTATAAAACCTGGACTACAAGTCCCAGAATGCAAAGATAAAACTAGGGCTGGGCAGACTTACGTTTCCCTAATGGAATGGATAATGTTGGGATGTATGCAATGAGACCTGCACTCCCAACTTTGGGCAATTCCAAAAAAGCCTCAATTTCAATCGTAGCTTCATTGTGAACAAAGCATTCAAAGTGCGATTTTCTTAGGTGTCCTTAATAGCGATATACAACACATACATGTTTTAATGTTGCAACAGTATATCTTTGCACATTGTTTTATTGGTTAAAAGAGGCGCGACTCTGACACTAGCAGTCTGAATTCCTGGGTCGAAAAAATATATTTTATCGTTTTAACGTGTTTTTAGAAGTTCTGAAAACGTTCAGTAAAAAAATGCCACCTTTCACTGCTGTCCTGCTGGAAATCATTATTCGGCTTCACTGAGTGGGGGTAGCAGCGAATAGGGGACACAACGCTCGCTAGACGGAGAAAGCTCTGCGGGCTGGCCTTGGGCTTCATGCCTGAATCTGACTTCGGGGAATTCTGGGTGGAAGGGTCCGTCGCCTGCAGCATTGAACAACAGAGCAGCTGTATGTCCCCCTGTCCCCAGGATGCTGCTCAGCTTAAGGCAGAGAAGTGGGGCTGGAGGCTCGGGGTCCAAGGGGCATGGAATTGGTTCCCTTCTACCCCAGAGGGTTGAAAGACAGACTGAAGAGGTCACAGGGGTGAAAGGGGAGAGGTAGGCGGTGCGGAGGAGCAGACTAAGAGAAGGACAGAGTGAGGGTATAGAAGTGGACAGGGGAAGGCAGTGTGAATAATAGCTGAGAGCAGTGGTGGTGATAGGGCGCCCACTAAGAAGGCAAGAGGGGCTGGCACAGGAAATAGGGCACGGTAGGGGAAGGGAGAAGGGCTGTGGTGCAGCGAAACAACGGAAAAGGGAAGAGGAAAAGGAGAGCGGGCAGGGAAGGGAAGGAAAATAGGAAATATCTCCAGAGTGTAAGGCCTGCAGGTATAAGGCTGGATGGAGGTAGGAGAGAGAGTGGCGGCTGCAGCAGACAGGCAGCTGGCCTGCCTACAGGCAGAGAGGCAAGCGCTTCTGGGAACGGTCTGGTATAGATGGCGCGCTAGCCCTTACTGAACCCCCCAACCCTTGACATTTATGACATGCTAAGCCACACAAATAATGTACACAAACAATTAATCAGATTGGTGGAATCCCCAGGGCAGGACTCCAGGACCAGGACGGTCGGGGGAGCACTGTCCCTGGGGAATAAAGGCTGCCACGGACGGTCACCACCATCACTAAATTAAGCCCTAACAAAGTCGCACTACTTAGCCTCACGCCATTCACCTATTAATCTGCAAGAACGGGTCTCGACAGCACCCAAACTCAGCAGCGCACTAACCCGCATGAACAGAAGCGTCTAGGACAATGTAGCATAAATAAACGCATTACTGTGCAAGGTGTGACACAATCACTAGGATCAAAGTTTTTCAGGCAAACACCTAATGCATGTATTTTTGACAGACTACAGACGCTGTTATCTTGACTCACGGCCAAAGCTGGGTCTAAAGCTCAGACCTTGGGACAGGGCAGACCACGTTCCACAGAAGTCACGAAGTACCGAAGCCAAGTGTTCATGTTTGTGTCACAGAAAAAAGAACTTTCAGGGCAGCTTCTCGAGTGTTGTGATGTCTTCTTCACACACACAGAGTCCACTCAACAAGGAACCGTATTTCCGTCTGCACGCAGCGCCGTGTGCGCCGAATCACATTAATGTAATTGGCTCGAAAACATCCAATGACATTCAGTGATTTGCTGTTGCTGTGCAGAAGTCCTCAGCAGGTGCGCTGTTTGCGCACACATTATGACTAGCGGGGCCACCACTCTAGCGCCCCGCTAGCCTTTGCACTGCCATGGGGGTTATGTAAAGTGCGTGGAGCTACCAGCTCCACGTACTTTACATTGGAAAAAGCTGCGTAAAAGGGGACGCGCCCCTCTGAAACAGCCCAGCAAGCCATGAACATCAGGGAGCCTCTGTTGGAGCAGCATTCATTTAAAATTAGAATGCTGCTCCAAAAGATTTATTTGGTTTGCAGGCAGCGCTGCAAAAAAAAAATGTATGCAGATGAACACTTTCTGCAAAAAAAAAAAAAAAAATGCAAAAATGCATGCAGACGAACACTTTCTTGACAACTGACGTGCTCTCTGGTCACGGCTCGCTGGGGGGGCGACGCCCCCCGCCCATTATAAGCGGCCGCCACTGCTGGGGAACACCACATGTGGAAAGAGAAGTGGTGGAGAGAAAGGACCCAAGTTGGACCTAGGAGGGTCAGTCAAGATGTACGAGGTCAGCCATGCTAGAGGCTGACCAGTGATTCCAAGGTTCACACTGAAACAGTTGATCAGGGTGGCGTGATTGACTGTGTCAAAGGCAGAGGAGAGGTCAAGGAGGATGAGGACAAAGTGGGAGCTGGAGTCAAGGTTGGAGAGCAGATCTTCATGATAGTTCAGGAGAGCAGTTTCCGTGCCTGTGGCTGTTCTGAAGCCAGACTGATGGTCATGGGGATAACCAGCAGATTCGGTGTGGACGTTTAGCTGAGAGACGGCCAGTTTTTCCAGGAGTTTGCCAAGGAAAGGAGTGATAGATAGTTGGCCAAGCAGGAAGGATTGGCAGAAGACTTTTTCAGCAGTGGGTGAACAAGGGAGTGCTTGAGAAGAAAGACCAAAGATCCAGTGGCAAAGGTTAAGATTGCAGAAATCGGCCAAGGCTGGAGCAAGGGAAACTATGTTGTCCTTAATGGTTCTGGAGGAGCAGGGGAGCACATGTTTGGATGAAACTTTCATAGAACACACTTGTCTAGAAACATCATCTGGTGTTATAGGAGAGAGAGAGGAGAGAAGGAGAGAAGAGGGAAAGGTGGCCAGAGGAGGCCTGAAAGAGGTAGAGGGCAAGTGGTGAGGAGCGGAGGATAGCATGGGCAGGATGTCCCGGGTTTTAGTGGTGAAATGAGGGGACATGGGAAGTCATTAACACATGAAGATGCTTTGGAATGCTGTATCCTCCTGCTGCAATATCAATCCAGTGGACTATGGATGTCCAGTTCTGCTGATGCAACCTCACAGCAGGACAATACAGCATTTTTTCTGCCACAACAGATTTCAGCGGTATGTAGAGAGAAGGAGGGAGAGACTGGAGGGAGTTGGGGGAGGGTTGCATATGTCATTTTACTCATCTTTACATCCTCTATGAACAATTGCCAACCTAAGAAAGAAATGGTTGCTGTGGCACAGAAGGTCAGCCATCACAATGCACCCCTCAGTGAAGTTCTCCCTATGGTATACCTTTTTTAAGTGTCATTGTCCAACCTGATTATGACCCATACCTTGGCGAGTCATTGGGATATGGCACAGCTGGTTCAGGACTTGCTTTTAACTTTGCTTCGTTATCCATGGAAAGGCAGATTTAAAGGTAACACTGTGAGACTGGTATAATTTGTTGCTTTTCATCTGCATGTGTTGGGGCAGAGAGGCTCACAGCAAACACCAGAAATAAAAGTCACCGCAAAAATGCAAGGGTGTGTTGCTGCAGTGCTTGCAACATCCGTTGGAGGAAGAATGCAGTCAGCCAGAAGAACATAAAACAAGCCCACATTTCGCCCTAATTCCTGGAATGACAAGCATCAATAGGCAGTGACACATTCTTGACACCTGTTTGTGAGCAGTGCGGACGCAGCCTACAGTGGGTAAATGTTGTGGGACACTCATCTCAGTGATTCAGGCATCTTGAATACAAATGGCTCATGAACAAGCACAGCAGAGCATCACCTGCACAATTATGCCTGTCTACTGGAGGCTTCATGCATGCAAAGCGATGATGACCGGGGACAGTTCTGGTAGAGCAAGTCGTCTGTTCAAACAGCAACGCTTGTGAAACCTGCCCCCAACAAGTGTGCAATCAGAGAGAATGTTTAGTGCAAGCAGGACTATTCAGTCCTGAACAATTCATATTTATAAATATAAAAGCCAACTTCAATGCATGAAACTATGGGCCTCATTACACGGAAGGCGGTAAGGGTTAACGGTCACCGGTAATGGTACCGGTGACCGTTAACCCTTACCGCCTTACTACGAGGTCCCTTTGCGGGTTGGTACTTTAACGCTTGCTTTTTAGCAGGCGTTAAAAACCAACCCGCAAAGGGACCAGGGTGCTAATTACGGTACCGCAATTTGCGGTACCGTAATTAGCACCTTCCCCATTCCCATTATGCCCTATGGGGCAAAAATGGGAAAGGGGAAGGGCAATGGGGGAAGGGGGAATTACCGCCCCGCCAACCTTGGAATAGGGCGGAAATTCCCCTTTCCTCCAAGGCGGTGCTGGTATTTTACCGGCATGGACCAAGGTGCTAACAGCACCTTGGTCCACCGCCTACCGTGTAATGAGGCCCTATGTAAATACATGTACCCATAGCCAACACATCAGATCATTTAATGATGATTATTTGTTTGCCAGTGCAATGTCAGTTACCAAAAAGTGGAGCTGGTTTGTTTTGTGGTGTGTGTGTGGTTGGAAACAGAACGCTCTTGTTGTGACTGAGAGGCCTTGACCAGTTGCTGACTTGTGATGACAACATGGCGTTGCCTTTTGTATCTGCCTTTTTTAAATTCTATTATTGTCACGGCTGAATACTTGGAAAACGTTCTTGCGCTGTCCCGCAAATTGCAGCTAACCCTTCATGTTCACCATAATATGACAGAGAGCACGGCCACTCTCACATGTGGAGTCTCCCTGAGAGGAGAGTCACTCCCCCAGGAGTACCTCAATTCTCCCCCTACACAAACACCTACACAAGGGAAGGCTGGCGATGATGCCCATGCCTCCCCATAGCAGCCTGACTTGCCATGGAGTCCACCATCTCCACAGCTGATAGGCGATGGAAATGCAAAATACATGCGTGCATGTCTTCTCAGCCGGTCCTGTTGATTCTGTGCGAATGTTGGCTCTTCCAGTGGTATGCAGCCCCCAACTGTTTTTGAAGATATGCTGGCAACAAAGGCCTGCTGTTACCCTCAGCCGTTGGTGCTTCTGGTTGGATAGGGTTGGCAGGTGCTGGGGTTGGTGTCTGCTTAGTTTGGCATGCCCGATCATGTAGTGCTGCACCATAGTCATAGCACGTGCAAGGTCCTATCTCATTACCACCACTGGAGGGGGTTGTGGTGGCAGCCAGGACACTGATTGGATTAGTGGTGGCTAGGGTACTCGTTCGCTCTCTAAATATCTTGGTAAATGATGTGATTACACATGTCATCACCAGCGCACAACCATTGCTCCTCTGTCCCCACCTCACTCCCTTGCAATAGACATCCAACTTGCAGTGGCCCACACACTCCTTACTCTTGGCAATCCTCCCCTAAGGTGAATTAAAATGCTGCCACATCCACGACCAATACAGATGTGTGAAGGGGGAGCGATCTTTTCTCCATCCTCCAGTCTCATCAAGGACATCTACGCCTGTCCTGCCACCACTGCAATAGAAGGCACAAGGTATGTTTTGATCCTTCACAACCTCCTTGTCCTTCTCTTTGTCTGTCTAGCCCCTCCTCTACCTGAGATAGGTCCACTGCATGCACTATCAAAGGGTGATCCCCTTACTGGCATGAAGCCTCTCAGGAATATCTACAAACGCCTGGCTACTATCCAAATATTCATGTCAACTGCTTACCTTAAGCTGAACCCTACTACCACTGAATTTATCCTCATCGCCCCCCCACCCCCGACCAAACAACAACGCATGCAACAGTAGCTGTATGACATGCCTGGAAGGATTCCCCCCTCAGCTGCCAAACTCACTCAAATCCCTGGGCTACCTTGTTAATGGTAACTTTTCCTTCCAAAAGCATATAGCTAAGAAGCCAAAAGCCACATGGCTGCAAATCCACTCACAATGCAAAATCAAACTCTTCATTCCTCAGAATGCATTCTGTATGTTGGTACAACCCTCTTTATCTCACACATTGATGGGGGAAATGCCTTCCTTACTGGGCTTCCAGCCACACACCTGGCCCCCTCAAAGCAGCACACCAGTCTGCAGCTCACCTCCTCCGGACACAGTCAAATTCGACAATATCTTCATAACAGTGTGCACGCTTCGCTGGCTTCCACTTCCCGGCAGGATCATATTCAAAATTGCACCTATCACCTACAAAGCAGTCTCAAACGGAAAACACCAACATACTTGGCAGCTAAACTCCACACCTCTGAAGGCTCTCGCACCTCACGTAGCAAAAGTATCAAAAGGTTAGATCAAAGCTAGTCCACAAAGAGAAGACTTGCAAGCAGACCCTCTGCCACTCCCCGACCATCCAGAACTTAATTCTGGTAGAGTCTCGAAATGCCCCTACCATCCTGCAGCTCTGCAAAATGCTAAAAACCTGGCTCTTTCAACAATACCTGCCAGATGAATAAAAATACCTTTCTCCCACTACTGACAGTACTGTGTTGTTGTGTACAATGCCCAGTCCAATTCTGGCAAAATCCTGTTGTAAGGCGCTCCGCTGCTCTTGAGCTAGATCTGTGCTATAAGCAATAAAATAAAAAAAAATAAAAAACTCCCTCAATTGCACCTTCACCTTGATGGGTCAAAACCATTTTCTCCTCTGCAATCGCCCGCACCCAGGCTGGAACAATCTCCCAAAATTCCTGCTGATTACAGAAACAGCCCCTTCTGCCACATGAGACACATGCATATATTCTCTTGATGCACTGCCACTTGAATCATGCAATACTGCCCCCCCACTGGGTCTGACTCCCCTTCCTCCGTACTCGATGGGCTCTCTGCCACAGGCCCACCTTTCTCTTCTGCCTCCATGCTCAAGGTAGGCATCTATTGTCGTAAATCTCCCCCCGTCTCACCTGGAATCGCATCTTGCTCTGTTCCGCGGGATGATTCCTCTTATGGACGGATCGGGTCTTGTATAGGCTCGCTCGAGTCTCGTCTGGCTGCAGAGCGCGTTCAGAGTTCCGGGAAGGTCGCAGTTCCAGGATGTCCAGGAAAAAGGTAGCGGTCACTAGGGATGAGGATTCTGGGAGCAGAATTAGAGGGAAGGGGTGAAAGGAAGGAAGAAGGAACCAGGAAACTAGGAATAGTGGATTCGCCGAACAGCACACACACGTAGGGCCGTGGGGGCGTTGCCAATTTATAGAACGTGCCGTGTGCGACGTGAAGGCTGGTGCGAGGCAAGTCACTTGGCACGGTCATGTTGGGAGTAACAAGGAATACAAGCCCCGTCGCGATAAGGACCAGGAAGTCCAGAAGGGGCAAGTTCTATGGGCCATGACAGCATGCCTCCTCTGAAGACCTGTTCCACCAGGTTTGCCCGGGTGTATGAGATGGAATCTTCTAAGTAATCGAGGGGTATTTAAGTTAGAAACTGGTTCCCAGGTTCTCTCGCTAAGAGGATATCCCTTCCATTCCACCAGGTATTGAAGTCGACCCCGTTAATACCTGGAATCGCATATTCTGGACACTTCATATTCCAGCTGATCGTCCACAACAACAGGACTGGGTCTGCAGGATTTTCGGGTGGATTGAATGTAGGGTTTCAATAGGGAAGTGTGAAAGACTGGGTGTATTTTCTTCCAGGAATCAGGTAGCTTGTGTCGGAATGAGACAGGATTGATGATTTCCTTTATGGAAAATGATCTATAGTACCGAGGGGGTAATTTGTTTGGCCGTAGATGTTGCTGTAATAGTTTCTAGGACAACCAGACTTGATCACCAACAGAATAAGAAGGCGCTGGTCTTCTTTTGGAGTCCGCATAACGCTTAGTGCGTATCTGGGCCTCTTTCAATTGTTCCTTGGCTTCCTTGTGTATGTTGATGAGAATCTGAATCCATGAGTCGAGAGTAGGTACTGGAGTGGGATGTGGAAGAACAGAAGGTAAAATGGACGGGTGAAAACCTTCACTGCAATAGAAAGGGCTGACCTTGAATGCTGAGTGATCGGAATTGTTGTAGGCAAACTTGGCCAGGGGTATGAGGAGAGACCAGTCATCCTGAACCTTGGAGGCAAAACAACGAAGATATTGCTCCAGAGTTTGATTTACACGTTCCGTGGCTCCGTTGGTTTGTGGGTGATAACCTGATGAGAGAGCGCGTTGGATCCCTAGAATACGACACAGATGTTTCCAGAATTGTGAGACGTATTGAGGTCCTCGGTCCGATATGATCTTGGAAGGAAGTCCATGAAGACAGAAAATGTGTTCCAGGAAGATTCCAGCAAGTTCTGAGGAGGATGGTAGCTTATACAAATGTGTAAAATGAGCCATATGAGTGAACAAGTCTATGGTTACCATGATGGTCGTTTATCCTCGGGAAGGTGGTAATTCCACAATGAAGTCTGTAGCAGTAAATTCCCATGGTCTTGTTGGCAGCAATGGTTGCAGTAGAAGACCCGCCGGTCTCTTGTTATCATGTTTGTTTTGACCACAGATAGCACAAGCCTTGATGTACCGTTGTACGTCGGTCTTCATTCCAGGCCACCAAAACTGTCTTTGTATAAAAC
This sequence comes from Ambystoma mexicanum, assembly GCF_040938575.1. Taxonomy (NCBI): domain Eukaryota; kingdom Metazoa; phylum Chordata; class Amphibia; order Caudata; family Ambystomatidae; genus Ambystoma; species Ambystoma mexicanum. The sequence goes on from NC_090931.1 coordinate 810,984,470, forward strand.
GGGGGGGGGGTGTTAGTTATACCACGATGACTGGAGTGAAGGGTATCATGGCAGAGGTTTATTATCCTTTGTTGTAATTTCTGCGTAGGAATGACCAATGCATTGTCCTTGAATAAATATCCTTCCTTAACTCTTAGATTCCATGGATTCTTCCTTGAAATATCCTTCCAGAGGTCAGAGGACTGGGTTTGCACTCGGATTTCTTCCAGGAGGTTGACTGCTTGAGCTACAAAGATAGTGTGGGGAAACATCTTAGGATAGGCCTTGTCTTCAGTGGCTACATAGTCGGGACGTCGAGATAAGGCGTCAGCAATCATGTTTTGTGATCCGGGAACATGAGTGATTTGGGATTGGTACTGGGCAAAGAAGTAGGCCCAACGCGCCTGACGACTGTTCCTGCACTCCAACGACTGTAGAATTTGGAGATTCCGATGGTCTGTGTGGACCTGAACTGGATATCTAGCACCCAGAAGTAGGTGTCGCCATTCAGTGAAGGCTTGGCGGATGGCCAACAGTTCCTTCTCCAGGAAGGAATAGTGTGTCTCGCTGGGAGTCAGGGTTCGTGAAATGTAAGCAATGGGGTGTTCCAGTTTATCCTCAAGTTGCTGTTTTAAGACCACTCCTATGGCGTAGTTAGAGGCATCCGTTTCCAATAGGAATGAGTGATTTATGTCGGGTTGAGCCAGGATGGGGGCTTGCGTGAACTCTGTCTTCAATCGTCAGAATGCTTTATCTTGCGGTGTAGACCAGATAAAGTGGGTGTCTTTCTTCAAGAGAGCAACGATCGGCTGAACGATCTCGGAAAAGGTAGAAATAAACTTCCGGTAAAAGTTGGCGAGCCCCAGGAAGGATTGAACTTGTTTCACAGATGTGGGAGTGGGCCAAGAGAGTATGGTACCAATTCCTTCTGGGCTAAGGATGAATGCTAGGTAGTGAACAGAAGTAACGTGAAACAAGCATTTTTTTCGGGTTTGCTTAAAAGTTTGTGTTCACAAAGTCGTTGTAGTACTGCCTTTACATGTTCTTCATGATTTAGAGGATCCTTGGAAAAAATCAATATGTCATCCAGATAGACAATGACGAAGAGGAACAACATATCAGAGAACACCCTATCCATAAAACGCTGAAAGACTGCGGGAGCATGAGCTAGTCCAAAGGGCATGACTAGATATTCATAGTGACCAAAGGGTGTTCTAAAGGCTGTTTTCCATTCGTCTCCTTCCCGGACACGGATCAAGTGGTAGGCACCCCGGAGATCCAACTTTGTGAATATTACGGCGCCTCTCACACCTTCCAGGATCGCCGAGATCAGGGGCAGTGGGTACCGATCTTTGAGGGTGCATTGATTTAAGCCTCGATGGTCGAGGCAAGGTCTGAGTTCCTTGGTATCCTTTTTGGGAACGAAGAACAACGAAGCACCCGCTGGAGATTTCGAGGGTCTTATGGTGCCGTTTTCAACAGTCTAGGTATTCCCGAAGGGCCTTTTTCTCAGGTTCGGAAAGAATGAACATTCTGCCGAAGGGAATTACTGCTGAGGGATCTGTATCCATGGCACAGTCTTTGGGCCTTTGAGGGGGTAAGGCTTGGACTATGGCAGTAGAAAATACATCCGCATATCCCTGAGAGGCCTCTGGAACTTGTATGATATTGGAAACCATGAGTGGTGTTTTTTGGTCTCTTGGTGGTTCTTTAGGAGGTGTCGAGGAGGGATCCAGGGATAGACAGTGGGACATACAGAACTCTGAGCCCAGGAATAATGATCCTGCTGTCCAATTGATATACGGATTGTACTTTTGTAACCAGGGCATCCCCAAAACCATGGGGTAATGGGCTGACTTAATGATGTCGAATGTAATCCGCTCTTGACGATGGTTTATGGAAAGTTGGATCTCTTTAGTCTGCAGGCTTATGGGTCCTGAAGAGAGGAGTCTTCCGTCAATTGCTTCCACTGGCTGCATGGTGTTTCATGTCTCGTACGGAATGTGATGACTAACAACCCAGTCTTGATCAATGAAAATTCCCATAGCTCCGCAGTCCACCAAGGCCAGAATGGGATAGGTCTTGTTCTTGGAGGGCGACAGGAAGGCCTGTAGTATCACCAAATTGTTTTGTCCAGGAGAGTTCAAGGATGGAATTGATGTGGAGCAAACATCTCTCTCCCGACACCTCGCTCCATCTAGGATCGGGATCTAGCGTTTCCCGAATGCCGTGGAGGGGCTAGAGGGCATTCTCTAACAAGGTGTTTATCCGAGGCACAATACATGCACAGGCCTGTGTGGATCCTTCTCATCCTTTCTTGTGGGAAAATAGGCCCACGGAAGGCTCCTATTTGCATGGGTTCCGGATCTATGTCAGGGGTTTGGGTCAGGATCGGTTTTTACAGAAGTCTCAAGGGAATTCTTTTGAAAGGGTATCTGGGTCTTTCTTCTTTCAGCCTTTCTTTCCTGGATTCGGAAGTCTATTTGCATGGCTAGATCCTTAAGAGCCTGGAATGAGCTAGGACGAGCCACCCTGGCTAATTCGTCCTTAATATCATTGTTTAGACCCCTGCGAAATAGGGTGAAACTTGCTTCTGAGGACCAATCCGCTTCCTTGGCCAGTTGCTTGAATCTAGTAATGTACGTTAGCATATCCTGAGAACCCTGTCGGAAATCAAGTAACCGTTCCTGAGCACTAAAAACCTGTTCTGGGCGGTCAAACATAGTCTTGAGTGCCTGAATGAATCCATCATAATCATCCAGGAGGGCATCTCCTGAGTTGACTAAGGGAGTGGCCCAGGTCAACGCGTTCCCTGTGAGGTGCGAGATTATGAAGCCCACCTTCGCCCTGGAAGTTGAAAAATAATAGGGCTTAAAAGTAAAATGCATCAAGCAGGAATCCAGGAATCCACGGAAGGATTTTGCCGAGCCATCATATTTGTCTACCACTCCACCCATTAACACACTGTCCTTGTTAGCGGGGTCGCGAGACAAAACAAGCTGTTTTAACGCAGCATTCTCAGCTTTTAAGTTCTGTACTTCAGTTGTGAGTTCTTGCATGCCACGCATAAGGTCCTGGACTGCTTTCTCCATAGCAGCATCAGTGTCGGTCGTTTGGCGTCTCAAACTGTCGTAAATCTCCCCCGTCTCACCTGGGATCGCTTCTTGCTCTGTTCCGCGGGAGGATTCCTCTTGTGGACGGATCGGGTCTTGTATAGGCTCACTCGAGTCTCGTCCGGCTGTAGAGCGCGTTCAGAGTTCCGGGAAGGTCGCAGTTCCAGGATTTCCAGGAAACAGGTAGCGGTCACTAGGGATGAGGATTCCGGGAGCAGAATTAGAGGGAAGGGGTGAAAGGAAGGAAGAAAGAACCAGGAAACTAGGAATAGTGGATTCGCCGAACAGCATACCACGTCAAGTCACTACCTAATGATAGCGTTGAGACGCACAGGGCCGCGAGGGCGTGGCCAATTTATAGAAATTGCCGTGTGTGACGTGAAGGCTGGTGCGAGGCAAGTCACTTGGCACGGCCATGTTGGGAGAAACAAGGAATACAAGCCCCGTCGCGATAAGGACCAGGAAGTCCAGAAGGGGCAAGTTCTATGGGTCATGACATCTATTGTCAAACCCCCTTTGCAATATCCTTGCCTCCTATTCCACTCCTTCCCCTCTTCCTCCTGAAGCCACCCCCAATGCCTCATCCTCTTCCGCTGACTCAGAAACTTGGCTATTCTGCTGGTCCATTTCTGTGAGCCAGTGCCAACAAGCAGCATGTGGTTTCCATCATCTGTCATAAGGGAATACTCCTTCTGTGAGGAGGGACTCAGCTCCTTCTCCTTTCCTACCAACTCCTTCTCTTACCAGGGCTGCAATTGTTATTCCCTCCTTATTCCCACCTATGGTTAGAACCAAAACCTAGAAGAGGACTGCTGGAAAACTAGAGACCAGAGAATGAAGGAAACACAGAAGAACACCCAGAGACAGATGAAACATACAAATAACCACACCCAAAGATTAAGATACAACACAAAGCAATGATACAGTACTCCCACACTGCAGGTACACACACAACAAATTATATCCAACACAGCAATCAGGTGGGGAACAATAATCACAAACACGCAGGGGGAAACTAAGAAAGAGCAAGCCACTTTTTTGTTTTTGGTGTTTTTGGGGAAATTAAAGTGAACAGGAATTCGTTTTAGCCTTTTAACGTTTTATCTGGGTAAACAAAAGGGAAAAGGTGCCAGGGGAAAGGTCAGAGGATTGTTTTTCTTTTTATAAGGGGGAAACCAGCAAAACACTGAATGGACAAAGGAATTCAAAAACACCTAACAGGTAACATGTGTCCTCTAAACAGAACCAAACTAAGCAAAGTACAAAAAACAAACATTCAGTTAAAGGGGATACCCACTCGTACCTCCTACCTCATGGTCCTGGTTTCAGCAGAAATTAGCAGGAAGTGGGTGGATTAACATAGATCATAGCTTGTCAATGGACGTTGAACGGGTGTGCACATAATCAAAGGACACAGGCAAGCTCCTCAAAGGCCATCCCCCTTCCTCTCGGACTCCCATGCCAAAGATCTCAGGACATTGTTAAATGCTCACAATTGTGAGTCTGACAATTGTCAATCCTTCTCTCAAAGCTAAACACACCACACAAAGGACCTGGAATTGAGTTAGACTTTATAGTGCCCCTCAAACTTCTTTAATGAGATTTGAGACTCCTGATTTGCTCTACAAACTAGACAAATCAATGTGAGATTTGACCGTTTGATTCGAGGCTCCTGATTGGAGCTGCAAATCAATGTGAGGCTCAGAAACCCGGAAAGAGGTTCCGTCCAGGCTTTGTCTTCATCAAAAACCTGCAATACCTGCAATCCAGCTAGGATGCATTTCCCTCCAACGATTGGAGAGCCTCTCAAGACCCGTTTTAGGATATTCCCCCAACACTAATGATGACAAAGTTGCAATAAAGAATTAAAAACAACTACAACCTTTGGAAAAAGAAGCAGACTTCTATGATTTGAACGCCAATAGATATTTGGGAGATACTATATCATGGGCCATACCTACTTCTGGGTAGACGTGTGCAAAATTCTACAAATCCTTTTTTGTTGACAGTTGCAGAAATCTCTGTAAAATTCAACAATTTGGCCCAATTCGCTTTGCTGAAAATTCAAACTTTCCCTGAGAAACATTGCACAATTTTGCAATTTTGAGGCAATCTCTCAGCCAAAATGACTGCAAAATTGTTAAATTGCTCCAATTTCACCTACGAGAAATGTAAATTTTCAAGTGTTGCGTGGGTAAAACCTGCTGTGTGGAATCCTACTTTTCCCCATAAAATGGTGAAAAATATAGGGCGAAATTCACCAATGTTGCTGTGCCATGGACATTTTGCCTACCCCTGGTTCCTAGAGCACAAGATTGAGAAGAAAATAGGTGGCAACTGAGAGGCGAGACCTGAACCTTCAGAGGCATCTAGCAAATGGCATAGCTGAGGCCAACCAAGAATCAGAGGCCCGCAGACAGAGTAAGACCTTTGCCAACTTGCAGGAAAGAAGGAAACAAACTATAGATCACACTGCCAGCCTCTGTGCCAAAGAGAGAAATTTAGCATGCATTGTCGAGAGAAAAAACAATCACTATCAAATAATATCTTGCGTAGGAGCTTGGTTCCAGTGCACATCTCTCCATGCCTCTGAAGAGTCGATTTTTAAGGACGGCTGTTAGAGACTGGCTAAAAGAATGTGAGTGCATACAGGTTTGACATTTTAATGGATTGGACATTTTGACTCAACGCCAATGGCATGCCAAACCTTTGCTTCAGCATCTTCGAAGGGGGTCTGCAGGACAACACATTGCCGATTGCTTTAAACCATTAGCTCAGGGTTATCCTACTCCAGGCCTGGAGGGCCGGATCCATGTCGGGTTTTCAGAACACCCCTCATTAATATTTATGAGATAAATTTGCTTGCAATGATGTTAAATGTATGCATATTTTTCCTCTTCAATATTAAAGAGGGATAGCCTTAAAACCCATCAGGATTCCTGAGTTGGACAACCCTGCATTAGCTGAATCCCCTGTTTTGTTGCCGAGCGAAGAACGTGGCAGCGCTACTGACAGTCGACACAAGAAGCCTCCGTCCTCTAAAACGAGTCTATTAAACCCTGTCCTAGTTAGCGATAGACGCACAATCTTGTGACCCCCGCTTGTACGTACACGTCATTTAATGTCAGCTTTGTTTCCTTGGAAACGCATTAACATGTCACGCATACGTATATGGGGAACAGCAGAGGGGTAAAAAGGTGAAGGTTACTCAAAATATGAAATTGTCAAGTGGGAGGGAAATTGAAAAACACGCGAGCCGTAAGTGTAGCAATTTATATACGCAATCATATAGAGATCTTTTGCTGGATGACCCTAAAGAGACCCGGCATTGTCCCCTTTAGTGGTCTCACTTAATAACTCCACGCAAAGTGTGCTCACCTGTTGGAACTGAATGGAAACGTGTTTCATCTGCCACAATGGACGAACATTATAAAGTTTGGTTTAGTGCCTTGTTTGTGTTTCTATTATCCCTGATTTGCATGAATAGGCAACTTAAGTGATGGCCTCTCACACTCTGGTATGTGGAATTCCTGCTGACAATGGAAGCCCATACAAATGGAGACATAAAGCAGGCAGGGAGCTTCAGTGCCTAACCGACTAAAGGTACTCAATAACTATTTTCTTGCTTTCAAAAGGGACATGGCTGTACAATACAGCTTGTCAATTCTCATTCAGCGAAGTGGGGCGCATACAGCTCTGCTTTATTTAAATAAGCATCTTCCATTTCTTTGCGCCACTTGAAAGACAGTCTCTCTGCTTAATTGTCTCAGTATAGTGACTCCAATTGTCTCTTTTAAATAGTCTTGCGTGTTTAGTTTTGGGTGAAAAAATACCTATTTCTTAACATGTGTCTCTCGTCATATGTTTATTTAAAAAAAAAAAAACTCCTTATTGTTAACAAGGGCACTGAAGTGCAAGTAGACAAGGTGATTCGCCCAAGATCACACAATCTATCAGTTGGGGAAGTCAGGGTGGAACTCTGGCCTTGTACTTCTGCAGACCAGGATTGCAGTAATGGTAATGGTAATGTTTATTTATAAAGCACCTATTCACAGACAAGTGTTTCAAAGCGCTCAAGGAGGGTGGGAACATGGGGAAAAAACTGTCGCTCAGAGTCCTTGAAATTCTGAGACGATCATGGGCGTGGGACAGGGAGGACAAATCGCCCCCACAATTTTAAGTGGGAAGGATTTAATGGCATTTATCCCCCCCAGAATATGCAAGTGTTGTTGTGCACAGTGCAGTACACTGTGTCTCTGCAGTTGCATCATGCAGCGTGTAAAAATACGTCTGCAGGCTGCAGCCGTCAGCTTGCAAAAGTACAAGTTCTGCAGACAGTACAACACATATTTCCCAGAACGGCCACTGGAAATCCTGTCCATCACTGGAAACAATGAGCCTCATAACAAGTTTGGCGGTAGCCTTGCCGGTAAAACCGGCAGGCTGCCGCCAAACTTGCAATATTTTCCGGTACCCGCGAATGGGCAGTTACCGGGTAATTACGACGTGGCCAGACCCGGTAATTGCCCATTCGCGGGTGCCAGTAAAAAGATGCTCCCCATTTCCATGGGGAGGTCGGATGCACCCGGTGGCAGAAAGACACCCGCGGGCATAACTCGTAGTTTGCCGGTCCGGGAACTATGGCACCGGCAAGCTTACCGGTACCGTAATTCGCAGACCGGCAAACTTGTAATGAGGCCCAATGTCTTCACCCACTCCTCTCCCTTCCCCTGCTGATCCCCTCCCACCCAAGTCTGATTCAGAGTAATAAGATGGAGGACTGAAGGGAGGCACCTGACCTCTCACTTGTGTGTACTGTGCATGCATATTCGAAGCCCTTTGTTGAAGCAATTGCTACTGCGGCCTGAAGGAAAGTACAAAGGCAAATGTGTGTGTGCCTGTCTCTGTGAGAGAGAAAGCGATACTGTTCATGTGCAAGTGCTACATTGGTGTATGAATGTGCGATGGGAACAGGGTCAAACTGGGCCATACAATTGTCTCGAGCACCAATGAAAAAGTGTCCCACAGTTGCAAATTGCTATTCATTCCTTTTGTGATACAGTTTGAATATTAACCAAGGAGGTGTTTTTTGATAACGTGTGATGCAAATTGTGCATTTTAAAGAATATTTATTCAGCAACACAGGTCAAAACTACTAGCTGTAGAGTGAATAAACTCATCTACTGGCCCAAATTGGCCAAAAAAGAGGCCATTTTGACCAACAACTGGCCCACACCAGCATTTTGTATTTTTGATTCGGCCATGGGCCTATTGCCCTATAGGCCAGTCTGGGACTGGATGTGAGCATATGTGTGTGTTCAAGTGTGAGTTTGTGTTAGAGTATTTGTGTGTGAGCTTGTGTGGTTATGAATTCTCGAGTGAGATTTAGTCTGCGTGGGGATGTTGTGTTTGTGATGTGATGAAAAGAGTTAGGGGGTTGCGGGCTGTGATGGAGGAAGCTGGTGCATGTGCACTTTGCGAGACGATGGTGATTGGTAAACAAGGACAAACATTGATCTTTTTTTATGTGACATGGTAATATTATTGGCATTATGGGAAATGGCAGCATGACTGTTCTTAATGGTGTTATCGCCTATGCTGGCATAGCTTGCATGAACATATTTGCATACAATAGCCTGGCAACGGGACTGGCATTATGAGCCAAGTCAACATGAGTTTGCTCACATGTAGGTACTTATCTGTGTTGGCACAGCATGCATGGGCATGTTTTTGTGCGGTGTCATTGCAATGTTACTGGCATTATGAGCAAAGCCAAAATGAGTGCACTTATATAGGTAAATGGTACACAACCTGCATGGGCATGCTTACATCTGCAGCATGGGCATCCTTTCTTCATGTGTTATGTCAATAATACTGGCATTTTCGGCAAAGACAATATGAGTGTTCTTAAGAGGGACACTGGCCTATAGTGGCATAACCTACATGGACATGTTTATAATGGCATGGTAATGTTACTGGCATTATTGACAGAGGCATCATGAGGCTTCTTCCATGGAGATACTGGCCACTATTGCCACAGCCAAACTTGACAGTTTTTTTTATCTAGTTACATGACAGTATTGAGGTATTATGTGAAATGGCAATTTGAGTTTTATTAGATAAGGATATTGCCCATAATTAGCACAACTAAGATGTGGCAACAACATTATGGGCCAATCCATCATAAGTATTCTTACATGGGAGTACTAACATATATGGGAATACTGCCATATATGAATCTGGCCAGTGTGAACTTTTCTTCTTACAGTGGTATTACTGGCATTATGGGCAATACCGACATGAGTGTGTTCTTATTTTTTTAATACTGGTGTATATTGAAACATGGAGATTAAAAATCTCTTTTGACTCTAGCAGAATACTGGGATATATCGTGTGCAGAAGGATCCGGAAATTCCCTGAACAATACACTTGTGTAATGTAGGTAACCTGTCATTCCATTTTTGTATTGTATTCATGTGATACCCCACACAACCAATTGTATGTTTCATAGGTATTTACCCATTGTTTCAAAAAAGCTCTGCCATAAAATGCACAATTGTAATCTTTTATTTTAAAAAATTAAATCTAAGGGGGTGGGGTGTTATCCCTCGGATCTCCCATTGCTTGGTTTTGGAAGCCCTCACGATGGTTGGTGGCTCACACACATCCATGAGAAATATGTATTCCCCTCCAATGAATACATTCATTCACCTGCAGACTCATGTGTTATCATTCATTAGCACTATCTATGGATGCTATAGCCAAAGATTGTGCTTGGACATGGGCTTTATCCATTTTAACCAGACCACTTCCTTAGTTGGCTAACAACATTTGCTCACTATCCATCTCCCCAGCTTTTCCCTGTTTTTCCATTTCCTTCTAGATCTGGAATTAATGGAACTAAGTGAATCAAAATGCATATGTCTGCTTGCTTACTCCACCCTTGCTCCCGACCCACATTAACTCAAGCACTGTGACTGCCATTGAAATGAAAAGGGGGACATTTCTAAAGCTTCCATTGGATTCTCCAAGACAGTCACCTTTTTGTAGTTGTATTTGTTTTTGAAAAACAAGTTGGCACTTCCAGCTTGCAACTGTTTGCCACAAACAAATTGGGTGATAGTGGTGATAAAGCATGATTTGAAAGGGCATACTGGCAATAAAGTGCTCTGTGCAGCACCTGCCAAAAGCCTTCACTGCATTTGCGCCTAACTTCAGGTGATGGGCATTACTGGTTGGGACACACTGGCTAGTCATGATTTATTATGCCACCACTTTCTGCCTCAGTTGAACAATATAAACAGAAATATGAGCTAGAACATAGAGTTGGGTCAGCATAGGTACAAATATATGTTAAGACCCTTTGCAGAATGTTTATGGTGGCCTACGCAGAGTTATGGAATTTTGGGCATTATTAGCTGCTTGTTGCCCAGAATTATCCTCTCATGGACGGCTTTCTCCAATGTTAGTTCCATTCCCCCTGTGACTATTTATTCCGTTTGTCCCCTCCAATTACAAAATCCCGTCTCCCAACTCCTCTTCAATCGTTGCATACAGCTCTCATTCTCTCCCCTGCCCCCTTGCCTCACACTCTGCCTGAACTGTTCTCTTTCCCATCACCAATCTCTTGGGCTATATGATCTCTTTGTTACTGGCACCATTTCCCCTCAAGCCATTTCACACTGCCTGCAGTTAACCCAAATGACTCTAGTCTTCATCCTTGACCCACTGCCACTGCCTCTCACTTTACATGCACTATTCAAGGGGGTGGGCAGCTCAACCTATTCTTTACTGTGCCATGCTGTGGTCTAATACTGTTGGATTTCCCTGGTCATGCTGTGATACTCAGGCTCCTCTTGTTGCAGAATCCCAGCGCTCCCAGTTGCCATGGCAACACTGCACAGGTGGAACATATGGGCTCATTAAAACCACTTTTGTTTCTTTTTGGGCCAACACAACCACTTGGACAGTACTTTGACACCCTTGAGAAGAAGCAATTGCAACCATTATGTGGTGTTAGTTACCGGCCCATTTACAAGCACGCAACACACACAGACACATTTTACCCGCTCTATCTGCCGCCAGGGAGCGGGCACTGCCCCCCAAAACCTTCCATAGGGAATCACAGCTTCTACAGGCAGGGGGAGACCCGAGACAACTTCCTGAAACCAGTTGCTATGTAATGGGACGGAGACGCACGTAACGACCCGTATAGCAGTAGGGCAGCACACAGCAGGGCGCACAACATGGACTGTCCGGCTGCTGGCCTGGCCTGATGGATTGTATCATCTTACCATGCAAAGTCCCCAAGGGGTCCCCTGTCCCCCCCCCCCAGATTTTATGTGTCTCCTACGCCCCTGGAAACGATAAAAGTCTGCACAAACAGAGTGAATGAATATAATACATTTAACAATTGAAATGCAGCAAATAGGCCTGACAGCAATTCTGCAGTTTTTCCAAGAGCACATTAAGGGGCAAAGACAAGGGAGAACAGACTGACGATCTTCAGGCAAAGGTGCATTTGGCTCCTGCAACTGCACCATATGATCGACCCTGCTGCAAATGCTGGGTACAAGTGCCTGTGTCTCTGTAGCAAGCATTTTTTTCACATGTTATTCAAAGGTTAACACAACATATGAAAGAAGAAAATCAGATAGGGTCGCAAGACATTAGCATGTGGGACCAATGCAAAATATTTGATTTGCGCTAATTTGCACCGTGTTACAGTACTGCAATGTTTGACCCATCAGATTTTGTCCAAGCTAAGGTTTTCAGAGGCATCTCTTCAGAGGTGGACTGGGAACCAAAAGGGCCCTGCAAATAATGTTTCAAAGTGGACCCCATATTACACATTTTCAGAAAGCCCAAACTTTTTCCTATGCGAACATTTGGAAATTAAATATGTTATCACACAAAAGGGGCTAAGGGTGCAGAGGCCTACTGGGAAATATCCAGAGTTCCTTATAGGCCAGTCCGGCCTGCATCTCTTCTGGGAAATGCTGCTTCCTTTTTGACAATTAACTAAAGGATATAAAAGGGCGAGCATACAAAGTGAAAGCTCAAGACTTGCTCAAGGTTTCACCAATGGCATATAACCAATTTGCAGCAATGCAAAATAGAATATGAATTAAGTGACAGATGCACACACTTAAAAGCCAGACAGAAAGTGGCTGAAAAAAATAAACATACTGAATGCAAGGCAAATACGTGTCCGTATGCATAAAATAAAAGATACCTTTCAGGGACGTCATTTCACCAATATACTTGGGGTAGGGGAAGTCACATCACATAACCCTTGACCTCTGATGACATCACAGGAAGGGATGTCAATGGAACCCACCCCGGGAAGTGATGGAACACAACCATTCACCCCTTGACAAAACAGGAAGTGGCATCACATAGCATTGTTCCTAAGTACACTACGATAAATATGGTTACGATATCACTGTAATGTGATACACATTTCATACAAGAATGAATCACCATATCTATCATTAATATCAGTGTGTATAGGCCCATATTACCAATTTACTGTGAATGCAAGCAGACGTCCAAGGCCAAATGATAATGATATGTTATTATATAGCACTTATGCTTACGTGCTTTATATAGAACAAATATACATACAATATCACCCAACCTGTGTTGGTACTCATTTATAGACCTCAGAAGGATGAAAGGCTGAGTTGGTTTTGCCGGGATTTGAACCTACATCCTGCAGATCACACACACATATCACAGCAGCAAGCGCTCAACCCACTGAGCTATCTTACCAGTTATAGCTATCTCTCCGGCTATAGTAAAATGAGTCAGAAAGCAAATTACACTCTGTAGTGAATATCAATAAACTGGTACTGAGATTTAACAGCAGGCCAGTTCATCTGCAAGTCTGGTGCAAAGTTGGTCAAATGTCAAGCCTGTGTGGATCAACGTTTCAGGCTTCAGAGGTTGTCAAAATGCATACTATTGAGATGGTTCATAACTGTGTATCAAAGAAATTAGAGTAGCGCAGGGAAAGCAGCGCACTGACAAAGCATCCCATACTCTGGGCACTCGTTACCTGATGCATGCAACCAAACATCCTGAACAGCATGCCAGGGAGATAGGAAAGATATACACATTACAACAAAGCATTAATTGTGGCACAATGAAATCAAGGGTCACTTGATGTGCTATGGTCAAACATTTCTACACTGTACACGAGCTTTTAGGCACAAGAATTTTGTCAAGTGACCGAGGACAACCAGATGGAATGTCTTGTGATGATCGTAACAGACAACAGCAGAAAAAAAACATGGTATAACTGCAATTTAAGATAACTAAAATACATATAGTGTTTGTCTGCATTGTGAATTTGAGCTGTTTAAGAACAGACTAAATCAGTGACTCATCCCCTGAAGTGTGCCTAAAATAAACCTTTAATGAGTCTAGCAATTATTGTAAAGATTTCCAGAAAGACTATTTGTTATTCCTATACTTTCTTATTTAGGGTGACTGCTCAAAGTGTTACACTTGTGGAACCCTCTGTTTTTTTTAAGAGACCTGAACTAGAAAGCCAGTCACTCCAGAAACAAAGAGCCACATGGTGGGGAGCAGGTGCAAGTGGATCTAGGTCACCTGGCCTAAGCCCTGCCCACCTGGTGCCTTCCTGGTTGCTGCTCTTTTTCACCACTTAGCAAGCCCCGCCCACCTGGTGCCTTCCTTCTTGCCGCTCTTTTCCCTACTTAAGGAGCCCTCCAGCCTCTTTTCCTTTGCAGCTGGGGAGCACCTACAGGTGGATCTAGGTCACCTGGCCTAAGCCCAGCCTACCTGGTGTCTTCCTGGTTGCCGCTCTTTTTCACCACTTAGCAAGCCCCGCCCACCTGCTGCATTCGTGCTTGCCGCTCTTTTCCCTACTGGAGGAGCCCTCCAGTCTCTTCTCCTTTACAACTGGGGAGCAGGAGCAAGTGGATCTAGGTCACCTGGCCTAAGCCCCATCCACCTGGTGCCTTCCTGGTTGCTGCTCTTTTTCAACACTTAGCAAGCCCCGCCCACCTGCTGCCTTCCTGCTTGCTGCTCTTTTCAATACTTAAGGAGCCCCCCAGCCTCTTTTCGTTTGCAGCTGGGGAGCAGGTGCAAGTAGATCTAGGTCACCTGGCCTAAGCCCCGCATAAGGTGTCTTCCTGGTTGCTGGTCTTTTCCACCACTTAGCAAGCCCCTCCGACCTGGTGCCCTCCTGCTTAGCACTCTTTTCCCTACTTGAGGAGCCCTCCAGTCTCTTTTCCTTTACAGCTGGGGAGCAGGTGCAAGTGGATCTAGGTCACCTGGCCAAAGCCCCACACACCTCTTGCCTTCCTGGTTGCTGCTCTTTTTCACCACTTAGCAAGCCCCGCCCACCTGGTGCCTTCCTGCTTGCCGCTCTTTTCCCTACTTAAGGAGCCCTCCTGCCTCTTTTCCTTTGCAGCTGGGGAGCAGGTACATGTGGATCTATGTCACCTGGCCTAAGCCCTGCCAACATGGTGGCTTCCTGGTTGCCACTCTTTTTCAGCACTCGGCAAGCCCCGCCCACCTGGTGCCTTCCTGCTTGCCACCTTTTTCCCTACTTCAGCAGCCCTCCAGCCTCTTTTCCTTTGCAGCTGGGGAGCAGGTGCAAGTGGATCTAGGTCACCTGGCCTAAGCCCGCCCACCTTGTACCTTCCTGGTTGCTGCTCTTTTTCACCACTTAGCAAGCCCTGCCCACCTGGTGCATTCATCCTTGCTGCTCTTTTTTCTAATTACAGAGTACTCCAGCTTCTTTTGCATTGCAGCTGGGGAGCAGGTGCAAGTGGATCTAGGTCACCTGGCCTTAACCCCACCCACCTGGTGCCTTCCTGGTTGCCACTCTTTTTCATCACTTAGCAAGCCCCGCCCACCTGGTGCCTTCCTGCTTGCCGCTCTTTTCCCTACTTAAGGAGCCCTCAAGCCTCTTTTCCTTTGTAGCTGGGGAGCAGGTGCAAATGGATCTAGGTCACATGGCCAAAGCCCTGCCCACCTGGTGCCTTCCTGCTTGCCGGTCTTTTTCACCACTTAGCAAGCCCCGCCCACCTGGTGCCTTCCTGCTTGCCGCTCTTTTACACCACATAGCAAGGTCCGCCCTCCTTGTGCCTTCCTTCTTGTCTGTCTTTTCCCTACTTCAGGAGCCCTCCAGCCTCTTTTCCTTTGCAGCTGTGGAGCAGGAACAAGTGGATCTAGGTCCCCTGGCCTAAGCCCTGCCAACCTGGTGCCTTCCTGGTTGCTGCTCTTTTTCACCACTTAGCAAGCCCCACCCACCTGGTGAATTCCTGCTTGCTACTCTTTTCCCTACTTACGGAGGCCTCCAGCCTCTTTTCCTTTGCAGCTGGGGAGCAGGTGCACGTGCATCTAGGTCACCTGACCAAAGCCCCACCCACCTCGTGCCTTCCTGGTTGCTGCTCTTTTTCACCACTTAGCAAGGCCCGCCCACCTGGTGCCTTCCTGCTTGCTGCTCTTTTCCCAATTTAAGGAGCCCTTCAGCCTCTTTTACATTGCAGCTGGGGATTAGGTGAAAGTGGATCTAGGTCACCTGGACCAACCCCCACACACCTGGTGCCTTCCTGGTTGCCGCTCTTTTTCACCACTTAGCAATCCCCGCCCACCTGGTGCTGTCCTGCTTGCCGCTCTTTTCCCTAATTAAGGAGCCCTCCTGCCTCTTTTCCTTTGCAGCTGGGGAGCAGGTACAAGTGGATCTAGGTCACCTGGCCTAAGCCCTGTCAACCTGGTGGCTTCCTAGTTGCCACTCTTTTTCAGCACTCCGCAAGCCCTGCCCACCTGGTGCCTTCCTGCTTGCCACTCTTTTCCCTCCTTAAGCAGCCCTTCAGCCTCTTTTCCCTTGCAGTTGGGGAGCAGGTGCAAGTGGATCTAGGTCACCTGGCCTAAGCCCCACCCACCTGGTGCCTTCCTGGTTGCCACTCTTTTTCACCACTTAGCAATTCCCGCCCACTTGGTGCCTTCCTGCTTGCTGCTCTTTTCCCTACTTAAGGAGCCCTCCAGCCTCTTTTCCTTTGAAGCTGGGGAGAAGGTGCAAGTGGATCTAGGTCACCTGGCCAAAGCCCTGCCCAACTGGTGCCTTCCTGGTAGCCAGTCTTTTTCACCACTTAGCAATTCCCGCCCACCTGGTGCCTTCCTGCTTGCTGCTCTTTTCCCTACTTAAGGAGCCCTCCAGCCTCTTTTCCTTTGAAGCTGGGGAGAAGGTGCAAGTGGATCAAGGTCACCTGGCCAAAGCCCTGCCCAACTGGTGCCTTCCTGGTAGCCGGTCTTTTTCACCACTTAGCAAGCCCCGCCCACCTAGTGCCTTCCTGCTTGCTGCTCTTTTCCCTACTTAAGGAGCCCTCCAGCCTCTTCTCCATTGCAGCTGGGGAGCAGCTAGGTCACCCGGCCTAAGCCCCGCCCACCCGGTGCCTTCCTGGTTGCCACTCTTTTTCATCACTTAGCAAGCCCCGCCCACCTGGTGCCTTCCTGCTTGTCCCTCTTTTCCCTACTTCAGGAGCCCTCCAGCCTCTTTTCCTTGGCAACTGGGGAGCAGGTACAAGTGGATTTAGGTCACCTGGCCTAAACCCTGCCAACCTGGTGCCTTCCAAGTTGCTGCTCTTTTTCACCACTTAGCAAGCCCCGCCCACCTGGTGCATTCGTGCTTGCCACGCTTTTCCCTACTTACGGAGCCCTCGAGCCTCTATTTCTTTTCAGCTGGGGAGCAGGTGCAAGTGGATCTAGGTCACCTGGCCAAAGCCCCACCCACCTCGTGCCTTCCTGGTTGCTGCTCTTTTTCACCGCTTAGCAAGGCCCGCCCACCTGGTGCCTTCCTGCTTGCTGCAATTTTCCCTACTTAAGGAGCCCTCCAGCCTATTTTCCATTGCAGCTGGGGAGCAGGTGCAAGTGGATCTAGATCACCTGGACCAAGCCCCACCCACCTCGTGCCTTCCTGGTTGCTGCTCTTTTTCACCACTTAGCAAGGCCCTCCCACCTGGTGCATTCGTGCTTGCCACGCTTTTCCCTACTTACGGAGCCCTCCAGCCTCTATTTCTTTGCAGCTGGGGAGCAGGTGTAAGTGGATCTAGATCACCTGGACCAAGCCCCACCCTCCTGGTGCCTTCCTGCTTGTCTCTCTTTTCCATACTTCAGGAGCCCTCCAGCCTATTTTCCTTTGCAGCTGTGGAGCAGGTACAAGTGGAGTCGAGCCAAGCCACCGCCCAGGCACAAACGCACGTGTCCTGGGCTGGGTCTTTCCCTGCATGCACACTTGAGCAGCCATAGATCAAGCCAGCCGTGCTGTGCAGACACTGAATGCGAGCTGCCACGAGTGACGAGTCCAACGACGCCAGTCACCACCATCTACTCTGTGTGCCCACCCCCAGCCGTGTCATCGCGCCCCCCACCCCTGTGAAGCTGCTGGCATATGCACTGGCACCAGGCAGCTAAGGTAGGTGTTGTCACCCTGTGTGGCTTAGAAGTGTTACAGACTAGTTCTACATGTGCCCAGGCGTGCATTTGAATGGCGATCAGCCCAGTGAAATTGACATTCGTTCGGGTTGGCCCCTTTCATCAGTGCCCTTGTGTGCCACTCCAGACACCTGAAATCAGGTCAGGCAACAGGCGACGCTGGTGTCTTCCGTTTAGTGCATTTGCCCTGCGTCTGCAAGATGCCAGTCCTGTCACTGAGCTCCCTTGCCCGCACCATCCTCATGACCCAGCTTGAAAATTAATACTGTGGCACCCTCGACCCTCCTGTGGCCAGTCGCTATTTTGGGGATGCAGTCTGGATTGCAATGGTTTGCAGGTGCTGCTGGTTTCTCTCCGCACAGAACATGGGGGTGGATGGTTCTGGTGATGTTGGACAGGTCAGTTGAGTTGGCTGTGAGTGTGACTGAATGGGGTTTGCTGGTGGGTATGCAAGCAGACTAGAGGTTTGGCCCGTCAACTGAACCAATACTGACGTGTGATAGATCGATGTCAAGCACACCGTCAATCACGCACAACATGTCTGAATGGTTCAAACCCATCCTAGCTTGGCCATTGCAGTGTGCAGCATCCAAACGGCCCTGCTGCAAGCCAGGTGCAGGGGAGGGCGCACTGCAACAAGATGGCTTGCAGAAGGTGCCAGAAAGAGAAACAGGGATGGAAAGGTAAATAAAAACATTGGCTGGGAGCCTGGAGTCTGCAATTGAGCATACTGCACCCACGCGGGTGGGTGTTCGAGGGCTGACCCCAGTGTGGTGTTATGGGCCATTGCTTATGTGAGTGGCGGGCGCTCGTCTGACACTTCCATATGCATGGAGGGGCTGTCTGAAGTGCCAGTCCTTTGGGCTCACAGCCAGGTAAAACCCGGGGTTGGTAAAACCGGCGGTGGTTCGGGATGCCACCTGTTTTACCGCTGGACTTAATTATGGAAATTAAAGCATAACCACCACTTACACTGGTGGTAACGTACAAGTCGGAATTACTGCAAGCATTCACTCCACCCATTACCATTGGAGTCCAATGGGACTCCAAAGCTGGCCTAATCAAAGGAGGTGTCAAATTGCGGTTACTGCATGTTATACTGCATATAGTAAAACTAGTAATTCAGTTTGGCGGTTTTAGCATAGCCAATACCGCCAAAACTTAAAAGAAGCCACAAAGTTAAGGCCTGAAGGGTATCTGCTCTGTTTTGACAATAGCTTTATTCATTTCGGTGTTTTGTTGTAGAATGTATATGTCACCTCGCAGACACTTTAGAACACTGGTTTCCAGGGTGACCATTGTGGTAATGAACGTTCCATCCTCCTTTGTGTTACCAATCGTAATTATTTGATTGGCCAGTGATTACACTTACAACCAGGCAGGACCATCAAGGTGCATTAGCTACGCATTATTCAATTAACACATCTTCAACATGTCCTGGCACTACCGAACATGCCCAGAGTCACGCACGCCCATGCCCATCCCTGCCATCACACAAGGAGAGTACATGCTGCTGGGGAGCTGCTGTAATTCCATTGTTTCTAGCGAATGAGCTCTTTGTTTGTGAAACGGGGCACTCCTTTACCCACTATACCAGCCCTTCACAACTACTCCCAGTACTTTACCCACTATGCCAGCCCTTCACAACTATTCCCAGTCCTTTACCCACTATGCCAGCCCATTACAACTATTCCCAGTCCTTTACCAACCATGCCAGCCCTTCACAGCTAGTCCCAGTCCTTTACCCATTATGCCAGCCCCTTACAACTATTCCCAGACCTTTAACCACTAAGCCAGCCCCTTACAACTGTTCCCAGTGCTACCCACTATGCCAGACCCTTACAACTATTCCGACCTCTTTTGACCATAAAGAATTGGAGGCCACATATTCTCCCCCCGAATCCTCCAACCAATGCCAACGAGGTCGCACCTCTGATGGACGTTCTGCTCAGTAGACTGGAGACATGGCGGTTGGCACTGAAGAAGTCGCCACATGCTTCCAGGAAAAGACAGCCGAGGTGGATCTCGAAAGTGGGGCTGTAGCTCTGATGGGGGCTGAGTCCATAGGGACAGGCACAACAGACAGGGTGTCACAGTAGTGGTCATCAACACAGCTAGATGGCGTAGATGTTGGTCTGGGAGGCAATGATGGTGAAGGTGATACGTGAAGGGACCGCTCATGGGTGAGGTGCAGAGCCTGGCTCCGGCAACATTATATGGAAGAAGTGGAGCTCAAAAGAAGACATGTCAAACTGGCTGAGGGGGCAGCAGAGCAGGACAAGGCCGAACAAGGGAAGGCCAATCGGTAGTTCAGGAAAGAAATGGCAGACTCGACAGAGAAGCACTTCCAGCACACTGGACATGCTATTCCCCTTGTCTGTACAGAGAAAGAATCTGTATTTGTTGCATGATGTGTGTAAAATGTGTGCACAATGCACAGCAGTCGATACCTGGTGCGTGTGTACATGAGGGGAGTCAGCTATGGATACCCACTGAATGCGAGTAACCTTGTCTTCCTCCACCCTCCCATTACTTTCCTATCTCCTCCCCTTACTTTCTTCTATGCACTTACTCTATCAGAATTGTCCCTGGACCTAATATGATAGTAACCTCGTCTGTTTCCTCCACCCTCCCATTACTGTTTTTTTCCTCCCCACCACCCCTCCAGCACTATCTGAAATGTTGTCAGGCCTAGTATGATAGTCGCTTGTTTTGTTCCTCCCCTCCCTTTCTGCACCCCTCTCCCTCAGCTTTTGTTTTTCTCTGGCTCTACCTAGTACGGTAGTCGCCTGTCTGTTTCCATTTCCTTCCCA
This sequence comes from Ambystoma mexicanum, assembly GCF_040938575.1. Classification (NCBI taxonomy): domain Eukaryota; kingdom Metazoa; phylum Chordata; class Amphibia; order Caudata; family Ambystomatidae; genus Ambystoma; species Ambystoma mexicanum. The sequence goes on from NC_090931.1 coordinate 811,004,847, forward strand.
CTCTCCCCCTCCCTTCCTTACCTATGTCTTAGCTCTTGCACTATCTGAAATGTCGTCAGGCCGAGTACGATAGTTAATTTCACATCCTTACTGTTCATGGCCTGTAAGAATGTGGTTGTATTTTCCCTTGTTCCCTCCCTTGCCTTGAAGCGCTTTGAAACACATTGTGTATAGGCGCTATATAAATAAACAATCATATCATATCATACCCAGATGCCATTCATGTCACATGAGCAGTGAGGAGGAAAGTCCAGTTTCTGTAGCAGGGTAATCCAGCAGGTTACTTTAAATCCGTGTTCTTCAAACGTTTTCATACCGAGCCCCAACCTTGACGGAGTAGTTCCTCTACATCCCACTAGACTGTCGTGAAGTAGCAACCTTGTTGGTATTTTTGGGTTAAATAGATTCTTTATTGTTAATTGTGATCATAGGGAAGCACCTTCTAAAGACAAGGCAAAGTCGAAAATGTGTAATTCATTGCCTTTTTTGCATATATTGACCACATCGATATACAATCTCTGGGTTTATTTTATTTTTTGCCGGCTGATTGTATGCTTGGTTTGCTCCCTTGGTGCCTCACAGAAGCTTAATGTGTTCCCTCAGGCCCTGGTCTGCTTTACCCTGCATTGGACCACCAGAGGTCATAACAGGGGATGCCTGGTCAGGGGTGGGCTGGGAACCAAGCGAATCTGGAAACATTTTTCAAAGTGGCTCCATCTTACACATTTTCAGCAAGCCCAGCCCTCTTCCTATGAGAACATTTGAAAATAAAATAATTTACCAGACAAAAGAGGCCCAGCGTGCAGAGGCCTACCAGGAAATCTCCAGAGTTCCCTATAGGCCAGTCCACCCTGTGCCTGATCGAGGTGGGCATATGGTGTACCTAGCCCAAAGTCAAAGCCATGTAGAGGGTGTTACGAGACTCATACCCCCCGAAGCCCTTCCCAGAGACAGACAGGATTTGTTTCAGAAGCTGATACCCTGCCAGGATGTGAAAGGGTAATGACTGGTGACCAATCTAGCATCATAACTTCCTTTACTTAGGCCTGGTCCCTTGGGGTAAATTCACTCACAGTAGTAATCTGCTGAGGAAGACAATTTGTCAACGTTACTAGGTTTATCAGAATTCAAACTACTACCCACTTACCTAAACTCATCCATTGACCTTTCAGAGCTCTGCAATTGTTTGTTTTTGCAGGTCCTGGCTTTTAATTTGTCATTTTAATTCCTCTGTGTAGTGTTTTCTTTTTTCCCAGTAATATTAACGCTTGAAATCGCAACGTGACGCTTACGTTCAGATCATGTAGTTATGTGCAGTCCAAATTTGCAATGGGCTCTAGCCCCGGAACTTTTACAAACCTAGCAATGCCCCTGCCTCCAGCCCCTTTTCCTTTGCAGCTGGGGAGCAGGTGCAAGTGGATCTAGGTCACCTGACCGAAGCTCTGCCAACCTGGTGCCTTTCTGGTTGCCACTCTTTTTCAGCTCTCAGCAAGCCCCGCCCATCTGGTGCCTTCCTGCTTGCCACTCTTTTCCCTACTTAAGGTGCCCTCCGGCCTCTTTCCTTTGCAGCTGGGGAGCAGGTGCAAATGGATCTAGGTCGCCTGGCCTAAGCCCCGCCCACCTTGTGCCTTCATGGTTGCTGCTCTTTTTCACCACTTAGCAAGCCCCGCCCATCTGGTGCCTTCCTGCTTGCCGCTCTTTTCCCTAATCAAGGATCCCTCTAGCCTCTTTTCCTTTGCAGCTGGGGAGCAGGTGCAAGTGGATCTAGGTCACCTGGCCTAAGCCCCGCCCACCTGGAGCCTTCCTGGTTGCAGCTCTTTTTCACCACTTGGCAAGCCCTGCCTACCTGGTGCCTTCTTGTTTACCGCTCATTTCCCTACTTAAGGAGCCCTACAGCCTCTTTACTTTTGCAGATTGGGAGCAGGTGCAAGTGGATCTAGGTCACCAGGCCTAAGCACCACCCACCTTCTTAGCCCTGCCTCTTCCTTCCTGCTCTTAACTCTTAGATCAAGGGCATCTCTCGCCCGGGCTTCCGAAGCGAAGGGCAGGCAAAGAAAAGGGCAATTCCTGTTTGGACCTGTTCGGACCAGGAGGACCCAGGGCCCTACCCCCTGCTCAGACAGCAGATAGGCATGCACCAACATGTGTTTACACCCTCTGTCCCCACAGGCCATCCCCACCCCCTATGGTTCCCCTCTGATGTTCCCTTGTGCTCCCCCTTCTTTCACACAGGTGTTGCCTGTTTTGCTTGATTCTTCTACCCTTCTTCCCCTCCTCACCCTCCGGCCTACTTCTGCAGGAGTCTGTGCTGATGCATTCTGGTTTCACCATCACTGTCTTGTGGCCAATGCTGGATTTGATTTTTATGGACTTCATTGACTCACGGTGTGTCACCCTTTCTCAACTCTCATGCTGGACTTCCTTTGCATCTTGTACTCACAGTGGCCCTGAATCATGCTGTTCCCATCTTCATCTTGTATCCTGGCTTGCAACATTATGTGTTACTACTGACTTCTGCAATTGTATTCACTCTCCCCTCTTGCATCTCCACTCTTTTTTACTGCTTACTCTCTGTTCTCACATCCTCTCCCTTCTCCCTTTTCCTACCTCCTACCCTCCTCCCCTTACTTTCTTCTATGCACTTACTCTATCAGAATTGTCCCTAGACCTAGTATGATAGCAACCTCATCTGTCTCCTCCCACCTCCCCTTACTGTCCCCCCCGTCCAGCACTATCTGAAATGTTGTCAGGCCTAGTACGGTAGTCGCCTGTCTGTTTCCATTTCCTTCCCACCCTCCCCCTCCCTTCCTTATCTATGTCTTAGCTCTTGCACTATCTGAAATGTCGTTAGGCCGAGTACAATGGTTAATTTCACATCCTTACTGTTCATGGCCTGTAAGAATGTCATTGTATTTTCCCTTGTTCCCTCCCTTGCCGTAAAGCGCTTTGAAACACATTGTGTATAGGCGCAATATAAATAAACTATCATATGATATCATATGGTGCTGGCCACAGACCAGGAGCTTCCATTTAAAAAAAGAGAGAAAAACATTTACATTTTTTTTTCTTTTTTTTTTAGGGGTAGTAAGGGAGACCTCAGCGGTCACAGTTGCGACCCCTGGTGACCCCCAAAATGAGGTCCCTGATACCTTTCAAAACTTGACCTGACCTAAATGAGCTTTTACTGAAAAATTACCACCAACCAGCATGTCCTGCCGATGCAACTTCTCAATTGTAGAGTCTGTCATGACATCTTTGATTTGTGGCTCTTGGCTTCATCCAGACGGCTCAAGAGGTCATATAATAGGAAACCAGAAAACAGACGCTTGCAATTGTATGTTTTATATTTAAACATCATTCTTAATTTTTTTATTTGTGTTTGGTTAAAGAAACTTCAACCATAACAAAAAAGAAAACACACAATGGAAATCCAAATATCCCAGCCAGTAAACTTCCTAAAAGCATCAATTACAAATATTTCTAAAATATTAATTCAGCGTTACAAAAACCTAAAATATAATAAAATTCTCCCCCAACTGCTGTTTGTAAAACAGGATTACATTTCATTATATATCTTTCACTTTATATTTTCACGCCTTGAAACACTTGTGTACAAGGGAGTTATAAATGCCATATCATATCATATCATATCATACACAAACTCAGGCTTCTAGAAAAAGCCTGTTACTGCAATACATATTGAGATGGAGGACACTACTAAACAATATTTCAAAAATGAGTCACCATCATAAAAAAAACACTTCCTCCACAATTAAAAAAATAAATAAAGTCTGGTCTGCCGTCAGGGCTTCACAAAAGACCAGTAAATGTTTCATTGATTCCAATTTAGCCGGGTCCCTACAAAATCGACATGAGGCTTCATCCTCCTTTATTAGAGATCTCTGTTATCTGATTTTAAACATCATTTAAATACAAGGGAGCCTCCAGTGTAAGACAGGCAGGGTGTCAAGAGATGACAGATGTAACAGTTTAGAAAACCTTTATTAAACTGTCAGGATGTATGTAACACCTACCTTGCCCAATAGGTATGGTGGGGATTGCCCTACCTAACAAAACTAAAAAACAAGAAAATCTATGTCCAGAAGTCCAACACAAAAGTATGTCTGTGTCAAAACCTATGCTTTCCCTCACATCTAATACCTAAATGTAGTGCAGGGATATTGTAACTCAAAATATTGTCCAAATTAAAGTCGTTAGCAATCTTTACCTCCTTTCCCCAAGTTCAGGATACAGTTCAAAAGGACAATGTTCGCCAAACGGAACTTGGGTTTCTTCCCCAAGCTGCAGATACTGGCTTATCAAAACAAAGTTAAAAAAGAGCCTGGGGTTTCCTTCCCAAAGCTTTAAGCATGGATTCACAACACAATGTTCAAAAGATAGTGTTCTCAAGAAGCTCAGGTTTCCCTTCACCTAGCTTCAAGCACTGGTCATAACACAATGTTCCAAAAAAAGGCTCAGGGTTGCACGCCCAAGCTTGTAGTCTTGCTTCACCAATAATCTAGCAATACAGCAGAAAATGGACCAGTAGAACGGGATGACACTTAAATATTTCAATACATTTAAAATTGTAATCAATAAACCCGTAACAAAAAACCTTTATGTTTCATAAAAAGATATACAAAACAATTGATTCATTCCTTCAATCACT